>NC_133120.1:125774410-126379846 GCF_033568475.1 Henckelia pumila | reverse complement strand
CTAAAACACATCATGTACTCTGGCCAGAGATTCGTCACACTAATATCTCCTCAGATCGCATAGGATATCCACACTCGCAAGTATGTGGTGAATCCTTGAAAACAAAGCATCGACTCCTATATGCATCGTAACTGTAACCAATCCCGACACCTGATGACCCCATAGAGTCGGTAAACGAGTCAAAGCACAGTACTAGCATATAGAGTCTCAATGATGTTTCAAGTAATAAGGACTAATGGTGTACAACCAAAACCGCGGACTTTATCCACTTGATAAGTGATAACCACTTGGAAAGTCCAAATAGGGTAGTTCGATCATTCATCATATGAATATCCATTTGCATGCTTCGAACATCTCTATGTTCCCTACCAATGAAACGTGGTACTCTGCATCGCAAATGCTAGTCTCAAACTCGAGCGATCCTTATCCTTATTTTCGAACGGCTCAATCGACTAGGAACTGTTTAGAATATACAGTGACTATAAGATGTGTTTCATGATAGTCATCCCCATGTACTACCACATCTTACATACACTATAGTATATTCAAGGTCTTTATCAAAACAACAATAGTATATCACAATATAACAATATGAAGAAAGATAAAGTCATTGCCATTAATAAAATGTAAATTATATTAAACAAAGATTGTTTACACAAAGAGTCATAAAAGCCCTTAGCCACAAGTTGGCTATCCGGGAACCCACTCTTTCAATCTCCCACTTGCCCTAAAGCCAACTAGTCATATTACGTAATCCCATTGCTTCGCGATGTTTGTCAAACAATGGTCCTGGCAAGGGCTTCGTAAGCGGATCAGCGATATTGTCTGCAGAGGCCACTCTCTCGACTGTAATGTCTCCTCTTTCCACGATCTCCCGGATGATGTGGTATTTCCTCAGTATGTGTTTGGATCGTTGATGAGACTTTGGTTCCTTTTCCTGAGCAACGGCACCAGTGTTGTCGCAGTACACCGGGACTGGACCAACAGATTCTGGAATCACACCCAACTCTTGGATGAATTTCCTCATCCAAACCGCCTCTTTAGCAGCAGCTGATGCTACAATGTATTATGCCTCAGTGGTGGAATCCGCTGTGGTGTCTTGCTTGGAACTCTTCCAAGAGACAGCACCGCCATTGAGCACGAATACAAATCCAGAGGTTGATTTCGAGTCATCCACGTCACTTTTGAAGCTAGAGTCGGTGTAGCCTTCCAACTTCAATTCTATTCCACCATAAACCATGAATATATTCTTAGTTCTTCTCAAGTACTTAAGAATATCCTTCACGGCTTTCCAATGCATTTGACCTGGATTGGCCTGATATCTGCTCGTGACGCTCAGAGCATAGGCCACATCCGGTCTAGTAGATATCATCCCATACATGATACTACCTATGGCTGAAGCATATGGTATATGTGTCATTTTCTCTATCTCTTCTTCAGTCTTGGGACACATAGACTTGGATAGAGAAACTCCATGACACATAGGTAGATGTCCTCTCTTGGACTCATCCATTGAAAACCTTTTCAATATAGTTTCGATGTAGGTTGCTTGAGTGAGTCCTATCATTCTCTTAGATCTGTATCCCTAGAATATAGGATGCCTCACCCAAATCCTTCATCGAGAATCTACCTGATAACCATATCTTTGTTGACTGCAACATCCCTACGTCATTCCCAATGAGTAGGATGTCATCAACATAAAGTACTAAGAATGTTACCGCATCCTCAACTACTTTCTTGTACACGCATGATTCCTCCGGGTTCTTGATGAAACCAAAATCCTTTATTGTTTCATCAAATTTCTGGTTCCAACTTCTTGATGCTTGTTTTAGACCATAAATTGATCTCTGAAGCTTACATACCTTATGCTCGCTTCCCATGGAGGTGAATCCTTCAGGCTGCATCATATAGATTTCTTCCTTAATGTTTCCATTAAAAAATGTAGTCTTCACATCCATTTGCCATATCTCATAGTCATACCATGCTGCTATGGAAATTAGGATTCTTATGGACTTGAACATTGCGACTGGTGAAAAGGTTTCATCATAGGCAACTCCTTGTCTTTGAGTATAACCTTTTGCAACCAATCGTGCCTTATAGGTCAACACCTTGCCATCAGGCCCAAGTTTTCTTTTGTAAATCCATTTACATCCTATTGGAACAATTCCATCAGGAGGATCTACTAAAGACCAAACTTGGTTTGAATGCATCGAGTCTATTTCCGACTGCATTGCTTCAAGCCATAAATTAGAATCCACATCAGAAATTGCTTCCTTGAAGTTTCTTGGATCACATCCAATATCGGGTTCACTTTGATCCCCTTCAAGAAGAAGACCATATCTAAAGGAGGCCTAGAAGTCCTCTCGGATCTTCTAGCAATAGGCGTGTCTTGTGATGATTCTTGAGGTGTAGGATCGTTAATTTGTATTTCGGGTTCTTCTCGAATTTCTTCGAGTTCCATCATCTTGCCTTTCTTATCCAATAAGAATTCCTTCTCCAAGAAGGTGGCATTCCTTGAAACAAACACCTTTGTTTCAGCAGGATGATAGAAATAATATCCGATTGAATTCTTCGGATACCCCACAAAATAACATAAGATGGATCGACTATCCAACTTATCTCCCACTGTCTGCTTCACGTAAGCAGGACATCCCCAAATCCTCAAGTACGAATACTTAGGAGCTTTGCCATTTCATAACTCGTATGGTGTTTTATCTACTACTTTAGTGTGAACGTTGTTCAACAACAAAACCGCCGTTTCAAGCGCGTAGCCCCAAAACGATGGTGGGAGCTCAGTGAAGCTCATCATGGATCGAACCATGTCCAACAAGGTTCTATTACGACGCTCCAAAACACCATTCAGCTGTGGTGTCATAGGAGGAGTCCACTGAGAGAGAATCCCATTCTCTTTTAGATAGTCCAAAAACTCGGCACTTAAGTATTCTCCACCACGATCCGATCGAAGTGCATTAATACTTTTGCCTAGTTTGTTTTCTACTTCAGCCTTGAATTCTTTGAACTTTTCAAATGCTTCAGACTTATATTTCATTAAATATAAATACCCATACCTTGAATAATCATCAGTAAAGGTAATTAAGTAGGTGTGGCCAAATTGAGTACCAATTCTAAATGGACCACAAACATCTGTATGGATCAAATCCAACAGATTTTGACTACGCTCAGGTTTCCCCTTGAATGGAGATTTAGTCATTTTTCCTTTCAGGCAGGATTCACAAGTAGGTAGAGAGTTAATATCAGACATATCAAACATGCCCTCTCCCACTAGCTTGTTCATCCTCCTTGATGAAATATGACCTAGCCTAGCATGCCAAAGGTTTGCCGGGTTTTGACTATCGATTTTCCTTTTGTTCGTTGTTACCGGTTTATCAACATAATTTATTGGAACGTCTTTTAATTTTAAGTTATATAGATCGTTTTCAAGTTGTCCATTTCCAATCAAATATTCATTCTTGTAAATATTGCAAATCCCATTCACAAAATTACAAGAATAACCATCTCTATCAAGCATAGAAATAGAAATAATGTTTTTGACCAAATCCGGAACATACAAAACATCTCTCAAAAATAACTTAAAATTGTTTTGCAAAATTAAATAAATGTCTCCTATCGTTTTGGCTTCGACTCTTGAACCATTCTCGAGTCTCAGTTGGGTCTCACCCATCCTTAGCTTACGACTTCTTGTCATCACCTGCAAATCATTGCAAATGTGAGATCCACATCCGGTATCCAATACCCAAGAAGAAGTATTAAGAGAAACATTTATTTCAATGTAAAACATACCCTTTTCAGTTCGCAACTGATCGAGGTATTCCTTGCAGTTACGTTTCCAATGACCGGGCTTCTTGCAGTAATGGCAAACGTTTTCATCCTTCTTCTCATATGAAACCTTGGCCTTCCCCTTCTTATTCGGTACACTCTTCTTGGGCGGGGCAGAACGCTTCTTACCCTTTCCACTTGGCCCCTTCTTCGAGTTAGAAGAGGACCCAACCAAGAGTACCAGTTTATCCTTCTTTAGTGTGGCTTCATATGTGACAAGCATATTGACCATCTCTTCAAGGGTGGCCTCTATCTTGTTCATGTTGAAGTTCACCACAAAACCGTCATACGATGAAGGAAGTGAAAGGAGTAACAAGTCCGAGCTGAGTTCATGCTCCAAAGTCAAGTCGAGTGTTACCAATTTTTCAATGAGCCCAATCATGCGCACCCCATGCTCACGGACAGAAGTCCCCTCTCGCATGCGGCTTGTCATGAGCTCTCTGACAGTGGCATACCTCTCCGACCTTGACTGAGCTCCAAATAGCTCCTTGAGTGCTTTGTGAATGTCAGCAGCATTCACGGCATCCTCAAATCGCCTTTAGAGTTCATCAGACATCGAAGCCTGCATGTAGCATTTGGCCTTGATATCATGGTCCCATCATAAATCAAGTTTGGCCAACTCTTTCGGACTTGTATTAGCCGGGGCTTCCTTCGGAGCCGGCTTCTCTAACACGTAGAAAGCCTTTTCCGAAGTGAGAATAATCTTTAATTACGGAACCATTTCGTATAGTTTGCGCCAGTGAGTTTGTTTTGTTCGAGAATTGCAAATAGTGGATTACGCGAATTCATTGTAACGATATACTGAAAAGGAAACAGACAATAATCAATGATTGTTTAATTAATTTACTAAGACATAAAATATGGCAAATTTTAATTTTATAAATTACACTCCCACTATTTTAACGATTTCACCACCCTCTAGTGAAAACGGGAAACTTTTTCCTTAGTGAGAACATGGAGTCCAATTGACAAATTATAGTCCCGAATAATATCAGCCAACCATAATTTCAAAAGGTAGAGCCCAATTACTTCCAAAGTAACCCCCATGTATTTACCTCATGTCCAATAAGGGCCCAATAATATGACGGCGTTTATTGTGACATGTCAAGATGACCCATCAATATTAAGTTGTGATGGACGGTCGCCATGTGGATCCCCCAATAATATGAGCCGATCCCATGGGAGTTCCACCCAACTTAAAACATTTGTCGATCCAATGTACAGCTTTCCGACGAACGGGCCCCCCCAATAATATGAGCCGGATCATATCCGCGGGTAGCATCTCATACATTGATCGTTGATGGAAGGCAGGAAAATTTAAACAATTTTTAAATTCCCTTTTATTAATCTTGATATAAATTTTAAATCATATTTAAAATGAGGGATTTTTAATTATGAAAATTTGTCTCATCATTCATTTTTATGTATGCTTGCGGGATTCATACAATTTATTCTAAACATGCATACATCAATAATATCATATATTATTTAAGGATGATCGATCCCATTATCTATTCGACCCGTGGTTGCCAATCACGAGTCTAAGTCCAATCCTAGGTAATATGCAGGTATGCAATGCAATCCTATTACATTGAGCTTCCAATTTACATTTCTTCAGTCTTCATTGTCTGCTGGGCTCACCATTTCTTCAAATCTTTGTCTCCCACTAAGTCTAATAAATTTACAATAAATCTCGATGACAAATATGGGATACATTTGTAGGGGTGGGAACGGGCCATAAACCAGGCCCACTTTTATTACATATGACAATCATATTGGGCTATAAACCAAGCCCATTAATAAACACCAACAACAATAAGACAAATGTAAATTCCTAACATACACCTACAAAATTGGTTATAGCAATCGATCATCCCATTATCCAATTTTAAATTCAAAATTTAAATAATTGGATAAACATGCTGTGGCATCATAATTTAAAAGATAAAATCATATTTTATCTTATCCATCCATAAGATCACATCTTATCATCAATTGTACCAAAATAATCAATTTTCAAAATTCAATTTAACGGATAAAATATTTAAATTTTCCAAAAATTCAAATTTATCCAAAAATCAATTTTAAAAATTTCGAACTCGAACAATTCGATCCGATGCCTCGTGATCTTATCAAAAACATTTTTCGATCGGATCAAACACTAGAATTTCAAAAATTCAAAATTTTCAAAAATCAATTTTTATTTTTTCCGGGCAGCCCGGGACAATACCGGGCGCGGGCTGGGCAGCCCGCCACTGCCCATTGGGCAGCGACGATCGCTGCCCTTGGGCAGCGATCAAATCGCTGCCCTTTTTCTTGCCCGTCAGAAAAATAAAATTTTTGATTTTTAAAAATATGTTTTGTATCAAAAACCCGAGGCCAAAAATTTTTGTACAATCGATTAATTTAATCGTTTGATCTGAGCAACCTGGCTTTGATACCACTGTTGGAAAACCGTGTTCAGATCAATTGAATCGATACCCGGTGCAACGGAAGTTTAAAAATTTTATTTTTCTTTGATATGAAACAATTTCATATCATGGGTATCAAAACGTTTAACGATTAAATCACACAAGTAAAATAAATAATAATCAATTAAATATTTTACCTCCAATCTCGAAGCGAGATTATGGACACCAACAGAATTTAATCTGCTCTTCTTGTATATCCCGGGAACCGATGGCGTCACGATCAATCACCGGAATAAGGTCCACGAACAGAAAACAGAAACCCTCTGATTGACTGCACTAGAAATCAATCAAAAGTTTTGCGTAGAGAATAAACAGATATGATCTGTTAATTCAGAATTGTAATTTTTCACAAAAATCACAAGTCTGAATTTTCTCCGGGAGGGACAAGGATTTCGAAAAACCCTTAGAATATTTAGAGTGTAATTTCGAAAATTATAAGACACAAAGTGTTTGATTTTCGAACCCAACACCTCTATTTATAGATAATTTCTAGTTATAATTGTATCAGGACTCTAACTTCTTAAAGCCCACAATCCATAACTTAAGCCCAACAAGCCAAGCCCGTTGTTATAGAAATTAATATAAAATTCATCGTGACTCCGATTGATAAACTGATTTCACCAATGTGCACAGAAACCATTTCTGCATCTTTTAGAGTCAAGATAATTTTTCTGAATCCGAATTCAGTGATTTCCAAAAATGCCCATCACTATGTCATTTTAGGAAATTCCACTCCCTTTAGTTGAGAAATCCAATTTCTCTTTCATTAAATTTAACTCTTTAAATTTAACTATCTCTACGGGGTTTTAGTAATCCATTACTTGTGTAACCCTCAATGGTTCAGGAATACAGCTAGCCGTGGGCTCACAACTCCTTATGACTCGGAACAAAAATTTCCGACTTACCCAACGAATCATGGTAAGAGCGTCTAGCAACATCGCCCCATGATTCCCTAGGTATTACTGATAGTGCCTGCAAGAACCAGTAGATTTTGGTTAGCGTACAGTACGGTCCCTTCAACCAAATATCCCGATCGAATCAACAACCATTGGTGCATCGAGAGTCGTTCGAGATTCGATAACTATGCACAACATCTTGGAGATCTATTAGTGACATCGCATGTGTTACTAGGATAACCATTAACCTAAAACACATCATGTACTCTGGCCAGAGATTCGTCACACTAATATCTCCTCAGATCGCATAGGATATCCACACTCGCAAGTATGTGGTGAATCCTTGAAAACAAAGCATCGACTCCTATATGCGTCGTAACTGTACCCAATCCCGACACCTGATGACCCCATAGAGTCGGTAAACGAGTCAAAGCACAGTACTAGCATATAGAGTCTCAATGATGTTTCAAGTAATAAGGACTAATGGTGTACAACCAAAACCGCGGACTTTATCCACTTGATAAGTGATAACCACTTGGAAAGTCCGAATAGGGTAGTTCGATCATTCATCATATGAATATCCATTTGCATGCTTCGAACATCTCTATGTTCCCTACCAATGAAACGTGGTACTCTGCATTGCAAGTGCTAGTCTCAAACTCGAGCGATCCTTATCCTTATTTTCGAACGGCTCAATCGACTAGGAACTGTTTAGAATATACAGTGACTATAAGATGTGTTTCATGATAGTCATCCCCATGTACTACCACATCTTACATACACTATAGTATATTCAAGGTCTTTATCAAAACAACAATAGTATATCACAATATAACAATATGAAGAAAGATAAAGTCATTGCCATTAATAAAATGTAAATTATATTAAACAAAGATTGTTTACACAAAGAGTCATAAAAGCCCTTAGCCACAAGTTGGCTATCCGGGCACCCACTCTTTCAATCTCCCACTTGCCCTAAAGCCAACTAGTCATATTACGTAATCTCATTGCTTCGCGATGTTTGTCAAACAATGGTCCTGGCAAGGGCTTCGTAAGCGGATCAGCGATATTGTCTGCAGAGGCCACTCTCTCGACTGTAATGTCTCCTCTTTCCACGATCTCCCGGATGATGTGGTATTTCCTCAGTATGTGTTTGGATCTTTGATGAGACCTTGGTTCCTTTGCCTGAGCAACGGCACCAGTGTTGTCGCAGTACACCGGGACTGGACCAACAGATTCTGGAATCACACCCAACTCTTGGATGAATTTCCTCATCCAAACCGCCTCTTTAGCAGCAGCTGATGCTACAATGTATTCTGCCTCAGTGGTGGAATCCGCTGTGGTGTCTTGCTTGGAACTCTTCCAAGAGACAGCACCGCCATTGAGCACGAATACAAATCCAGAGGTTGATTTCGAGTCATCCACGTCACTTTTGAAGCTAGAGTCGGTGTAGCCTTCCAACTTCAATTCTCTTCCACCATAAACCATGAATATATTCTTAGTTCTTCTCAAGTACTTAAGAATATCCTTCACGGCTTTCCAATGCATTTGACCTGGATTGGCTTGATATCTGCTCGTGACGCTCAGAGCATAGGCCACATCCGGTCTAGTAGATATCATCCCATACATGATACTACCTATGGCTGAAGCATATGGTATATGTGTCATTTTCTCTATCTCTTCTTCAGTCTTGGGACACATAGACTTGGATAGAGAAACTCCATGACACATAGGTAGATGTCCTCTCTTGGACTCATCCATTGAAAACCTTTTCAATATAGTTTCGATGTAGGTTGCTTGAGTGAGTCCTATCATTCTCTTAGATCTATCTCTATAGATCTGTATCCCTAGAATATAGGATGCCTCACCCAAATCCTTCATCGAGAATCTACCTGATAACCATATCTTTGTTGACTGCAACATCCCTACGTCATTCCCAATGAGTAGGATGTCATCAACATAAAGTACTAAGAATGTTACCGCATCCTCAACTACTTTCTTGTACACGCATGGTTCCTCCGGGTTCTTGATGAAACCAAAATCCTTTATTGTTGCATCAAATTTCTGGTTCCAACTTCTTGATACTTGTTTTAGACCATAAATTGATCTCTGAAGCTTGCATACCTTATGCTCGCTTCCCATGGAGGTGAATCCTTCAGGCTGCATCATATAGATTTCTTCCTTAATGTTTCCATTAAAAAATGCAGTCTTCACATCCATTTGCCATATCTCATAGTCATACCATGCTGCTATGGCAATTAGGATTCTTATGGACTTGAACATTGCGACTGGTGAAAAGGTTTCATCATAGGCAACTCCTTGTCTTTGAGTATAACCTTTTGCAACCAATCGTGCCTTATAGGTCAACACCTTGCCATCAGGCCCAAGTTTTCTTTTGTAAATCCATTTACATCCTATTGGAACAATTCCATCAGGAGGATCTACTAAAGACCAAACTTGGTTTGAATGCATCGAGTCTATTTCCGACTGCATTGCTTCAAGCCATAAATTAGAATCCGCATCAGAAATTGCTTCCTTGAAGTTTCTTGGATCACATCCAATATCGGGTTCACTTTGATCCCCTTCAAGAAGAAGACCATATCTAAAGGAGGCCTAGAAGTCCTCTCGGATCTTCTAGCAATAGGCGTGTCTTGTGATGATTCTTGAGGTGTAGGATCGTTAATTTGTATTTCGGGTTCTTCTCGAATTTCTTCGAGTTCCATCATCTTGCCTTTCTTATCCAATAAGAATTCCTTCTCCAAGAAGGTGGAATTCCTTGAAACAAACACCTTTGTTTCAGCAGGATGATAGAAATAATATCCGATTGAATTCTTCGGATACCCCACAAAATAACATAAAATGGATCGACTATCCAACTTATCTCCCACTGTTTGCTTCACGTAAGCAGGACATCCCCAAATCCTCAAGTACGAATACTTAGGAGCTTTGCCATTTCATAACTCGTATGGTGTTTTATCTACTACTTTAGTGTGAACGTTGTTCAACAACAAAACCGCCGTTTCAAGCGCGTAGCCCCAAAACGATGGTGGGAGCTCAGTGAAGCTCATCATGGATCGAACCATGTACAACAAGGTTCTATTACGACGCTCCGAAACACCATTCAGCTGTGGTGTCATAGGAGGAGTCAACTGAGAGAGAATCCCATTCTCTTTTAGATAGTCCAAAAACTCGGCACTTAAGTATTCTCCACCACGATCCGATCGAAGTGCCTTAATACTTTTGCCTAGTTTGTTTTCTACTTCAGCCTTGAATTCTTTGAACTTTTCAAATGCTTCAGACTTATATTTCATTAAATATAAATACCCATACCTTGAATAATCATCAGTAAAGGTAATGAAGTAGGTGTGGCCAAATTGAGTACCAATTCTAAATGGACCACAAACATCTGTATGGATCAAATCCAACAGATTTTGACTACGCTCAGGTTTCCCCTTGAATGGAGATTTAGTCATTTTTCCTTTCAGGCAGGATTCACAAGTAGGTAGAGAGTTAATATCAGACATATCAAACATGCCCTCTCCCACTAGCTTGTTCATCCTCCTTGATGAAATATGACCTAGCCTAGCATGCCAAAGGTTTGCCGGCTTTTGACTATCGATTTTCCTTTTGTTCGTTGTTACCGGTTTATCAACATAATTTATTGGAACGTCTTTTAATTTTAAGTTATATAGATCATTTTCAAGTTGTCCATTTCCAATCAAACATTCATTCTTGTAAATATTGCAAATCCCATTCACAAAATTACAAGAATAACCATCTCTATCAAGCATAGAAATAGAAATAATGTTTTTGACCAAATCCGGAACATACAAAACATCTCTCAAAAATAACTTAAAATTGTTTTGCAAAATTAAATAAATGTCTCCTATCGTTTTGGCTTCGACTCTTGAACCATTCCCGAGTCTCAGTTGGGTCTCACCCATCCTTAGCTTACGACTTCTTGTCATCACCTGCAAATTATTGCAAATGTGAGATCCACATCCGGTATCCAATACCCAAGAAGAAGTATTAAGAGAAACATTTATTTCAATATAAAACATACCCTTTTCAGTTCGCAACTGATCGAGGTATTCCTTGCAGTTACGTTTCCAATGACCGGGCTTCTTGCAGTAATGGCAAACGTTTTCATCCTTCTTCTCATATGAAACCTTGGCCTTCCCCTTCTTATTCGGTACACTCTTCTTGGGCGGGGCAGAACGCTTCTTACCCTTTCCACTTGGCCCCTTCTTCGAGTTAGAAGAGGACCCAACCAAGAGTACCGGTTTATCCTGAAGGGGATCGGTTAACTCGTGCCCGGAAACGCAGCGGAAATATAAAATTTTTAATAAAATAAAACCGAGCACTTGTGTAGTATTCAAAAGTTAAACAACCATAGGGTGTTTAGAATTTTACCTATCAATCTCAAAGATTGATTTATGGCTCCAACCAAGTTGATAAACAACTAGGCTCTTGAAAAATGGTAGACTCAATCTACAAGCTTCCAAGAGCACTCCTTGCTCAAAATGGATTCAACTCTTCGAGCCTCCGAATTAGGTCCACGACTAGACGATTTAAATCCTCTCTAAATATGCACTAGAATATTTAGAGGATTTTTCATTGAGATATCATTTTAATTCTTCCTCAAAATGAAAGAAAAATTGGAGAAAAATGCCAAGGAATGTTTCGGCCACTTTTATTAAAGTTGGAATGGAATTGTGTTTGTGTGTATATTATATTAATGGAGAGGAATTAATTAGATACAATTAAAACCATGCATAGAAAAATACATGACTTGCATGGAAAATTGCATCCAATCTTCCAACCCTTCAAATTCCATACACACACATATATATATTATATATATATATATACACGCCTATATATATACATATATAAATATATATATTTAATTGTAATTTGAACTTAATTTTAATTAATTATTAAACCTAAACCCATTTAAGTTTAATCAATTAATTAAATTTAACTTGAACCCATTCAAGTCCACTAGTATCAATAATTATACAACACTATATTAAATTTGAGCTCTACTAGACTCAATAGTGTTTAATTAATTCAACACTTGAATTAATTTAATTATTTATACATTAAAATTCCTACTAGTGTTAAATTAATTCAACACTTGAATTAATTAACTAAGTTCAAAATAATAGTTTAGAAAATCACCATTTTCATAAACTAATTATTTTAAGTCAACTTTTAATCTTGGAACACATTCACAAATTAAAAGTTACTTATTCCATTCATTCTCCAATTAAGAAGTCAAACTTTCAATTTATTTTACTTATAAACTCCTTTATAAGTTGTTCAACACAATGAACTAATTTTAATCTCAACGGGATCTAGAAAGCTAGTACTTGTGTGACCCTCAATGGTTCACTGATACAACTAGCAGTGGGTTCACATCTCCATGTGATTCAGGATCAACAAGTCCCTTATATGAGCATACCCTAGATAGCTCCATTTTTATTAATCAACACATTGATAATAAGAACGTCAGAAAACTCAAGTCTGATAGTACCCAACCAGTCATGTAAACATCTAGCAGCATTGCTTACATGACTCCCTAGGTATCAAATGATAGTGCCTGCAAGAACCAATCAATTATGGTTAGCGTACAGTACGGTCCCTTCAACTCATATATCCCGACCGATTCGACAACCATTGGTTTATCGAGAGTTGTCATTGAATCGATAACTATGTGTCATGCCGTAGTTGCATCGAAAGTGTAATTCAAGAAACTCCTTTCTTAATTACCACTTACTCTGATCAGAGATTTCAAGCTACGTATGCATGATATAACATAGGATATCCATACCCGTAGGTAAGCGGTGAATCCCCGACTACAATGCATTGACTCCTATATGTTTCGTCACAACACCCAACATTGCCACCTGATGACCCCAGATGAGTCGGTAAACAAGTCAAAGTGAAGCACTAGCATATAGAGTCTCCATGTTGTCCCGGGTTATAGGACTAATGGTGTACAACCATAAACTAGGACTTATCCACTCGATAAGTGAGAACCACTTGGAAAATCCTTTAGGGAGGGTTGTTCAGTGCACTCTACAAGGAGCACCTATTTGCATGCTTGGACATCTCCATGTCCCCTACCAATGAAACATGGTACTCACATCGCAAATACTAGTCTCAAGCTCGAGCGGCCTTTATCCTTCTTTATGGCGGCTGAATCGACTAGGAACAGTTTAGAATATACAGTATTCCAAATATGAGTTTCATGATAGTCATCACATGACCATCTCATATTCTTTCTACTATTTGTATATTCAAGGGCTTTATCTATGCAGCTTGCATGGGTATAAAGATAAAGATGTGCCAAATAAAATAATGTCAAATATTATTAAAACAAAGATTGTCATACAAGAGTTCTCTCAAGGACCATCGGCCAACACATTGGCTCGACGGGCACCTACTCTAACATATCCTTCTTTAGTGTGGCTTCATATGTGACAAGCATATTGACCATCTCTTCAAGGGTGTCCTCTATCTTGTTCATGTTGAAGTTCACCACAAAACCATCATACAATGAAGGAAGTGAAAGGAGTAACAAGTCCGAGCTGAGTTCATGCTCCAAAGTCAAGTCGAGTGTTACCAATTTTTCAATGAGCCCAATCATGCGCACCCCATGCTCACGGACAGAAGTCCCCTCTCGCATGCGGCTTGTCATGAGCTCTCTGACAGTGGCATACCTCTCCGACCTTGACTGAGCTCCAAATAGCTCCTTGAGTGCTTTGTGAATGTCAGCAGCATTCACGGGATCCTCAAATCGCCTCTAGAGTTCATCAGACATCGAAGCCTGCATGTAGCATTTGGCCTTGATATCATGGTTCCATCATAAATCAAGTTTGGCCAACTCTTTCGGACTTGTATTAGCCGGGGCTTCCTTCGGGGGCGGCTTCTCTAACACGTAGAAAGCCTTTTCTGAAGTGAGAATAATCTTTAACTTACGGAACCATTTCGTATAGTTTGCGCCAATGAGTTTGTTTTGTTCGAGAATTGCAAATAGTGGATTACGCGAATTCATTGTAACGATATACTGAAAAGGAAACAGACAATAATCAATGATTGTTTAATTAATTTACTAAGACATAAAATATGGCGAATTTTAATTTTATGAATTACACTCCCACTATTTTAACGATTTCGCCACCCTCTAGTGAAAACGAGAAACTTTTTCCTTAGTGAGAACATGAAGTCCAATTGACAAATTATAGTCCCGAATAATATCAGCCAACCATAATTTCAAAAGGTAGAGCCCAATTACTTCCAAAGTAACCCCCATGTATTTACCTCATGTCCAATAAGGGCCCAATAATATGACGACGTTTATTGTGACATGTCAAGATGACCCATCAATATTAAGTTGTGATGGACGGTCGTCATGTGGATCCCCCAATAATATGAGCCGATCCCATGGGAGTTCCACCCAACTTAAAACATTTGTCGATCCAATGTACAGCTTTTCGACGAACGGGCCCCCCCAATAATATGAGCCGGACCATATCCGCGGGTAGCATCTCATACATTGATCGTTGATGGAAGGTAGGAAAATTTAAACAATTTTTAAATTCACTTTTATTAATCTTGATATAAATTTTAAATCATATTTAAAATGAGGGATTTTTAATTATGAAAATTTGTCTCATCATTCATTTTTATGTATGCTTGCGGGATTCATACAATTTATTCTAAACATGCATACATCAATAATATCATATATTATTTAAGGATGATCGATCCCATTATCTATTCGACCCGTGGTTGCCAATCACGAGTCTAAGTCCAATCCTAGGTAATATGCAGGTATGCAATGCAATCCTATTACATTGAGCTTCCAATTTACATTTCTTCAGTCTTCATTGTCTGCTGGGCTCACCATTTCTTCAAATCTTTGTCTCCCACTAAGTCTAATAAATTTACAATAAATCTCGATGACAAATATGGGATACATTTGTAGGGGTGGGAACGGGCCATAAACCAGGCCCATTTTTATTACATATGACAATCATATTGGGCTATAAACCAAGCTCATTAATAAACACCAACAACAATAAGACAAATGTAAATTCCTAACGTACACCTACAAAATTGGTTATGGCAATCGATCATCCCATTATCCAATTTTAAATTCAAAATTTAAATAATTGGATAAACATGCTGTGGCATCATAATTTAAAAGATAAAATCATATTTTATCTTATCCATCCATAAGATCACATCTTATCATCAATTGTACCAAAATAATCAATTTTCAAAATTCAATTTAACGGATAAAATATTTAAATTTTCCAAAAATTCAAATTTATCCAAAAATCAATTTTAAAAATTTCGAACTCGAACAATTCGATCCGATGCCTCGTGATCTTATCAAAAACATTTTTCGATCGGATCAAACACTAGAATTTCAAAAATTCAAAATTTTCAAAAATCAATTTTTATTTTTTCCGGGCAGCCCGTGCCCTGACCGGGCGCGGGCTGGGCAGCCCGCCACTACCCATTGGGCAGCGACGATCGCTGCCCTTGGATCGCTGCCCTTTTTCTTGCCCGTCAGAAAAATAAAATTTTTGATTTTTAAAAATATGTTTTGTTTCAAAAACCCGAGGCCAAAAATTTTTGTACAATCGATTAATTTAATCGTTTGATCTGAGCAACCTGGCTCTGATATCACTGTTGGAAAACCGTGTTCAGATCAATTGAATCGATACCCGGTGCAGCGGAAGTTTAAAAATTTTATTTTTCTTTGATATGAAACAATTTCATATCATGGGTATCAAAACGTTTAACGATTAAATCACACAAGTAAAATAAATAATAATCAATTAAATATTTTACCTCCAATCTCGAAGCGAGATTATGGACACCAACAGAATTTAATCTGCTCTTCTTGTATATCCCGGGAACCGATGGCGTCACGATCAATCACCGGAATAAGGTCCACGAACAGAAAACAGAAACCCTCTGATTGACTGCACTAGAAATCAATCAAAAGTTTTGCGTAGAGAATAAACAGATATGATCTGTTAATTCAGAATTGTAATTTTTCACAAAATCACAAGTCTGAATTTTCTCCGGGAGGGACAAGGATTTCGAAAAACCCTTAGAATATTTAGAGTGTAATTTCGAAAATTATAAGACACAAAGTGTTTGATTTTCGAACCCAACACCTCTATTTATAGATAATTTCTAGTTATAATTGTATCAGGACTCTAACTTCTTAAAGCCCACAATCCATAACTTCAGTCTTGGGACACATAGACTTGGATAGAGAAACTCCATGACACATAGGTAGATGTCCTCTCTTGGACTCATCCATTGAAAACCTTTTCAATATAGTTTCGATGTAGGTTGCTTGAGTGAGTCCTATCATTCTCTTAGATCTGTATCCCTAGAATATAGGATGCCTCACCCAAATCCTTCATCGAGAATCTACCTGATAACCATATCTTTGTTGACTGCAACAACCCTACGTCATTCCCAATGAGTAGGATGTCATCAACATAAAGTACTAAGAATGTTACCGCATCCTCAACTACTTTCTTGTACACGCATGGTTTCTCCGGGTTCTTGATGAAACCAAAATCCTTTATTGTTTCATCAAATTTCTGGTTCCAACTTCTTGATGCTTGTTTTAGACCATAAATTGATCTCTGAAGCTTGCATACCTTATGCTCGCTTCCCATGGAGGTGAATCCTTCAGGCTGCATCATATAGATTTCTTCCTTAATGTTTCCATTAAAAAATGCAGTCTTCACATCCATTTGCCATATCTCATAGTCATACCATGCTGCTATGGCAATTAGGATTCTTATGGACTTGAACATTGCGACTGCTGAAAAGGTTTCATCATAGTCAACTCCTTGTCTTTGAGTATAACCTTTTGCAACCAATCGTGCCTTATAGGTCAACACCTTGCCATCAGGCCCAAGTTTTCTTTTGTAAATCCATTTACATCCTATTGGAACAATTCCATCAGGAGGATCTACTAAAGACCAAACTTGATTTGAATGCATCGAGTCTATTTCCGTCTGCATTACTTCAAGCCATAAATTAGAATCCGCATCAGAAATTGCTTCCTTGAAGTTTCTTGGATCACATCCAATATCGGGTTCACTTTGATCCCCTTCAAGAAGAAGACCATATCTAATAGGAGGCCTAGAATTCCTCTCGGATCTTCTAGCAATAGGCGTGTCTTGTGATGATTCTTGAGGTGTAGGATCGTTAATTTGTATTTCGGGTTCTTCTCGAATTTCTTTGAGTTCCATCATCTTGCCTTTCTTATCCAATAAGAATTCCTTCTCCAAGAAGGTGGCATTTCTTGAAACAAACACCTTTGTTTCAGCAGAATGATAGAAATAATATCCGATTGAATTCTTTGGATACCCCACAAAATAACATAAGATGGATCGACTATCCAACTTATCTCCCACTGTCTGCTTCACGTAAGCAGGACATCCCCAAATCCTCAAGTACGAATACTTAGGAGCTTTGCCATTTCATAACTCGTATGGTGTTTTATCTACTGCTTTAGTGTGAACGTTGTTCAACAACAAAACCGCCGTTTCAAGCGCGTAGCCCAAAACGATGGTGGGAGCTCAGTGATGCTCATCATGGATCGATCCATGTCTAACAAGGTTCTATTACGACGCTCCGAAACACCATTCAGCTGTGGTGTCATAGGAGGAGTCCACTGAGAGAGAATCCCATTCTCTTTTAGATAGTCCAAAAACTCGGCACTTAAGTATTCTCCACCACGATCCGATCGAAGTGCCTTAATACTTTTGCCTAGTTTGTTTTCTACTTCAGCCTTGAATTCTTTGAACTTTTTAAATGCTTCAGACTTATATTTCATTAAATATAAATACACATACCTTGAATAATCATTAGTAAAGGTAATGAAGTAGGTGTGGCCAAATTGAGTACCAATTCTAAATGGACCACAAACATCTGTATGGATCAAATCCAACAGATTTTGACTACGCTCAGGTTTCCCCTTGAATGGAGATTTAGTCATTTTTCCTTTCAGGCAGGATTCACAAGTAGGTAGAGAGTTAATATCAGGCATATCAAACATGCCCTCTCCCACTAGCTTGTTCATCCTCCTTGATGAAATATGACCTAGCCTAGCATGCCAAAGGTTTGCCGGGTTTTGACTATCGATTTTCCTTTTGTTCGTTGTTACCGGTTTATCAACATATGAATATCCATTTGCATGATTCGAACATCTCTATGTTCCCTACCAATGAAACGTGGTACTCTGCATCGCAAATGCTAGTCTCAAACTCGAGCGATCCTTATCCTTATTTTTGGATGGCTCAATCGACTAGGAACTGTTTAGAATATACAGTGACTATAAGATGTGTTTCATGATAGTCATCCCCATGTACTACCACATCTTACATACACTATAGTATATTCAAGGTCTTTATCAAAACAACAATAGTATATCACAATATAACAATATGAAGAAAGATAAAGTCATTGCCATTAATAAAATGTAAATTATATTAAACAAAGATTGTTTACACAAAGAGTCATAAAAGCCCTTAGCCACAAGTTGGCTATCCGGGCACCCACTCTTTCAATATGAGTATAGAAAACGGTAAATCATACATCATGCCATATAATAATGCCAAATAAATGCAACATATAAACATGTATACTCGCTGGCAATCTCAGTCAATGTGTACGTACCTCTAGGCTAGTTCAAGTATAATAGGATCCTAGGTTCCAAGCCTATATTCAAAAGTTCACCGTATCACTACATAAATTCTATAAGCCTTAACTAAGCTAATAAGTACTCCCAAAACTTAAATAGATTCTCGTACCATACCTTCGTCCGAAGTAAGCCCTTTGAAGACGCTAGTCCCGGATGACTATAACCACAACTTGGTTATTCCAGAACCTCTATTATAACCGATAGGGCCCTCAAGTGTATATCTCACACTATATAACTGAAGAAGGAAACTCGGGAATTCATAATTGAAAATGAACTCCGAACGGCCCTATTTATAGTCAAATTTCTCGGCCAGGATCGGAACTTCTGATTTCGGGATCGGAGCTTCCGATCCAGCTCATTGCGTGCATGTCTGCCACGCCAGGATCGGAACTTCCGATCTACGATCGGAGCTTCCGATCTGCTCTATGATCGACACTTGTCAAAACTCGCGACTGAGTCATCGATCATTGCTGGCAGCTGGGGATCGGAACTTCCGTTCCAGGATCGGAGCTTCCGTTCCGATCGGAGCTTACTATCTAGGATCGGAGCAAACTATCTGGGATCGGAGCTTACTATCTGGGATCGGAGCTTACTATCTGGCCCAAAATTAAAAAGCCCAAATTTTACTTCTAAAGTCCAATAACACTCCGAAATTGGTTAAATACCAACTCTTAATCATGTTTAACATATTATTATCTTAAAATGGTATCTGGGTTACTACATTCTCCCCACCTTTAGATATTTCGTCCGCGAAATAACATCTAAAGACAAATCAAGATAACAATATGAAACATCAAACCATGTCTTATTACAACAACGGTAATTACATCTTACATGGTAATAAAAAATACAAAGCAAACAACTCAGGATATTCTGCTCGCATACGACTCTCAGTTTCCCAAGTTGCTTCTTCAACGCCTCGGCGCTGCCACTGTACCATCACAAGTGGTATAGTCTTGTTCCGAAGAACTTTCTCCTTCCTGTCTAGGATACAGATTGGTCATTCAACAAAAGACAGATCTGGCTCTAGCTGAATATCAGTAGACTGAATCACATGAGATTCATCAGCTATGTAGTGTCGAAGCAACGACACATGAAAAACATTGTGTATACTGGAAAGATTTGGCGGTAAAGCCAAACGATATGCAACATCTCCGATCTTCTCCAGTATCTGGAAAGGCCCAATGAAACGAGGAGACAACTTGCCTTTCACGCCGAATCTCATCACCTTTCTGAAAGGTGATACTCGGAGAAATACATATTTACCAGGCTCAAACTGAAGTGGCCTGCGGTGAATATTAGCATAACTGGCTTGTCTATCTTGAGCAACTTTGATCCTATGCTTGATCAAATCTACCTTGTCTACAATCTGCTGCACCAATTCAGGACCCTCGACTTGTCGTTCCCCGACTTCATCCCAGAATAACGGAGTACGACACCGTCGACCATACAATGCCTCGAAAGGTGTCATATCAATACTACGATGATAACTGTTATTGTAGGCAAATTCAATCAAAGGTAACTGATCCTGCCAAGATAAGCCAAAATCCATGACAGAAGAACGTAGCATTTCCTCCAGCGTACGAATAGTGCGCTCTGACTGCTCGTCAGTCTCCGGATGATACGTCGTGCTCAAACTCAGAGTGGTACCCAACGCCTCCTGAAAACTACCCCAAAAACGTGAGGTAAATCGCGGGTCTCTATCACTGACTATGCTCACTGGAATCCCATGTAATCGCACTATCTCCTGGATATATAAGCGTGCCATGCGATCATAAGAATACTCCCGATTATAAGGAATGAAATGTGCTGATTTCGTCAAACGGTCAACAACGACCCAGATAGCATCACACTGACGTGACGTCATAGGTAAGTGGGTGACAAAATCCATAGTTATGTGCTCCCACTTCCATTCGGAAATCTCAAGATTCTGCAGTAATCCACCTGGTCGTCGATGTTCAGCCTTGACCTGTTGACAAACCAAACATCTCGAAACAAATTGATACACACTCCTCTTCATCCCTTTCCACCAGAATCTAGTTCGTAAATCCTTATACATTTTCATGCTTCCAGGATGAACTGATAATCGACTCCTGTGAGCTTGAGATAGAATATCATTCCTGAGCTCCGCAACATTAGGTACAACCACTCTATTGGATAGGCACAATAAACCATCTGCCTGAAAATGGAATCCAGATGTATTAACTCCATTGGCTAGACGTGCCAATCGCTGAGTCTTAACATCAGATATCTGAGCATCTCTGATCCGAGAATACAATGCTGGCTCAGATAGAATAGTATACAAACGAATCCTATTCCTCCCTTTCTTGTGCTTGAGCGTAAAACTCAATGAACAGCACTCTTGAATCATATGAGATATTTCATTAGTCTGAAGTGCAGACAGTCTTACCTGCCGACTCAAGGCATCAGCAGTAAGATTAGCAGAACCTGGATGATATTTGATTTCACAATCATAATCCTTCAGAAGATCCATCCAGCGTCTCTGTCGCATATTCAACTCTGCCTGAGTGAATAAATACTTCAAACTCTTGTGATCCGTAAATATCTCAAATTTCTCGCCATAAAGATAATGTCTCCAAATCTTGAGCGCAAATACAATGGCGGCTAACTCGAGATCATGCACTGGATAGTTAGTCTCATGCGTCTTCAACAGTCGAGAAGCATAGGAAATAACATGTCCATGCTGTGTCAGAACACATCCTAACCCCTGACCAGAGGCATCAGTATAAACAACATAACCTCCTGATCCAGAAGGTAGAGCTAGCACAGGTGCAGTAGTAAGACGTCTACGCAGCTCGTGAAACGACTCCTCACAATCCGAGGACCAAATGAAGGTAACATCTTTCCGAGTAAACTGAGTCAAAGGCCTTGCTAACTGTGCAAAATTCTCGATGAACCGACGGTAATATCCTGCTAGACCCAAGAAACTACGAATCTCAGAAACCGTTGTCGGACGAGACCAGTTCAGCACCGCCTCTATTTTACTAGGATCAATAGATATCATTCACTCGAAATCACATGACCGAGAAATACTACCCGATCAAGCCAGAATTCACACTTGCTCAATTTCGCATATAGCTGCTTATCTCGTAACGTCTGTAGAACAATCCTCAAATGTTGTGCATGCGCATCCTTGTCATGAGAATAAACAAGAATATCATCTATGAAGACGATGACAAATCTATCCAGATAATCTCGAAATACCTGATTCATCAGATTCATAAAGACTGCCGGTGCATTCGTCAAACCGAATGGTATCACCAGAAACTCATAATGCCCGTATCTGGTCCTGAAAGCAGTCGTAGATATATCTGAGTCTCGTACCCGCATCTGATGGTATCCAGATCTCAGATCTATCTTCGAATAAACAGAAGTACCCTGTAGTTGATCGAACAGATCATCAATCCGCGGCAAAGGATACTTATTCTTGATGGTGACACGATTCAACTGCCTGTAATCAATACATAATCGCATCGATCCATCCTTCTTCTTGACAAACAAAACAGGTGCTCCCCACGGAGAAACACTCGGACGAATATATCCCTTATCAAGCAGATCTTGCAACTGCTGTTTCAATTCCCTCATCTCTGACGGTTCCAGACGATAAGGTGCTCGGGATATAGGCGTAGTTCCTGGTACTAGATCAATACCAAATTCAACCTCTCTAACCGGAGGAAAACCAGGAATCTCATCAGGGAATACGTCAGGAAACTCGCTGACAACCGGTAGCTGATCAATACCCGTACTACTCATGGATATATCAACTGTATAGATGAGGTAGCCCTCCCCACCTGACTCCAAGACATGACATGCCTTCAGAGCCGAAACAAGTGGCATCGGAGGTCGCGCACCCTCACCATAAAAGTACCAGCTATCACCCTCAACGGGATGAAACTGTACCAAACGCTGATAACAATCCACAGTAGCGTGATACAAAGTCAACATATCTATTCCCAAAATACAATCAAAATCTGTCATCGCTAATATCATCAAATTAGCTATTAACACATTACCCTCAAACTCCAGAAGGCAACCCATCACTAGACGCTTAGTTACTACCTCCTGCTCCAACGGAGTAGATACAACTAAATCCATATCTAAAGATACGTAAGGTAATATATGTCTCTTAACGAAGCGACTAGAAATAAAGGAATGCGATGCTCCAGTATCAATTAATACAAGTGCAGGAATACCACATAACAAGAAGTTACCTGCCAACATGCGATCGCTTCCCTCAGTAGCCTGCTCCTGAGACAGAGCAAACACCTGCCCTTGAGTCTGGGGATGAAAACCAGAAGAACTCTGTGGTGCTGGCTGCTGACGTGGAAAAGTAGAAGCCTGAGATCCAACCTGGGATCCCGATCCACTAGCAGAACCCATGCGCTGAGGACAATCTCTCTGCAGATGTCCCTGCTGACCACAAATATAACAAGCCCCAGTAGCTCTCCGACATGAAGCTGCAGGATGCTTCCCCCCACAATGGCTACAAAACTCCTCTTTCTTCTTCTTCTTCCCAAAACGGAACATACCTCGTGAACCACGAGATCCAGATGAAGTAGTAGAAGTAGAAGAAGACGTAGGTACAGATGGCACAACAGATTGAGCTCGAGGCTCAACAAATCCACTAGGCTGTGCTGGCATCATCAATTTTGCACGTCTGTTGCTGGTCTCCACAAGACGGCAACGGTTCACCAAAGTTTCATAAGACACCGGGTCATCACAGACGACAACCTGAGAGTATATATCTTGGTTCAAACCTTGTAAAAAGATATCATATTTCGACGCATCACTCTCATTAATATGGGGACTGAAAGGTAGCAGATCAAGAAATCGTTGCTCATATTGATCAATAGTCATTGATCCTTGCCTCAAAGTAAGCAACTCCATCGATCGTGCTTGGCGAACAGCCGGAGGAAAATACAATTTTTGAAACTCCCGACAGAAATCCCCCCAAGTCACCTGTCCTCTCTCAGTACGTGCCTGAGCAACCTTGGCATCCCACCAAAAACGTGCTCTATCCTCTAGAACAAATTCTAGAACTTCCAGTTTCTGCTCCTCAGTACACTCGAAAGCTCGAAACGTGCTCTCAAGTTTAGACATCCAGCTTCTAGCTTGTTCAGGATTCTCGCCTCCTACTAAGGGTTTCGGTCCTACCTGCATGAATTTATTAATAGTATAGCGACGTCGACCCTCATGAGGACGATGTTGATCATCCTGATGATGATGGCGACGATGATGATGACCACTTCCCTGGCCAACACAACCGTGACTCTCGTCAGCCATAT
Source organism: Henckelia pumila (assembly GCF_033568475.1). Classification (NCBI taxonomy): domain Eukaryota; kingdom Viridiplantae; phylum Streptophyta; class Magnoliopsida; order Lamiales; family Gesneriaceae; genus Henckelia; species Henckelia pumila. The sequence goes on along the minus strand of NC_133120.1, from coordinate 126,355,581 downwards.
CCTGAAAATAATTGCACATTAAAATCCCAAATGCGCAAGAATTACTCAAGACTAAACTAAATCCCAATTACTAATCCCAAAATCTAAACATGCTCTGATATCAAAAATGTAGTGACCCTGCATGGAATCACCTACTAACTGGCAACTAATAGCATGCATTAAACTTAATACAGCAAAATACTTAACAGAGTAAAAACGTGTGGAAACATAACCATAATTTACATATCAGCTTAGTAATATAATCCAGGCTTAAATCTGTAGTGATAGAACCATATCGAAATTCTTAAAAGTAAACATTATACAGCTAATAAATCATGTTGTATAAAAACTTTCAAAGCTCCTGCTCCCTAGTCCTGCCTTGAACTACCAGTTCCGTCCATCCTGCGACCTGCCCCATGAAATAGGGTGTCCAAGATAACAACTAGGACGTGAGCGCTACGCCCAGTACATAGACATGAGTAAACATATGTATATAATGCATGCAACATGATGACTGGTACAGGGTCATCTGAAAAGTCATGCTCAGTACCGGCGCCACATGAGTGCTGCCACCGCACAGATCAACCTCTGGGTGCAACCACACTCGTCTAGTACACCAGAGTAGACAGACATAAATGCCCCCGCCGTCGCGGTACTCTTAGTGACAGACTATCGAGTATAGAGCTGAGCGGCTCTACAATCAGGTATAACAAGGAATAGGCTCAACGTGTATATGCACATGACATATGAGTATAGAAAACGGTAAATCATACATCATGCCATATAATAATGCCAAATAAATGCAACATATAAACATGTATACTCGCTGGCAATCTCAATCAATGTGTACGTACCTCTAGGCTAGTTCAAGTATAATAGGATCCTAGGTTCCAAGCCTATATTCAAAAGTTCACCGTATCACTACATAAATTCTATAAGCCTTAACTAAGCTAATAAGTACTCCCAAAACTTAAATAGATTCCCGGACCATACCTTCGTCCGAAGTAAGCCCTTTGAAGACGCTAGTCCCGGATGACTATAACCACAACTTGGTTATTCCAGAACCTCTATTATAACCGATAGGGCCCTCAAGTGTATATCTCACACTATATAACTGAAGAAGGAAACTCGGGAATTTGTAATTGAAAATGAACTCCGAACGACCCTATTTATAGCCAAATTTCTCGACCAGGATCGGAACTTCCGATTTCGGGATCGGAGCTTCCGATCCAGCTCATTGCGTGCATGTCTGCCACGCCAGGATCGGAACTTCCGATCTACGATCGGAGCTTCCGATCTGCTCTATGATCGACACTTGTCAAAACTCGCGACTGAGTCATCGATCATTGCTGGCAGCTGGGGATCGGAACTTCCGTTCCAGGATCGGAGCTTCCGTTCCGATCGGAGCTTACTATCTAGGATCGGAGCTTACTATCTGGGATCGGAGCTTACTATCTGGGATCGGAGCTTACTATCTGGCCCAAAATTAAAAAGCCCAAATTTTAGTTCTGAAGTCCAATAACACTCCGAAATTGGTTAAATACCAACTCTTAATCATGTTTAACATATTATTATCTTAAAATGGTATCTGGGTTACTACAAGTACCAGGGTGGTAGATCACCTGGGTTTATATGACTCGTGAATTACCACGGGCCTTACTGCTAGATTACATGTTTGAGGTTGGTGTGACTACAAGAAATCATAAGATCAAGGCAAAAATAATCCCAGACAATAATATCTTTATATTAGATCACTTGGGTTTATATGACTCGTTCTTCAATTTTTGTTGTTTTCCCAAGCTTCCTGGATCGAATCGTGCTACTTCATCCCTCGTTTTCACCACTTCATCTCATTGGAATCTCGGCTTCTCGCGGAGGCTTCAATCACGATGTGTAGAAATTTTCTTGGTGAAGTGAGACTGCTGTGAATCGAACTTGGAGTGTGGGCATTCATTTTTCTCAGATTATCTTGAGTTTTGGTGTTGTTTTGACGGATTTTGGAGCTGATTCGAAGTTCTCATTAGCTGTTGGACGGGCCCTCGCACTTTTGGCCTTTCAAGTGCGCGGCTAATTGCTTCTATCACTGCCAATTAAGGTATTTGGCTTGACATTATAATATTTTACAGTGTTCCGATAATTGCGTACCTTTAATTTTGATACCCGGGTGATATGAGGCCCCGGTAAATTTTGACAACCTGGGTAATCTGAGGCCCCGATGTATTTGCACACCCTGGATGATATCAGGCCCCGGGCCCCTAAACTTACCTTCAATGCAAATATCAGAATGTTTGCTGGGACGGGGTACCTCATTCGAGAGGCCGAGCAAGTGAGTTTCTTGGAGATACAGAGACCGGGCCTTAGGCTATGCAAGTATGAGAAGGGCTCGTCATCGTAATAAGCACCAACTCATCGGGGGCTCTCTCAAGAATAAAAAGAAAAGGAAAATAATAATCTCCAAGGTCGTATATGGGGTATCACCTGGGTGCACTGCTCAGGACCCGGGAAGAACAGGTAAGGGCAAGGGAAGCTCCCGGGGGTTGCCTTGAGAGCCGAAGAAATTGTGTGTTCCAAAGCTAATTTGGAGACCGAATATTCAAACTTTAAACTCCATGGGATGAGGAAGCTTCTTCTTCGGGATTGAAAAATCTTGTGTCAATTGTAACTGCCTGGAATTGTTTTTTGGGTGCTTGTGAAACTCCCTTAGCTGTTATTTCAGTGTTCTTGTTGCTTCCACTTTCCCCCTTTGATCGCGCTTTGTGCAAGTTTTGGGCACTCACACAGCAATGGCCGGTGGTGAATACCCGGACCCTGTTAGCCCGACTCGTACCCGAGAAGGATGAATATATATCAGCGTGGCTAACGCCGCCATGGCTTCCCGCCTGCTCTCCGCCGGATACTCTGTCTCCATTTATGCATGTTAAAGTCGCTCCACCGCTCTCCGTCGGAGCCCACATGGTCGCCTCCCCAGCGGGCCTAGATACCTTCAACGATGTCATCTTCACCATGATCGGTCATCCTTCAGACATCAAACATCTCGTTCTGAAAACTCTTATCTCTTCCCCAAGAACCCAACTCATATCTCCGGGGCAAGATAAGTATTTTTATTTTCACATCATTTGAATTTATTCAAGTATTATATGGAATGAATAAAGCCACAGATGGTTGTGGAAAGGGGAAAGAGATGAGAAACGCATCACCTTAAGTTGCAGATGGTGATGGGCGATCTGTAATGCTTAAAAATATTATATTCGGTGGGCTTAAGTATTAATTAAGATTTCAGGTTGGTTGGTGGCTGTTAATTGGTGTTTCCACATACATATCATTTCTTATTTATGGTTTTTATGAAATTAATGAGGCTTGTGATTTTTATGGGTTAAAACTCACTCTACGTGGCATTATCACCATTTGACTTTTTCAAAGTCTTAATTTCATTTAATTGGCTCACTTGGGTATGCTTGGAAATCATTGGTGACATATTTCCAAAATCAAACGAAGTGCAGCATTGGACAGAGAAGGATTTTGAGTTTCGGAAATTTCCAAGCCGGGCATGGATATTATGGAGTTGAATATCTTGGCAGTATGGTCTAAGGCCATCACGTTTGATGGGCTTGAGATAAGCACTCGGAGGAAGCCTGTTTCTTTCGCACTTTCTGAATCCCAAGGACCCGGCTCATATTTCCAAGGGGCGAGAGAAAACATGGAGGGGAGAAGAGATAAGTTGCTGACACCTTTTTAATATTTGGGCCTGGATTCTCGAATACATCCATTCGTGTTATGCTATATCTCCTTAATATTTTTTTTGAAAACAAAGTAGATTAATATTAAAGATCAGAACCAACCACAATCGAAATGTATCTCCTTAATATTTTATTCTTGCCAACTTAATTATTGGGCACGTATATGCAATATGTGCATCTATGTTTTTATTGAGTTGTGTGACAGGAGCATTAACGCGGAGGAGAAAAGTGGGTCTGCAAATATTAAAATACGATACGGAAATATCTTGGCATTTTGGTTTTGTTATCCGGATACGAACCGCCCGGGGGTCCTTTAATGGCCCGGGCATCCAGGATAACACCGGGAGATTTTTCAAGGACCCGGGCTGACAAGAGCCCGGGCACGATGAACTGGTAACATCTCGGGACAGCGAAGCAGGTTCTAGCCCGTCTATTTTTGGGAGGTGTGGTGTTATCCAGTTTGGAACCGCCCGGGGGTCCTTTAATGGCCCGAACATCCGGGATAACCCGAGAGGTCCTTTAATGGCCCGGGTATCCGGGATAACCCGAGAGGTCCTTTAATGGCCCGGGTATCCGGGATAACCTGGGAGGTCCTTTAATGGCCTGGGTATCCGGGGCTGAGCTGGCACACGGAAAGGCAAGTGGGACCGGGTTTTCTTTATTTTTAAAGAAAGGTTATAAAAGGAAGGCCATACTCAGGTTGCGTGTGAGGCTATCATTACCAGCCGATTAGGGTATGGGTCATTCCGTAGATTGCGGGGTGTCCAATCAGGTATGGCAATTGTCCCATCGCATTAAATAGTGTCAGTTCAGCCCATATCGGGTAATCATTAATGTACCGCCCCGATTTTATCTTAATCGACTTTATTTGAGATAATCGGAGATTTCAGAGTTCAAGAGCCGACTTGATTTTGATCAGGGTCCTTTTTGCAAATTTTAGAATTTTGAGGGACTAAAATGCAAATATTGGATTTGTTAGATATTTATAGCTCCTTTGACTTTTCTCCTTCACTCATCCTTCCCCTCCAAGCCGTCTCCCTCCATTGAAGGCGACTCCAAAGCTTTCCAAGCTTTGTGATTTCCTCCCGAGCTCGATCCGTCCGTTGGAAATTATTTCTGAAGGCAGATTAGCGATCACGACTGCGAGAGCTTCATTCTATCGTAAGTTTTTCTACGATCAGATACATTCTAGTTTTGGAATGTCGTTAGAATGGATTGAGTTTGGAGTATGTTGTCCTTGGCAGAGTTCTGATCGTTTATTCTCTGTCGGTTTTGAAATAGAGCGTCGTTTGGATTTGTTATGAATTTTTGAAGGGATTTTCGAAAGTTGAGTTTTATGATTTGTTAGAATTGGTTTGTTTTGATGGATTGTTGGTTGAATTGAGTCTATTGGATTGATATTATTCTGTCTGCATTTCTGGTTTGATCAGATTATAGCCGTTATGCCGTCGGTTTGAGTTTTGGATTGTCTATCGGTTCGAATTGTTTGAGACAAGCCTTCGATTGAGTTGTACGTTAATCTCGAGCCTTATTACTTATTGTACAGATAGATTTGAGGCTAGTGGAGTTGCGGGATTGCAGCTTTGTGCAACTTGGAGATTGTAGCCGGTATAGTATCGATTTCTTATTATCGATTGAGGAAGTTTGATTGAATCTTGATTGAGGAATCGTTGTTGTTTCCAGGTTTTGGAGCATCGACGTTGTTGAAAGAGGTATAAGATGACTTAGATTGGAATGGAACGTGTGACTCGAATCCGACTTGATTCGAGTGTTCCGAATAATCACATACTTGCATGTTATTTGCTTTTACTTGAACCTAGTTGATTGAGTTATGTATGCATTGCATTCATCTTGAGCCAAGAATCATTGATTTGAGCAGCGGGCAGGACGGCCCTTTTATGATAGACGTTTTGGGGATTATATTGCGAGTGGCCTGGGTGTAGCCATTTCACCTAGTGCTAGCATACTCCTTATAGTCGCACCAAAGTCTAGAGGATGGAGATACGTAGCACCACCTCGATCGGGAGAGTCGGTGAGTTGTTTACGTGATCTCGTCCTCGGGATCCCAAAAGCAAAAGCAGCAACTCTTTTGATTATCCGACTTGATAATCCCAGATTTTAAAGACATGCATTGCATTTATGCATATGAATTGAGTTTTAAACATGCTTGTGGAATTGCATGGTTGTTATTTGAATATCTGTAAGATGATACATTTTGTTTGAGATGTTTTTATGATATTGCATGATAGTCTCTTTTACTGGAAATATTATTCTCACCGGATTATCCGGCTAATGTCTTTGTTTGTATGTGTACTTGGCAACAGGTGGGGCAGGACCGAGTCAGAGATCGCATGGATAGGTGGTCGAGTTGATAGAGTGAGGCCTTGTTGTTTTAGAAGTCGAATATGTAATCGAACTTAGATCTCATTCGAACTTGTATTGTATTGCATTGAATAAGCTAGATTGAAGCATGTTCTATTAGTTTGAGATTTTATAACTTTAGAACTACTCTGTATTGGATTATGCATGGGTATTAATGTTTTGAGTTGCGTTGTAATGCATGATTTTTGTTTTGAAAGTGTTGGAGTCGAGCCTCCTTGTTTTCTGCTGTTTCCTTGTTCTGCAGCAGGGGGCGCCTGGGCTGCAGTTTTTAGCTGCCCGGGCGCACACCCCTTCGTGCCAGACAGCAGGTTTCTATTTTTGGAGGCGCCCGGGCTGCAGTTTTTAGCCGCCCGGGCGCACCCCCTTTTAAAAAAAAAAAATTTCTTGCTTTTAGTCTTGGATCTTGTTTGCTTAATTGTTGTCTAATTCGAGATTAGTTGTTGAGAACCGAGGTCTCACATTAAGTGGTATCAGAGAGATAAGATTCTTGGACTGAATTTAGAAGTGAGCGGGGTAGATCGAGTCCGCATGAATTGATTCTCGCATGTGATTGAGTTATTTAAATTGATTTATTTAAATACCATGCGAGCATGCTTTATTGTTGAGAATTATTTGAGTTACATGATTTTGCGATTTGAAATATGAAGCATGAATTATTTGAGATATGAACTGTATTTCACCTGTATCTGGAATTCTGAGAGGTTGCAAGGGCACCGAATTGCAGCGATTGAGATATCTTGTGTCCTAACCTTTGATTATCAGATGGGTCCTCGACGAGTTATTAATAGGAATCCACCGCCAGTTATTCCTACAACTGAGCAAGCTAGTACTGAAACGGTTGAGATGGATGCTTCAGCGACGCCTATGGAAACCTTGCTGAAGAGGTTTCAGTCGTTCAATCCGTCGTTGTTAATGGGTTCAGAAAATCCAGTTGACTGTGAGAGTTGGTTGGATGATATCGATCAGTTGTTCGATTCCATCGATTACGCAGATGACCGTCGAATCAGGTTAGTCATTCATCAGCTTCGCGGGGTTGCTAAGATTTGGTGGATCATGACGAAGAAAGCAATGGAGAATAGAGGTACGGAAGTTACTTGGACTCTTTTCAAATCTGAATTTTATAAGCGGTTTTTCCCTATCTCGTACCGTAAGGATAAGGGAGCTGAATTTGCCAATCTGAGGCAAGGAAATCTGAACATTGAAGAGTACGTAGCCAAGTTTGATAGTCTGTTGCATTTTGCACCGCTAATTGCCGGTAATGAGGAAGCAAAAGCGGATCAATTCATTAATGGTCTGAACCCTGACATCTTCACACTGGTAAACACTGCTAAGCCAGATAATTTTGCGGATGCCATGAATCATGCAAAAGGAGCTGAAGCAGGTTTGTGGAGACAGAGAGGAAATCAGTTTGTGCCACAGCAGTAGCAAGGACAGTTTCAGGCACAATCTTCTCAATACCAGAACCAACCATCGTATTACCAGAACCAATCCTTTCAGTTTCAGAACCAACCACCGAGTTCTGAGGGTGGTAGCAGTGGAGGTAACAGGAAGGATTACTATCTCCCAAAGGGGAAGCAGTTTAAGAAGCACGGAACCAGTTCTTCGAGCTCTAGTGGTTCGAGGCAGTATGGATCGGGACAGAGTTCGGGACAGTCAGGCATGTCTTGTGCCAACTGCGGAGGTTGTCACTCCAGTGATCAGTGTAGAGGTATTTTTGGAAGCTGTCATATTTGTAACCAGGCGGGGCATTTTGCGAGAACGTGTCCTCAGCGGGTTCCTCAACAAGCTCAGAGTGGAATTTTCCCGAGACAGACAGCTCAGCCTCAGCAGCAAGCACCTACTGTCCACTCTTTCCAACCTCAGCAACATAATGTGCAGGAAGGTAATCAGTATGCAAGCCAGCCTCCCAGACAGCAGGCACGATTTTTTGCTCTGTCTGAGGATCCGCAGACTCAGGCTGCACCCGATAATGACAGATCAGGTAACGTTCGATTTTGAGTTTCCTATTCTTATTGAACTGTTAGATACTGGCGAGTCTCTTGCCTTCTTATTGAAGAATTTGTATATGTTTCACGTGCCTCTATTAAATTGTTGAATCGTTCGAATTGATGAATACTCCAGTAGTGTTGTTAACTTCTGTTAACCGGATCTTTCAGAAGAATTAGTTGAGACTATGAATTCTTATCGTTGATTTCTTATCTTTTTGGAATGAGAATTGTGCTGATCTTTCAGAGTTTTTGAGAATCGAATAGCAGATATAGGTACCAAGCAGTTGTATGCTATTCTTTGATGTCTGAATTTTGTTTGGATCGAAATTTCTTCCTCGATTTTTATGAGCTGGTAATGGAATTTCTGTCGATCAACGATCTCTTCTTATCAAGATTTCTGGGATGTATTCTTATTCAGAGGAATCACAATCTAGTCTAGACCTCGAGATAGCTGAAGACTCTCGAGACTCAATGTCTGAATCTGGACTTTGAGCTCGCAACGATCTTATTGATTAGAAGATCTGTTTTCTATTGTCTTATGAGGAAATTCACGTGATCTGTTCTAATCTTAAGAGTTAGAAAAAAAAATTTAGCAGACGAAATTGATTTGGAAACAGAGAAGAAGATCAGATTGTATGAGATTTCTGACTGCGAATCTTTATTTGAGGAATTTTATGCAGCAACCGATGTTTTGAGTTGTTCTTATTTTATCTACTATCTGATTTGATTGACCGATTGTTGGAATTTGCTACCGTATTCAGTACGGAATGACTTTCAGTCAAGATTAGAGGATTGAGATCTTTTCAGAGGTCGTCGGATGTCATGTTTTGCCGAAGTCTGTCAGTTTAGACAGAGATCCTTGATGCACTCGTTCTTTCGGCAAGGACTTTGATGAGATTTTGTTGTCTGATTTCAACTTTTTCAGTTCGATATCCTCAGAACGACGGACAGCCAGATTAAACGAGTCGAACTTAGATGTTATGCCTTGAGTTGAAACCATAGACGATTGGATTGTGACTGAGCAGAGAAATATTATTCTGATGAGAATGAGTCGACTTTTGATTGACGGACTTGAAAGAGAATTTGAGAGACACAGTTCGTGTTGGAATCGTGTTGATTTCGAGGACGGAATCTTTTCTTAGAAGGGGAGAATTGTAATGCCCCGATTTTATCTTAATCGACTTTATTTGAGATAATCGGAGATTCCAGAGTTCAAGAGCTGACTTGATTTTGATCAGGGTCCTTTTTGCAAATTTCAGAATTTTGAGGGACTAAAATGCAAATATTGGATTTGTTAGATATTTATAGCTCCTTTGACTTTTCTCCTTCACTCATCCTTCCCCTCCAAGCCGTCTCCCTCCATTGAAGGCGACTCCAAAGCTTTCCAAGCTTTGTGATTTCCTCCCGAGCTCGATCCGTCCGTTGGAAATTATTTCTGAAGGCAGATTAGCGATCACGACTGCGAGAGCTTCATTCTATCGTAAGTTTTTCTATGATCAGATACATTCTAGTTTTGGAATGTTGTTAGAATCGATTGAGTTTGGAGTATGTTGTCCTTGGCAGAGTTCTGATCGTTTATTCTCTGTCGGTTTTGAAATAGAGCGTCGTTTGGATTTGTTATGAATTTTTGAAGGGATTTTCGAAAGTTGAGTTTTATGATTTGTTAGAATTGGTTTGTTTTGATGGATTGTTGGTTGAATTGAGTTTATTGGATTGATATTATTCTGTCTGCATTTCTGGTTTGATCAGATTATAGCCGTTATGCCGTCGATTTGAGTTTTGGATTGTCTATCGGTTCGAATTGTTTGAGACAAGCCTTCGATTGAGTTGTACGTTAATCTCGAGCCTTATTACTTATTGTACAGATTGATTTGAGGCTAGTGGAGTTGCGGGATTGCAGCTTTGTGCAACTTGGAGATTGTAGCAGGTATAGTATCGATTTCTTATTATCGATTGAGGAAGTTTGATTGAATCTTGATTGAGGAATCGTTGTTGTTTCCTGGTTTTGGAGCATCGACGTTGTTGAAAGAGGTATAAGATGACTTAGATTGGAATGGAACGTGTGACTCGAATCCGACTTGATTCGAGTGTTTCGAAGAATCACATACTTGCATGTTATTTTCTTTTACTTGAACCTAGTTGATTGAGTTATGTATGCATTGCATTCATCTTGAGCCAAGAATCATTGATTTGAGCAGCGGGCAGGACGGCCCTTTTATGATAGACGTTTTGGGGATTATATTGCGAGTGGCCTGGGTGTAGCCATTTCACCTAGTGCTAACATACTCCTTATAGTCGCACCAAAGTCTAGAGGATGGAGATACGTAGCACCACCTCGATCGGGAGAGTCGGTGAGTTGTTTATGTGATCTCGTCCTCGGGATCCCAAAAGCAAAAGCAGCAACTTTTTTGATTATCCGACTTGATAATCCCAGATTTTAAAGACATGCATTGCATTTATGCATATGAATTGAGTTTTAAACATGCTTGTGGAATTGCATGGTTGTTATTTGAATATCTGTAAGATGATACATTTCGTTTGAGATGTTTTTATGATATTGCATGATAGTCTCTTTTACTTGGAATATTATTCTCACCGGATTATCCGACTAATGTCTTTGTTTGTATGTGTACTTGGCAACAGGTGGTGCAGGACCGAGTCAGAGATCGCATGGATAGGTGGTCGATTTGATAGAGTGAGGCCTTGTTGTTTTAGAAGTCGAATATGTAATCGAACTTAGATCTTATTCGAACTTGTATTGTATTGCATTGAATAAGCTAGATTGAAGCATGTTCTATTAGTTTGAGATTGTATAACTTTAGAACTACTCTGTATTGAATTATACATGGGTATTAACGTTTTGAGTTGCGTTGTAATGCATGATTTTTGTTTTGAAAGTGTTGGAGTCGAGCCTCCTTGTTTTCTGCTGTTTCCTTGTTCTGCAGCAGGGGGCGCCCGGGCTGCAGTTTTTAGCTGCCCGGGCGCACACCCCTTCGTGCCAGACAGCAGGTTTCTATTTTTGGAGGCGCCCGGGCTGCAGTTTTTAGCCGCCCGGGCGCACCCCCTTTTAAAAAAAATAAAAAATATTTCTTGCTTTTAGTCTTGGATCTTGTTTGCTTAATTGTTGTCTAATCCGAGATTAGTTGTTGAGAACCGAGGTCTCACAATTAATATCCCTGGTCGTCGGGTATAAATATGAAGAAAAAGGACAAAAGAAGATAGAGTTTAAACGAGCTTAACTTTCCCAAACCACTCCAAACTTCTCTCAGACCATCATTATTTGGGAGGAGAAGGAAGTCGTTTTTCATTACCCGGGCTTTTTACTCACTACCCGGGAGCTCATTTTATGATATCACATCATTGGCATCCTTTAATGGCCCGGGCATTCGGGATAACACCGGGAGATTTTTCAAGGACCCGGGCTGACGAGAGCCCGGGCACGATAAACTGGTAACATCTCGGGACAGTAAAGCAGGTTCTAGCCCGACTATTTTTGGGAGGTGTGGTGTTATCCGGATACGAACCGCCCGGGGGTCCTTTAATGGCCTGGGCATCCGGGATAACACCGGGAGATTTTTCAAGGACCCGGGCTGACGAGAGCCCGGGCACGATAAACTGGTAACATCTCGGGACAGCGAAGCAGGTTCTAGCCCGACTATTTTTGGGAGGTGTGGTGTTATCCAGGTTGGAACCGCCCGGGGGTCCTTTAATGTCCCGGGCATCCGGGATAACACCGGGAGATTTTTCAAGGACCCGGGCTGACGAGAGCCCGGGCACGATAAACTGGTAACATCTCGAGACAACGAAGAAGGTTCTAGCTCGACTGTTTTTGGGAGGTGTGGTGTTATCCGTATACGAACCGCCCGGGGGTCCTTTAAAGGCACGGGCATCCGGGATAACACCGGGAGATTTTTCAAGGACCCGGTCTGACGAGAGCCCGGGCACAATAAACTGGTAACATCTCGGGACAATGAAGCAGGTTCTAGCCCGACTATTTTTTAGAGGTGTGGTGTTATCCAGGTTGGAACCGCCCGGGGGTCCTTTAATGGCCCGGACATCCGGGATAACCCGAGAGGTCCTTTAATGGCCAGGGTATCCGGGATAACCCAAGCTTCCATTGGGCTCCTCATCTCGAGGCGAGCCCTTGGCGTTCGCACCGGAGGTGGAGGAAGTTCCGGAGGACATGGTAGGAATAGAGAACTTACAAGGTTGGAGAGTCGAAAGAATGGACGCTGGACACTCGAAAAAGTTGCAGACGAAGAGAAAGGAGCAAAGGAGAAGACGGTGATAAGAAAATAAAGGGAACCAAAGAGGTAATATACTTGACAAAAACTGAGCAATCCGAACCGCATATTTTGAAATAAACGGTGGAGATGTACGAAGCGTGTTCCAGAAGTTGAAACGACTCCTGACAAGATCTCTGACACACACACTACGAAACTCTTTAGGGCTGACGTCAGTATAGAGTTGGCAGGATCGGTGTTATCCGGATAATATTTGCCAAGGACCCGGGCTGACGAGATGCAGGGCACGATAAACTGGTAACATCTCGGGACAGCGAAGCAGGTTCTAGCCCAACTATTTTTGGGAGGTGTGGTGTTATCCGGATACGAACCGCTCGGGGGTCCTTTATGTAAGAGTGGGTGCCCAGTGAGCCAACTGTGTGGCTATGGGCTTTGATGACTCTTTGTATAAACAATCTTTTGTTTAATATTATTTACACTTTTATGGCAATGACTTTATATTACTTCATATTGTTATATTGTGATATACTATTGTTGTTTTGATAAAGACCTTGAATATACTATAGTGTATGTAAGATGTGGTAGAACATGGAGATGTCTATCATGAAATACATCTTATAGTCACTGTATATTCTAAAAACCGTTCCTAGTCGATTGAGCCGTCCGATAATAAGGATAAGGATCGCTCGAGTTTGAGACTAGCATTTGCGATGCGGAGTACCACGTTTCATTGGTAGGGAACATGGAGATGTTCGAAGCATGCAAATGGATATTCATAGGATGAATAATCGAACTACCCTATCCGGACTTTCCAAGTGGTTATCACTTATCGAGTGGATAAAGTCCGCGGTTTTGGTTGTACACCATTAGTCCTTACGACTTGAAACATCATGGAGACTCTATATGCTAGTGCTGTGCTTTGACTCGTTTACCGACTCTATGGGGGTCATCAGGTGTCGAGATTGGGTACAGTTACGACACATATAGGAGTCAATGCATTGTTATCAAGGATTCACCACATACTTGCGAGTGTGGATATCCTATGCGATCTGAGGAGATATTAGTGTGACAAATCTCTGGCCAGAGTACTTGATGTGATTTAAGAAATGGTTTCTTAGTAGCACATGCGATGTCACTAATTTGATCTTCAAGATGTATTGCATAGTTATCGAATCTTGAGCGACTCTCGATATACCAATGGTTGTTGATTCGATCGGGATATATGGATGAAGGGACCGTACTGTACGCTAACCAAAATCTACTGGTTCTTGTAGGCACTATCAGTGATACCTAGGGAATCATGGGGCGATGTTGCTAGGCGCTTTACCATGATTCGTTGGGCAAGTCGGAAAGTGTTGTTCCGAGTCACAAGGAGTTGTGAGCCCACGGCTAGCTGTATCCCTGAACCATTGAGGGTCACACAGTGTAATGGAGTTTTAATCCCCGTTGAGATAGTTAAATTTAAAGAGTTAAATTTAATGAACAAAGAAGTTGGACTTCTTAAATAAGAGTAAGGGAGTAGGATTTCCTAAAATGACATAGGGATGGACATTTTTGGAAACCACTGAATTCGGATTCAGGAAAATTTATTTTGACTTTAAAATGTGCAGAAATGGTTTCTGTGCACATTGGTGAAATTGGTTCATCAATCGGAGTCACGATGAATTTTATATTAATTTCTAAACGTGCGGGCTTTGCTAGTCGGGCCCTAACTTATGATTAATGGGCCCTAAGGTGTTAGTGGCCTGCATTATAAATAAGTTATTGCAGTACAGAAATTAGACATAACAGCTCATTATTTTTGAGAAGCAAAAATCGAAAACCCTAGCCTCTCAAAGTAATAATCGGCCGACCCCTCCCATACTCTGCCCGAGAAATTCCGGTCTGTGATTTTGAATCGCAGTCAGGAATAACGAATGAGATTCGTTTAATCTCTTCGCAGAAAAAACTTCTGATAGATTTTCTAGTGCAATCTATCAGAGGGATCGAAACCCCATTCGTGGACCTGATTGAAGGAGTTCATCAGTTCCTGGGAGATACAAGAAGCGCAGAGAAATCTGTGTGGTGTCCAATAATCTCGCTTCGAGATTGAAGGTAAAATTTAATTAATTGTTATTTAAATTTTACACACACTTATAATTTAATCGTTGAATGGTTGATACCCACACCATGGAATTGTTCCATGATAAAATTTTTAAACTTCCGCTGCACCGGGTATCAATCGTGATTGATCTGACCGCCAGTTTTCCAACAGTGGTATCAGAGCCAGGTTGCTCAGATCAAACGATTGAATTAATCAATTGTACAAAATTTTTGAGTCTCGGTTTTTGAAACAAAATAAATATTTTTAAATAAAATTTTTTTTTTTTCGGGGCAAAACCCGGGCAGCGATTGGATCGCTGCCCGGAGGGGGCGGCGATGGTCGCTGCCCCCGGGGGAGGCGCACGGCGCCGCCCAAAGGGGGCGCACGGCGCCGCCCAGGGCAGCGCTCGGCGCCGCCCAGCGGCGGCTCCAGGCGCCGCCAGGGCAGCAATTGTTGCTGCCCTAAGGGGGCTGCCGGGCTGCCCCCGGCCCGCGCCCCGGGTGCGGGCCGGCCCAAGAGTGTCCCGGGCGGCCCGCGGGAAAAATTAAATTTTTATTTAAAATTAATTTTAATGTGATAAAATTTTATTTTTGGTCCGGTCAAAAATTGTTTTTGATTGGTTCACGAGATTTCGGATCGAATTGTTCGAGTCCGTAAATTTTAAAATTGATTTTTTGGATAAATTTGAATTTTTGGAAAATTTTAATGTTTTATCCGTAAATTGAATTTTGAAATCAATTATTTTGGTACAATTGATGATAAGATATGATCTTATGATATATTGAGTAAAATATGATTTTATTTGTAAAATTGGATTTTATAGATAAAATATGATTTTATTTGATATAGAGATAAAATATGATTTTATATGTGAAATGAGATTTTATATATAAAATATGATTTTATCTTGTTTAAATTTGAATTGCCACTGCATGTTATCCAATAAATTAATTTTGAATTAAATGTTATTGGATAAGGATGATCGATTGCCATGACCAATTTTGTAGGTGTATGTTAGGAATTTACATTTTGTTTTTATTGTTGTTGGTTTTATTAATGGGCCTGGTTTATGGCCCGGTATGAATGTCATATGTAATAAAAGTGGGCTTGGTTTATAGCCCGTTCCCACCCCTAAAAATGTATCCCCTACTTGTCATTGTTATTTATTGTAAATGCATTAGATTTAGTGGGAGATCAAGATTTGAAGATGGTGGGCCCAGCAGACAATAAAGACTGAAGAAATGTAAATTGGAAGCACATGTAATAGGATTGCATTGCATACTGCATATTACCTAGGATTGGACTAAGACCCGTGATTGGCAACCACGGGTCAATTAGAAATGGAATCGATCATCCTATATAATATTTGATATTATGATTGTATGCATGTTTAGACATAATTGCGTGAATCCGGCAAGCATGCAATAAACTAAATATGATGAGACAAATATTTTTATAATTAAAAATCCCTCATTTTAAATATGATTTAAAATTTATATCAAGATAAATAAAGGAAATTTAAATTTGTTTAAATGTTCCTACCTTCCATCAACGGTCAATGTATGTGATGCTACCCGCGGATACGGTCCGGCTCATATTATTGGGGGGGCCCGTCCGTCGGAAAGCTGTACATTGGATCGACAAATGTTGTAAGTTGGGTGGAACTCCCATGGGATCGGCTCATATTATTGGGGGATCCACATGGCGACCGTCCATCACAACTTAATATTGATGGGTCATCTTGACATGTCACTTTAAACGGCGTCATATTATTGGGCCCTTATTGGACATGAGGTAAACACATGGGGGTTGCTTAGGAAGCAATTGGGCTCTACCTTTTGAGAATTATGGTTGGCTGATATTATTCGGGACCATAAGTTTGTCAATTGGACTCCATGTTCTCACTAAGGAAAAAGTTTCCCGTTTTCACTAGAGGGTGGTGAAATCGTTAAAATAGTGGGAATGAGATTCATAAAATTAAATTCGCCTATTTTATGTCTTAGTAAATTGTTAAACAATCATTGATATATGTCTGTTTTTCTTTTCAGTATTTCATACAATGAATTCGCGAAATCCATTATTCTCGATCCTCGAACAAAACAAGTTGACTGGCGCCAACTATACGGAATGGTTCCGGAAGTTGAAGATTGTCTTAACTTCGGAGAAAATGCTCTACGTGTTGGAGAAAGCACCTCCGAAGGAAGCACCAGCTGACATAAGTCCGGAGGAATTGGCCAAACTTGATGCATGGTGTGACCATGACATCAAGACCAAATGCTATATGCAAGCCTCGATGTCTGATGAACTCCAGAGGCGATTTGAGGACACGGTGAATGCTGCTGACATTCATGCGCAACTCAAGGAACTTTTTGGGGCTCAGTCGAGGGCTGAAAGGTTCGCTACTGTTAAGGAGTTGATGACGTGCCGCATGCGTGAAGGGACTTCGGTCCGTGATCATGGGGTACGAGTGATTTGGCTCATACAGAAGTTGGCGACCCTAGATTTGGTGTTGGAGCATGAACTCAATGTGGATTTATTGCTTCTGTCTCTTCCTTCTTCATTTGATGGATTTGTGATAAATTTTAATATGAACAAGATAGAGGCCACCCTAGAAGAGATGGTCAATATGCTCGTTACATATGAATCCACACTTAAGAAGGATAAACCAGCTTTCTTGGTGGGCTCCTCATCTTCTGCTAAGAAGGGGCCAAGTATGAAGGGCAAGAAACGTTCTACCCCACCCAAAAAAGTCGAGCCCGAGAAGAAGCAAAAGACAAAGGCTTCAAACAATGGAAAATCCAAGGATGTTTGCCATTACTGCAAGAAGCCGGGTCATTGTAAGCGCAACTGCAAGGAATATCTTGAGCAGTTGGGAACTGCAAAGGGTATGTTCTATATTGAAATAAACATGTCACTTAATACAACTTCTTGGGTATTGGATACCGGATGTGGATCTCACATTTGCAATGATTTGCAGGTGATGACAAGAAGTCGCAGGCTTAGAATGGGTGAGACCCAGCTGAGGCTCGGGAATGGTTCCAGAGTTGAAGCTACGGCCATTGGAGATGTTTGTTTGACTTTGCAGAACGGTTTTAAATTATTGTTAAGAGATGTTTTATTTGTGCCAGATTTAATTAAAAACATTATTTCTATTTCTATGCTTGATAGAGATGGTTATTCTTGCAATTTTGTGAATGGGATTTGCAATATTTACAAGAATGAATGTTTAATTGGAAATGGACAACTTGAAAACGATCTATACAACTTAAAACTAAAAGACGTTCCAGTGAATTATGTTGATAAACCGGCGACAACAAACAAAAGGAAAATCGATAGTCAAAACCCGGCAAACCTTTGGCATGCTAGGCTAGGTCATATTTCCTCAAGGAGGATGAACAAGCTAGTGGGAGAGGGCATGTTTGATATGTCTGATATTAATTCTCTACCTACTTGTGAATCCTGCCTAAAAGGAAAAATGACTAAATCTCCTTTTAAGGGGAAACCTGAGCGTAGTCAGAATCTGTTGGATTTGATCCATACAGATGTTTGTGGTCCATTTAGAGTAGGGACTCAACATGGCCACACCTACTTCATTACCTTTACTGATGATTATTCAAGGTATGGGTATTTATATTTAATGAAATATAAGTCTGAAGCATTTGAAAAGTTCAAAGAATTCAGGGCTGAAGTAGAAAACAAGCTAGGTAAAAGTATTAAAGCACTTCGATCGGATCGAGGTGGAGAATACTTGAGTACCGAGTTTTTGGACTATCTGAAAGAGAATGGGATTCTCTCTCAGTGGACTCCTCCTATGACACCACAGCTTAATGGTGTATCGGAGCGTCGTAATCGAACTTTGTTGGACATGGTTCGATCTATGATGAGCTTCACTGAGCTTCCACCTTCGTTTTGGGGCTATGCGCTTGAAACGGCGGTATTTTTGTTGAACAACGTCCACACTAAAGCAGTGGACAAAACACCATACGAGTTATGGAATGGCAAAGCTCCTAAGTATTCGTACTTGAGGATTTGGGGATGTCCTGCTTACGTGAAGCGGACAGTGGGAGATAAGTTGGATAGTCGATCCAGCTTATGTTATTTTGTAGGGTATCCGAAGAATTCAATCGGATATTATTTCTATTATCCTGCTGAAACAAAGGTGTTTGTTTCTAGGAATGCCACCTTCTTGGAGAAGGAGTTCTTATTGGATAAGAAAGGCGAGATGATGGAACTCGAAGAAGTTCGAGAAGAACCCGAAATACAAAATAACGATCCTACACCTCAGGAACCATTGCTGGACACGCCTGCACCTAGAAGATCCGAAAGGACTTCTAGACCTCCAGTTCGATATGGTCTTCTTCTTGAAGGGGATCAAGATGAACCCGACATTGGATGTGATCCAAGAAACTTCAAGGAAGCAATTTCTGATGCGGATTCGAATTTATGGCTTGAAGCTATGCAGTCAGAATTGGATTCGATGCATACAAACCAAGTTTGGTCTTTAGTAGATCCTCCCGATGGAATTGTTCCAATAGGGTGTAAATGGATCTACAAGAGAAAGCTTGGGCCTGATGGTAAGGTATTGACCTACAAGGCGCGATTGGTGGCGAAAGGTTATACTCAAAGGCAAGGAGTTGACTATGATGAAACCTTTTCACCAGTTGCAATGTTCAAGTCCATAAGAATCCTGATTGCCATAGCTGCATGGTATGACTATGAGATATGGCAAATGGATGTGAAGACTGCTTTTCTTAATGGAGACATTAAGGAAGAAATCTATATGAAGCAGCCTGAGGGGTACACATCCATGGGAAGCGAGCATAAGGTATGCAAGCTTCAGAGATCAATTTATGGTCTAAAACAAGCATCAAGAAGTTGGAACCAGAAATTTGATGAAACAATAAAAGATTTTGGTTTCATCAAGAACCCGGAGGAACCTTGCGTGTACAAGAAAGTAGTTAAGGATGCGGTGACATTCTTAGTACTTTATGTTGATGACATCCTACTCATTGGGAATGATGTAGGGATGTTGCAGTCAACAAAGATATGGTTATCAGGTAGATTTTCGATGAAGGATTTGGGAGAGGCATCCTACATTCTTGGGATACAGATCTATAGAGATAGGTCTAAGAGAATGATAGGACTCACTCAATCAACCTACATCGATACCATATTGAAACGGTTTTCAATGGATGGGTCCAAAAGAGGACATCTACCCATGTGTCATGGAGTTTCTCTATCCAAGTCTATGTGTCCCAAGACTGATGCAGAGATAGAGAATATGACACATGTACCATATGCGTCAGCTATAGGTAGTATCATGTATGGGATGATATCTACCAGACCGGATGTAGCATTTGCTCTGAGTGTCACGAGCAGATATCAGTCTAATCCTGGTCAAATGCATTGGAAAGCCGTGAAGGACATTCTTAAGTACTTGCGAAGGACTAAGAATATGTTCATGGTGTATGGAGGACGAGATCTCAAATTGGAAGGCTATACCGACTCTAGCTTCCAAAGTGATGTGGATGACTCGAAGTCAACCTCTGGATTTGTGTTCATGCTCAATGGCGGTGCTGTCTCTTGGAAGAGTTCCAAGCAGGACACCACAGCGGATTCCACCACTGAGGCTGAATACATTGCAGCATCAGCTGCTGCTAAAGAGGCCGTTTGGATGAGGAAGTTCGTCCAAGAGTTGAGCGTTATTCCTGAATTTGTTGGTCCAGTCCCGGTGTACTGTGACAACACGGGTGCCGTTGCTCAAGCAAAGGAACCAAGGTCTCATCAAAGATCCAAACACGTACTGAGGAAATACCACATAATCCGGGAGATTGTGGAAAGAGGAGACATCATTGTCGAACGAGTGGCCTCTGCAGACAATATCGCTGATCCGCTTACTAAGCCCTTGCCAGGACCATTGTTTGACAAACATCGCGAAGCAATGGGTCTACGTAGTATGACTAGTTGGCTATAGGGCAAGTGGGAGATTGTAAGAGTGGGTGCCCAGTGAGCCAACTGTGTGGCTATGGGCTTTGATGACTCTTTGTATAAACAATCTTTTGTTTAATATTATTTACACTTTTATGGCAATGACTTTATATTACTTCATATTGTTATATTGTGATATACTATTGTTGTTTTGATAAAGACCTTGAATATACTATAGTGTATGTAAGATGTGGTAGAACATGGAGATGTCTATCATGAAATACATCTTATAGTCACTGTATATTCTAAAAATCGTTCCTAGTCGATTGAGCCGTCCGATAATAAGGATAAGGATCGCTCGAGTTTGAGACTAGCATTTGCGATGCGGAGTACCACGTTTCATTGGTAGGGAACATGGAGATGTTCGAAGCATGCAAATCGATATTCATAGGATGAATAATCGAACTACCCTATCCGGACTTTCCAAGTGGTTATCACTTATCGAGTGGATAAAGTCCGCGGTTTTGGTTGTACACCATTAGTCCTTACGACTTGAAACATCATGGAGACTCTATATGCTAGTGCTGTGCTTTGACTCGTTTACCGACTCTATGGGGGTCATCAGGTGTCGAGATTGGGTACAGTTACGACACATATAGGAGTCAATGCATTGTTGTCAAGGATTCACCACATACTTGCGAGTGTGGATATCCTATGCGATCTGAGGAGATATTAGTGTGACAAATCTCTGGCCAGAGTACTTGATGTGATTTAAGAAATGGTTTCTTAGTAGCACATGCGATGTCACTAATTTGATCTTCAAGATGTATTGCATAGTTATCGAATCTTGAGCGACTCTCGATATACCAATGGTTGTTGATTCGATCGGGATATATGGATGAAGGGACCGTACTGTACGCTAACCAAAATCTACTGGTTCTTGTAGGCACTATCAGTGATACCTAGGGAATCATGGGGCGATGTTGCTAGGCGCTTTACCATGATTCGTTGGGCAAGTCGGAAAGTGTTGTTCCGAGTCACAAGGAGTTGTGAGCCCACGGCTAGCTGTATCCCTGAACCATTGAGGGTCACACAGTGTAATGGAGTTTTAATCCCCGTTGAGATAGTTAAATTTAAAGAGTTAAATTTAATGAACAAAGAAGTTGGACTTCTTAAATAAGAGTAAGGGAGTAGGATTTCCTAAAATGACATAGGGATGGACATTTTTGGAAACCACTGAATTCGGATTCAGGAAAATTTATTTTGACTTTAAAATGTGCAGAAATGGTTTCTGTGCACATTGGTGAAATTGGTTCATCAATCGGAGTCACGATGAATTTTATATTAATTTCTAAACGTGCGGGCTTTGCTAGTCGGGCCCTAACTTATGATTAATGGGCCCTAAGGTGTTAGTGGCCTGCATTATAAATAAGTTATTGCAGTACAGAAATTAGACATAACAGCTCATTATTTTTGAGAAGCAAAAATCGAAAACCCTAGCCTCTCAAAGTAATAATTGGCCGACCCCTCCCATAATCTGCCCGAGAAATTCCGGTCTGTGATTTTGAATCGCAGTCAGGAATAACGAATCAGATTCGTTTAATCTCTTCGCAGAAAAAACTTCTGATAGATTTTCTAGTGCAATCTATCAGAGGGATCGAAACCCCATTCGTGGACCTGATTGAAGGAGTTCATCAGTTCCTGGGAGATACAAGAAGCGCAGAGAAATCTGTGTGGTGTCCAATAATCTCGCTTCGAGATTGAAGGTAAAATTTAATTAATTGTTATTTAAATTTTACACACACTTATAATTTAATCGTTGAATGGTTGATACCCACACCATGGAATTGTTCCATGATAAAATTTTTAAACTTCCGCTGCACCGGGTATCAATCGTGATTGATCTGACCGCCAGTTTTCCAACACTTTAATGGCCCGGGCATCAGGGATAACACCGGGAGATTTTTCAAGGACCCGGGCTGACGAGAGCCCGGGCACAATAAACTGGTAACATCTCGGGACAGCGAAGCAGGTTCTACCCCGACTATTTTTGGGATGTGTGGTGTTATCCGGATACGAACCGCCCGGGGGTCCTTTAATGGCCCGGGCATCCGGGATAACACTGGGAGATTTTTCAAGGACCCGGGCTGACGAGAGCCTGGGCACGATAAACTGGTAACATCTCGGGACAGCGAAGCAGGTTCTAGCCCGACTATTTTTGGGAGGTGTGGTGTTATCCAGGTTGGAACCGCCCGGAGGTCCTTTAATGGCCCGGACGTCCGGGATAACCCGAGAGGTCCTTTAATGGCCCGGGTATCCGAGATAACCTGGGAGGTCCTTTAATGGCCTGGGTATCCGGGGCTAAGCTAGGCACACGAAAAGGCAGGTGGGACCGGGTTTTCTTTATTTTTAAAGAAAGGTTATAAAAGGAAGGCCATACTCAGGTTGCGTGTGAGGCTATCGTTACCAGCCGATTAGGGTATGGGTCATTCCGTAGATTGCAGGGTGTCCAATTAGGTATGGCAATTGTCCCATCGCATTAAATGGTGTCAGTTCAGCCCCTATCGTGCAATCATTAATATCCCTGGTCGTCGGGTATAAATATGAAGAAAAAGGACAAAAGAAGATAGAGTTTAAACGAGCTTAACTTTCCCAAACCACTCCAAACTTCTCTCAGACCATCATTATTTGGGAGGAGAAGGAGGTCGTTTTTCATTACCCGGGCTTTTTACCCACTACCCGGGAGCTCATTTTATGATATCACATCAGGTTTGAAGCAGTCGGGCCCCCGGGGCTTGAGATGGACACTTGGAGGAAGCCGAAATTTCTCTCATTTTTTGAATCATAAGAACCTGGCTCATATTCCCGGGGCGAGAGAAAAACGTGGAGGGGAGAAGAGATAAGTTGCTCATGACAGCCTTTAACATTTGGGCCCGAGATATTGGACTTTGCATTTACACTCGGCTGGACTACAGATAAGTCTTGATTATATTTTATTTATTGCATGAATATTGATGTGATTATCATAAAATGTGTACCCGGGGTGGGTAAGACCCCGGGATAAAAATAGCAGCAAGCTTCCTCGCCTCGTCGTGAAGTTCCTCTACACAATAGAAACAAGGAAGCTCGTCAATGGGGGCGCCGGAGGGGTTCTCCGGCGTCGCCACTCCGATGCTTAAGTTAGACTAAGATGTATGGAGTGGGCTTATGAGATTTAGAGAAATTGAGTGTGAATGTGATAGATGTAGAAGAACGTGAGAGAACATGAAGAACATACCATAGCCAGGCTAAGGAACATGGTATTTATAGGCAACTCTTGAGGAAGAGTAATGATTGAATGGAATGGGTCTCCTGACAGCATTAAAGGTGATAAGATGTTTTCCGCAATTTCTGGACAGTGCCCATGCCTAGTCATTATTATTCTCTGCCACTTCCAGATGGTGTCCATGCTGTGGGACCCGTGTTATGATTTGGCCTGGGAAGGGTCCTCTAGCCTGGATGACGGGGTGCTCAAGGCCAGAGTGCTCGACGCCTGGGTGCTGGGAAGCTAGGGTGCTCGATGCCAGGGTGCTGGGAGGCCAGGGTGCTGGACGTCAGGGTGCTGGGAGCCAGGGTGCTCGAGGCAAGGGTGCTCCGGGAAGGATTCTCTGGCAAGGGAAGGGAAGACAACCCTTGGCAAGGCAAGGCAAGGGAGGACAGCCCTTAGCAGGGCAAGACTCCCTTTTTCGCTTGGGCTCTACTTTTTCCTGGTCTTCTTTTACCCATCAATCTAGAAACCATTCCGCATCCGGGCTCTTGACAACCACTCGGGTTTGGTGATAACCCGGGATATTTCACCGGGGTATCAAATATATATATATTTGTGTGTGCTGAAACGCACCATCCATCTCCCTAAAGCATTTTCATGGAATTGGGTGATGTGAGACCCCCTAAAGCATTTTCATGGAATTGGGTGATGTGAGACCCCGGTATATTTCGATATTGGACATTACATATGCACTTAGCTGGACTACATATCTACGATTTTCCATTCGAACGAAGAGAATCGAGATGAGCCCGGATTGAAGAACTCAAGAACTGATCCCGAGCTTGAAGCACTTATTTTCTAGTGAAAGCATTTCCTCGTGTTGATAGAAGATTTGTGGCTGGAGAATTCCTTAATTATGTTGGTGCGTGACCCAAAAGCTCGGGCTACGATGTTACTGACCTCGGGCCGTGGCTGGGTTTCTAGCAGAGAGAGTATGAAGGAGATGGAGCAAACAAGGAAAACCACCATATTACGACTACAACGATGGCCTCATCCTCTCCCCTAAACTCGGCGTCCGCCGCGCCGTCGTGGTATCGCCTGAGCTCGGGAAGGAATGCTGCGCCAGGAGCGATATTATCTTTGCGCCTATTCTCGTAGACAGGTACGTGAGATGCAACTAGTCAACCTGGTCGGAGTCCCTTACAGCGACTACTGGGCATGCCTCCACCGTGTTAGGACCAGGGAACTCCTCTCTATTGCCCGCATCAACAAGTTTCAAAAGACTCGAGTTGATGCAGTCCGGCACGTACTATCAGGCCCCGAGCGAGCTTTGCGCCATGGGTTCTCGAGAGAGGAGTGTTGTTGGTGAGTTGGGTGATCTATGGTTGCTCCAGGCATGGTTTAGCTTCGTTTCTCATTTCTTGGTGACATATTTAATGTGGTTTAAAGCTCTCGGTCTGCTACAAAACGTGGAGATCCACGATCATTTGAGAAAGAAAGTGGGCCTTGAGATGGATATTAAATTATGATAAATAAAAGGAGAGGATAAGTCTCTGTCTTATTTAATGCCCAAGTTCTTGGCCACTTGTTGATACTAGTTCTCTCCTTGATCATTTGACTATTGTCATTTTGTTTGAAAGACACGTGGGTTTCTTCAAAAGTTTCATTATTGGAATTCTCACATTCAAAATGTTTGACCAAACATATGACGTGGAATTATTGCTCATAATTCATGTATGGTCCAGGGAGTTCAAAACGTACAACCATGTTTTTATTAAGTTGTGGGCTCGGTGGCAGGATCATTAAATGGGGTGAGAGTTCCTTTATAATTTAATATCCTATATTATTCGTACATAATATAAAGATATTATTGTCTGGGATTATTTTTGCCTCGATCTTAAGATTTCTTGTAGTCACACCAAGCTCAAACATGTAATCTAGCAGTAAGGCCCGTGGTAATTCACGAGTCATATAAACCTAGGTGATCTACCACCCTGGTACTCGAGGCCCGTGGTAATTCACGAGTCATATAAGTCCAGGTGATCCACCACTCTGGCCCCTTAAAACCCAGGTGATCTACCACCCTGGTATTCAAAGCTCATGGCAGCCCCATGGCACTTAAACTCAGGCGATCTACCACCCTGGTACTTGAGGCCCGTGGTAATTCACGAGTCATATAAGTCCAGGTGATCCACCACTCTGGCCCCTTAAAACCCAGGTGATCTACCACTCTGGTACTCAAAGCCCATGGCAGCCCCATGTCACTTAAACCCATGCGATCTACCACCCTAGTACTCGAGGCCCATGGTAATTCACGAGCTCATAAGCCCAGGCAATCTACCACCCTGGCACCTTAAGCCCCATGGAACCTACTGAAAGCTCAGGGCAATCTACGCTCTGGCACCTATCTTATAAGCCCCAGATTTTTGAGGCTCGGGCATCTATTTGAAAGCCCAAGATTAGAGAGTTAGCATGTCACTCGAGTTTGGAGACTAGTTTTTTCGGGACAGCGGAGCAGGTCCTAGCCCGACTATCTTTGGGATGAGTGGTGATACCCTGGTGAAATATCCCGGGTTATCACCAAACCCGAGTGGTTGTCAAGAGCCCGGATGCGGAATGATTTCTAGATTGATGGGTAAAAGAAGATCGGGAAGAAGTAGAGCCCAAGCAAAAAATGGAGGAGTCTTGCCTTGCCAAGGGCTGTCCTTCCTTGCCTTGCCAAGGGATGTCCTCCCTTCCCTTGCCAGAGAACCCTTTCCAGAGCACCTTGGCCTCCCAGCACCCTGGCGTCCAGCACCCTGGCCTCCCAGCACCCAGGCGTCGAGCACCCTGGCCTTGAGCACCCCGTCATCCAGGCTAGAGGATCCTTCCCAGGCCAAATCATAACACGGGTTCCACAGCATGGGCACCATCTAGAAGTGACAGAGAATAATAATAAGTAGGCATGGACACTGTCCAGAAATTGCGGGAAGCATCTTGTCACATTAAATAGCTGTCAGAAACCCATACCGTGCAATTATTGGGGTCTCCCAGGATTTCCTTTAAATACCAAGCTCCTTGTCTGGTTAAGGTAGGTTTTCTCACGTTCATCTACATCTTCACAATACACACTCAATTTCTGAATAGCATAAGCCCACTCCATACATCTTAATCTAACTTAAGCATCGGAGTGGCGACGCCGGAGAACCCCTCCGGCGCCCCACTGACGAGTTTTTCTTGTTTCTTGGTGCGTAGACTTCGTCTTCTGAGGAACGAGAAAACTTGCTGTTATTTTATCCCCGGGGTCATACCCACCCCCGGATACCCATTTTATGATAATCGCATCAGAGTTCAAATCTCCCTTCTACAAAAACTCGAATCCTGGAACCTTCACCGGCTGGATTGTTGCGATTCGCAGACCAAACTACGGTTTTTTCCGGTATTTGATCGAACCAGATGGCTAGCAAGTAGCCACTACCCGGTGCAATCTGCCGGAAGCCCAAAGAAAATCCACCAGAAGGTGATAACCAAGTCGAGTTCCCATCATTTGCAACAATGGATGAACCCAAAGTAATGTTTCTATAGGGCTGTGCAGTAATAGATATCGGAAACAGAATCAATACCATACAATATAGCATTCTACGGGAAACTGCTGAAGCCATAGAAGTGACTGTTTTTGTTTGTTACAAGAAAATATTACAGCGCCAAATTAAATCTTGGAGGCAAGTGGGAAAAGCCAATGAGACTTTTGGGAGTGGAAGAACAAGTCAAAAAAAATTTGGGTCATGCTCAATCCTCCAAGTCTTCGAATAACACAATGGCCACAAACCTTTTGCGTGAGGCATACTGTGAAACCCCAGATTTTTAGAATTTATATTTTTTAATTCATGGTATAATTATATATTCCGAGATAATTTTGGAGATATAGTATATATTTAGATTTTATTTATTAATTTTGTGAGATATTTAGTTTACAAAATTAAGATAAGTAATCAAGATATAGATGGAGTAAAATCTTTAAGTGATATGATTTCCATTCAAACTTTGATTATCGAAATCCTAGTCAATCTTAAACTTCTTTTTGTGCTTATAAATAGATGAGCAAGCCTTGTTGAAAATCACACTTAAATCATCTCTATTTCCTCTCCTTATTTTCGAAGCAAACCTTCGAATGAATAAGGTTTTCCCTTGAGTCAATTTCTAGTATACCTTCACTTTTATAATTTGAAAGTCAAAGCTTTAAGTTTGAGTCAAGAAGTTGGCCTTTTTTTTTCTTCATGCACGTGGAGTTGGAGTAGGAATTGTGAAGAGAAAGTAATAATTCAATCAATTTTCCAATTCCTGAGGAGACTCAACAGTAGGAAGTTTGAGAAATTAAGGCTGATTATTTCGTGGACCTGTTTCTAAGATTTCGGTCGAAGCTTTTCCCATCTGTTCAAGTTTCTGATTTTTGTTTTCGCACAAGTTATTCGGTAAGTGGGCTTTTATTTTAAAACCTTATGTATGATTTAAAATTTCGATCATTCATGATATTCTTTCGAATTTTGCTATGTAATTGATATTCTTGATGAATTTGTTATAAGTATGTTTTGGCACTGTTATGACTCAAATTAGGAGTGGAAAGGGAATTTCCGAACCATGATATGTTATGGCCCTGATGCGGTGGGTAATAATAACCGTTCTATGACCTCACCCCTTAGAGGGATTACATATAGGGGACTGATCAGTTAGCCACGAATAATGAGAGGAATTTCAGTGTCTGGCCAAAATATGTAAATCATGTTGATTTTGTTATGATGATGATGTTTATGTTATGTTATGATGAGACATGTTATGAGATGATATGTTTTGAAATATGACATGCTTGAAATACAAGTATGAGTTTTCTCAAATGAATATATCTATATATATATATGTATTTTTGGTATGATCGATCGGCCCCCACTTGCTGAATGTTTCCCAAAACACTCACCCCTTACTTTCCTCCCCAGATAGGAATGAAGATCAAGTCGAAGAAATCGAGCACACGACATGTTTTGGGAGATGGTGATAAAGAGAGTTTTTGAGATTTTATAGTTATTATTCTGATTTTTAAGATGTAAGAAGCTTCCGCAATTTTATTCGATTTTTTTGGGAATTCTGAGTTGTATTTTATCTATAAAATAGAGTGGTTTTAGTTAAATTCTGTACTAAGAGCCTGGTTGTTTTCGAATGATATTTGAAAGCAACGGCGATGTCACCCGGACCCGGGAGCGGGGCGTGACAGAAGTGGTATCAGAGCAAAACCAGGTTCATGGTCTTGATGGGAAATTATAATTAAGAATTTATGATCTTCATAGGAAGGAACCACTTGGGTGTAGTATTTATATTGCATAGTCAGTATAAAATTTGAGATTGTTTTTGTTGGTGAATTCTTGGTTTAAGTTAGATTGAAATATTTAAGTCATTATTTTTGGATTCATAGGGAATCATTTGGGAATTAGATTAAGTTTTGATTTTTGAGATTTAAGTTGACATTTGAGATTTAAGTTTGACTTTGATATTAGGACTTGTATATTAAGTTATAAAATTTTAGATTTAAGTTTCACCTTTTGGGCTGAAAAATTAAGTTAAAATTTTGGGATTTATTCTAGAATTAATAGTAATGAGATTCTAGTTTAGACTAAGTTAAATCAAGTTTCGAGGACGAAACTTCCAATAAGGTGGGAGGAATGTGAAACCCCGGATTTTTAGAATTTATATTTTTTAATTCATGGTATAATTATATATTCCGAGATAATTTTGGAGATATAGTATATATTTAGATTTTATTTATTAATTTTGTGAGATATTTAGTTTACAAAATTA
Organism: Henckelia pumila; assembly: GCF_033568475.1. Taxonomy (NCBI): domain Eukaryota; kingdom Viridiplantae; phylum Streptophyta; class Magnoliopsida; order Lamiales; family Gesneriaceae; genus Henckelia; species Henckelia pumila. Next base: position 126,326,167 of record NC_133120.1, on the reverse strand, counting down.
AGATAAGTAATCAAGATATAGATGGAGTAAAATCTTTAAGTGATATGATTTCCATTCAAACTTTGATTATCGAAATCCTAGTCAATCTTAAACTTCTTTTTGTGCTTATAAATAGATGAGCAAGCCTTGTTGAAAATCACACTTAAATCATCTCTATTTTCTCTCCTTATTTTCGAAGCAAACCTTCGAATGAATAAGGTTTTCCCTTGAGTCAATTTCTAGTATACCTTCACTTTTATAATTTGAAAGTCAAAGCTTTAAGTTTGAGTCAAGAAGTTGGCCTTTTTTTTTTTCATGCACGTGGAGTTGGAGTAGGAATTGTGAAGAGAAAGTAATAATTCAATCAATTTTCCAATTCCCGAGGAGACTCAACAGTAGGAAGTTTGAGAAATTAAGGATGATTATTTCGTGGACCTGTTTCTAAGATTTCGGTCGAAGCTTTTCCCATCTGTTCAAGTTTCTGATTTTTGTTTTCGCACAAGTTATTCGGTAAGTGGGCTTTTATTTTAAAACCTTATGTATGATTTAAAATTTCGATCGTTCATGATATTCTTTCGAATTTTGCTATGTAATTGATATTCTTGATGAATTTGTTATAAGTATGTTTTGGCACTGTTATGACTCAAATTAGGAGTGGAAAGGGAATTTCCGAACCATGATATGTTATGGCCCTGATGCGGTGGGTAATAATAACCGTTCTATGACCTCACCCCTTAGAGGGATTACATATAGGGGACTGATCAGTTAGCCACGAATAATGAGAGGAATTTCAGTGTCTGGCCAAAATATGTAAATCATGTTGATTTTGTTATGATGATGATGTTTATGTTATGTTATGATGAGACATGTTATGAGATGATATGTTTTGAAATATGACATGCTTGAAATACAAGTATGAGTTTTCTCAAATGAATATATCTATATATATATATATATGTATTTTTGGTATGATCGATCGGCCCCCACTTGCTGAATGTTTTCCAAAACACTCGCCCCTTACTTTCCTCCCTAGATAGGAATGAAGATCAAGTCGAAGAAATCGAGCACACGACATGTTTTGGGAGATGGTGATAATGAGAGTTTTTGAGATTTTATAGTTATTATTCTGATTTTTAAGATGTAAGAAGCTTCCGCAATTTTATTCGATTTTTTTGGGAATTCTGAGTTGTATTTTATCTATAAAATAGAGTGGTTTTAGTTAAATTCTGTACTAAGAGCCTGGTTGTTTTCGAATGATATTTGAAAGCAACGGCGAATTCACCCGGACCCGGGAGCGGGGCGTGACACATACGATGGAAGACGACCGAGCCTAGTTAAATGCATGTAACATCTCATTTCGGTTTTAATGAATAAGACACTCATTTTTAGAGATTGAAATTTTTACGATGTTCCTTAAAATTTTCAAAATAAAATAATACTTTTGTTTAAAAAATTATATACATATTATTTACCTATAGCATTGTGTCTTATTTATAATATAATATTTCATCATCTAAAACATATATAGGACTACAAGTTTTTGGTAACATTTAAATTTTTACAAATAATTTTGTTCCTATTTTATTTATTTCTTTTTTTAATCGGAAAGCAATCATCTCTATTAGGACAACGATCAAAATGTAATGCTTAAACTAGGCGATTTAATATTTAACTTGAATTAATACAAGTTATAGTTTTTTTGTAAAGATGTGAGCAATACTCAATCGTAGTTACAATAACATTAGTACCAGAACCAATGACACATTTAGATAATCTATCAAAAATATACATATATACTTTTCAACATTAGAAACCTAAATTGCCAACATATATGACTAATAAAACAAGTCATCCTTATTAGTACTCCATTCATAAAAAAGCACTAAATCAACAACAAATTAAAAGACCAATATCATATGATGATACTCAAGATCTAATCGATGAAGGATTCAGGGTCCGGTGGAAGAGGCACTTCAATAGATCCTTCAAGCATATGCAAAACTCTCTTCATGTTAGGCCTCAACGATGGATTTTCTTGAATGCACCAAATCGCAACCATCACGAATTTCTTGAACCTTTTGATATCTTTGCTGGCTTCCTCGTCGTTAGCAACTAGCAAGTGCAGTGTACCGTCTTTGTAACAATCATAAGCCCAATCAGCCAGAATTTCCTCGGCCACACCTGTTTCCACGTTCCTTCTGCAGCATATCAGCTCCAACAACAAGATACCGAAGCTGTAAACGTCAACCTTCACTGTGATAGGCATGTTTCTGAACCATTCAGGAGCTACATATCCTCTGGTTCCCCGGATCCCGGTCATTGTTCGGGTCTGATCATCCCTCAGAAGTTTCGCAAGCCCGAAATCCGAGATTTTTGCTACCAGGGATCCGTCCAAGAGTACATTTTGAGGCTTGACGTCGCAGTGTATGATTTGAGTGCTGCACTCTTCATGCAAATAGCAGAGTCCCCTCGCGGTTCCAAATGCAATCTGTACTCTTTGGTACCAATTCGGCCTCGAGTTCTGGAAAAGAAAGCTCGCTATCGAGCCATTGCTCATGTATTGGTAAACAAGAAGCCTGTTTTCACCTTCATCACAGTATCCTAGTAACTGCACCAGATTTTTGTGGTTAGTTCTGCTGATTGAGTTCACTTCAGCTTTCAGTTCTTGTGCAGAATCTTTGGCTATCTGATTCAGCTTTTTCACCGCAATTAAGCCTTCATTTTTGTTCTTCAGAGTCCCTTTGTACACAGTTGAGCAAGCCCCGCTTCCAAGTTCTTCCCTGAATCCATTTGTTGCCTCTTGTAATTCTTTGAAAGTGAAACTTCTTATGTTGGCCAAGTGTGGATGAAGAATCTTTGATTCTCGTCGTTTTAAATGGAAACCGAACAAGAATAAAGCAATGAGCAGGAGTACGTTGACGAACACAGAGCTTCCAAACAGAACAGATCCTGTGATAATGAGAGTGGATCTATTGCTCTTTTTCGAATTATTACTAGGCGGGGCTAATGTGGCATTGCCTTTCCTTATTTTTATCAATGCTTTTCCCCCGATGCTCGAGTCAAGTCTACCATTCAAAAGAGGGTAACTTTTCTTCCAACATTTATTGTTGCCATAGAAAGCAAGGGCGCATAAACAATCATCAAGACAAGACTGTCGACACCAATCTTCTTGAACTTGCTCATATGATATGTAATCACCTCCAGGGAAATTGGTGTTAGGCATGTCCCTAAAGGTGAAAAGGGATGTATCTTGTGATTGTTGATCACAACTCTGTGCGACGAAATCTTGCTTGCATCCGCTCATCTTGTCACTTGGATTCATAGGAGAGTACCCCGTGGGACAGGAACAATCTGGCCTCTGATCAATTCCCAAGGAGCATATGCTGTTGAAGCCACACGCACCCCATGCCGAATTGATCGGCATACTGAGACATATATTCTCGGGTAAGGAGTCCAAAACGGACCAACTCATCGGCCTTCCAACTGTTGAATCACCAGACTTGGGATATACATAATGCCTGAGAACCCCGTCATAATCCAATATCGCTCTCTGGTAATATTGGGCGGTTGAAGCGCCATTTGAAGACAGAATATCAAGTATAGTTCCATTCTCTGCTGTGAGGAGGATGTATCCAGATTGGTTAAAGATCACATGGAATCCACTGCCAACAGTATTTGATACCCAATATGGACCGATGTTCTCGTCCATGGGGAAGTTTCTGCTGTAAGAAACAAGATTCCCATCACTTTGCATCAAAAACATGAATCTTCCACTCGAGTAATTCGTCTCCGAAAAGCTGGAAACCAATCTACTACCCTGGTTGAATATCTGGGACGGTAAAATTGTATCGGTTGGATAATCAAAACTTTGCCACAAGACAGCTGATGCATTGCCCACCAGCACAAAGTTACCCGTGTCAAGCATGGCGCCATATGCGACACCGGACCTCGCCAGGGCAGCACTCCAAATCGGCTGGGCACTTGGATCAACAAGCTCAAATCTCCCATCCGTAAAAATCTGAATCTTGGATCCTTTTGCAGCTGGATTATCCCGATTAGCAGACCAAATTATAGTTTTTTCGGGTATTTTGTCGAACCAGATGGCTAGCAAGTAGCCTCCACCGGGCACCATCTGTCGGAACCCGAAAGCAAAATCACCAGATGGCGATAGCCAAGCTGAATTCGAATTGTCCGCATTGAGAGGTGAGCCCAAAGAAACGTTGTGATAGGGCTGCGCAGTGGCTAATATTGGAACCAAAACAACTAACATCAAATTTAACATTTTACAGAAATGAACAGCACAAGTCATTACAGCACCATATATTAATGGAAAATTGACGCTAACTTAGCTACTACACGCGACTCATCTTTCTATTCAAAAGTCGAAACATCGTAATCTAAGGCAAATTCTATGCAGCCCTTGGGGTTTTATAGCAAAAATATTAATTTTATAGCAAAAATATTATTTTAAATTCTAGATATAGAGTACGGATATAAATCATTGAAACCAGGATATAAATCATTGAAACCCCCATGCGCATTATCCCATGGGTAGATGGAACTCTTTCATTGGTTCAAATTATGGAGGCCCCACATTAATCATGTGGGATCTGCATAATTTAACCAATCATGTGTTTCCACCTATCACATGGGGATAAAACTCATGGGGTATGATGAAATTTTTCAGTTTTAGACTACTAAAACTCAAAGTTCGACAATGAGTGGGAAAAAAAAATTCCACATGAAACTTGAGAAATTTTTTTTTGTTATAATATATTTTGTAAAAAAAGAAGAAAAAGAATTTCAAATGTCTATTTCCTTGACGACTTTTTTGCAGCTTGAAAAATCACTCCATAGGCATTTATTCATGATGTTGAAAGCACTATAGAACGTGTAAGACGGAGTCAACATAGACGACTTTTTCGCAGCTTCTATGGAAAATAATTGACATTATTAGGGTTTCTTCGACCACATTTTTCAATTTTTTCCATTCCGTATCTCCAAAATAGAGTTTTGTATTTTTTTATTAAAATATTCTCCAACTCTGATGGGTATACGAATATTTTTAATATACTTAAAATATATAAATAAATTAAGTGGTTGAATTTATTAAAATCACATTTTTAAAAGGACCAATTCCTAATTTTGAAACCCTAGAAGGGATAAATTATATTTTAGACCTTTAGGGGTTATTTTGCAATTAAGCACATTTTTTGCCAATAAATACATGTGGATCTCTTCATTTGGAGGTAAGTGACTCTTTAGCTTACAAAAACTCTCTGCTTTCCTGTTTTGTGTGGAGGTGGTCGCTGACTTGGGCGTTGGAGGGTTTTCGCCAGGTGATCCTCTAACGTGTATTCGTGAATCAGGTGACAGCTCAAAAGAAGATCGTACGACTTTTTCAGGTGACCAAAGGAATAGGAGATCATGATATCGTTCGACTTCTTCAGGTGACCAAATGAGTAGAAGATCAGGAGATCGTTCGCCTTTTTCAGGTGACCAAGGAATCAGGAGAACGTACGACTTCCCGATTTATTTGCTGATTAGGAAGACAATTTATTTCGCCCGCATCAAACTCATATTCTCTAAATTTTGTAAAATGATCTATTTATTTATCCATACTTTCCAAATTATTAAACATATGAAAAATATTAATACAAAAACTCTGGTGACAAGAACTCATGGATCAATTTCGTGAGATTTATATCTTATTTGGATCAAATATGAAAAAATATAATTTTCCATGCCAAAAATAAGGGAATATAGTTAAAATGATCCTGTAAGTTTGTCAATTTTGTGTTTTGGTCCTATAAGTATTAAATTTTGGGTTTTGGTCCTATAAATTAAGTTATAATTGGTTTTTAGTCCTTTTTTCATAGATTTTTTACGTGGCCTCAAAAAATGCTGACGTGACAGCTAAAAATGCTCACGTGGCATTGAGAAATGATGATATATCTGTTGTGACATCAACACTTAAATGTCATGTTTTCAAAATTGGACTGTACCGACAAGTTCAACCAGTTCGACCCGAGAACCGATCACTAATCTGATCCAAAACACTCTCAAAAACCATTTGAACGGTTGAACTAACAGAACAGGTCAAGAACTGGAAAATTGGTTTTTTGAATTTTTATTTGAAAAAGTAGTTTTTTATTTTAAAAACTTAATTTAATATTTTATTATATACATATATATATACATGATTATTTGGAATTTTTTTTCATTAAAATATTATTTATTAATATTATAGTTTTTTAATTAATTTATTTATTTTTTAAAAAAATATATAACTATAACTAATATTTTAAATATATTTATATAGTTATTTAGTTTTCAAAAATTACGATAAATATATATATTTTTTATATTTATATAAAATTTTTAGGTTTTTATAATTTTAAATATATTATTAGTTATATTATATTATATAAACGATTTTTCAATCCGACCGTCTGGTTAAAACGATCCAACCAGTTGAACCATTTTTTTAAGTTAGATTGGTTTGATCACCGGTTCAGTTATAAAAATATTGCTTAAATAAAAAAGGACTTGAAACCAAAACATAACTAAATTTACAGAGCCAAAATAAAAAATTAAATAATTAGAGCAAATTTACAGGACTATTTTGTCTATTATCCCCCAAAAATATTACTTTTTAGAGCAGGTCTCCTGTGAGATGAGTCAATCATGTCCATATTTAAAATAAAACTAATATTTTCGACATAAAAATAATATTTTTTATTCGATAACTCAAATAAAAGATATATCTCATAAATTGACCCGTGAGACCAGCTGATTAATAAACTTTGTTATTATGCTCCCCCGCTACATCATAGCTAGTTCAACAATGGCAATGCTGACCAAGTTGTAATTTTATTTTTTTGAGTTATGATATATATATATATATATATATATATATATGTAATATAAAGGTTATGAAACGGTTAGCATTGTTATTGTCCATGTAATGGACTGGACCCTCACTCCTGCTCTGGCCCATCGGCCTCCTCATGGGCGGCCCAGACCCACACCTCATGATCTTCTCTCCACCTGGAAAAGACAGTTTTTGCCTTCCCCAGGGTTTGAACTTGCACATCCAGGCATATATTTCCAGATACAGATCTTCATTCCTGATCGTGAGAGGTGTATTAGTTGTATCATATCGGTTGAATAAAGTCTTTGAAAATTATATATATATTAACTTAGACAATATATCCTCCCCTTTGAACTACCTTTTGGAGTTCAGGTAGGTCCAATTTCATAATCTTAACACAAAAGTATCCTAAATAAACTTTTAGTTTAAAAAAATGAATTTAAGGTAGTTTTGTCATATAATAAGGAATGTGTAAAGTATTTAAGGTAGTTTTGTCATCGCAGAAGGAATGTGTAGTTTTGTCCAATATTTAAAAAATCGGACCGGACGGTTCGACTACGAACGGCAAACCGGTCACGGGTCTGGTCCGACCATGTCCAAAAACTGTTTAACCGACCAAACAATTCACAACTGTTCAAATCCAATCAAGAATCGGTCGGACCGATGATAAGTGTCATTTTTTATTTATTATTTTGTGTTATTTTTTAGTCTATTTTGTATGCATTTGTTACGTCTTTAGAGTCATTTATGTTTTATTTATTTAATATTTATGCATGCGGTCTACTTCTCGTTTCTCCGGGTTTAATTGTAGGTACAATGAGGAAAACAAGAATTTTGGGCAGAAAGTTATGCGCTCGAGCGTTATTTTTTACCCGCTCGAGCGTGTGATGGCATAAAGTGAAGAATGTGGCAGAATTTTATGGGCTCAAGCGGGTGTTTTTGGCCGTTCGAGCGCATCTGCCTAAATTTGAAGGAGCTGGACAGAAGTTTATGCGCTCGAGCAAGAAATTTTTACCGCTCGAGTGCGGCTGATGAAAACTAAAGCAGCAAAACAGGAACTTATGCACTCAAGCGGGAACTTTCTACAGCTCGATCGCGATCGCGAGAAGAATTTTGTATCGGGCGGACTCTTGAAAAGGAAATAAAAGGATCATGGATTCTAGGGGCCTATGTATATATATATATGTATATATATATATATATATATATATATATTTATTAGATTTTTGGGATTCATTCAGATTTTCATTGAAGACAGCGGCTAGGGCTTGGAGGATTGAAGGCTTTTGAAGAACGCTTCATCTTCTTCTTCTCTATTCTTCTTCTTGTTTATGATTAAAACTACGTTTTTTAAATTATTCTTTTGTTTATGGAGTAGTTTTTCATTTCGATTAAGGCCGCGATATTGGGTCGAGAATGATTTATGTTAGACACTTGGATTTATGTTGAGGATTTTTGACTTATTTCAATTAATAATTGTTGGATTTTTCAAGTTGTTCTTGTGAATGATTTGACCGATTATTTACTTAATTTGTTGATTGATTCTAAGTAAAAAGATTAGGATTAGATTTTTTGCTTCACTACAATAATTAACAAAGGGTTAAATTGACAAAAAAAAATAGTATTCGATTTCATTGTGCAATTTTAGGTGAAAAACTGAAATTTCATAACTGTTTAATGCGCTTGAGTTTAATTATAATTAATTAAAATTAATCCATCCAGCTTGAATAGTTTTGACAAAGTATAGAAATATCTTGTTGAATAGAATAGAAAAATTCACCGTAATTTGGAATAAACTTGAGCCATATATTGTGCCGCGTGTATGCATGAATTAGCTCGGTACCTTCGTGTAGGGGTGGGAGTTTTAACATCGGGTCGGGTAATTTCAAAAAAATATCGGGTTCGGGTAATTACCCGAACCCGATTAATTGTGTTCGGGTTGGTGTCGGGTAGACAAGTGTCTACCCGAAATTAATTCAGGTACCCGACATATATATATATATATAATATTTATAAAATAATTATAGCATATATATATATATATATATATATTATAATCTACATATATATATATTATATTATATTAAAACTCACAAAAGAATCATTAAATCCCTAATTGACGGGCCGCTCGTTTCACACTTCTTCTTCTTTCTTCATTCTTCATCGGCGGAATGTGGCTTTTCAATCTTGATTCTCGATTCCTCAAATCTCAATCATCTAGTCATCTCTTCATCGAAGCCCGACAGTCTACCCTCTTACTCTTTCTCTCGGTCGATTTGAATTGAAGTTTCTTCATCTACATTCTTCACAGTTCACTCGATTGAAGCTCGGCCGAATGCAAATTGAAAGGAGCAGAATGCCTCAAATCTCAATCATGTAGTGTTGGACTTATGCCTGTTTTTAATAGCTTGAGAGATGGATTTTTATTTTTGCTTTGTTATAATTGACAGGAGCAGAATGCAAATTCTTTTGTCCAAAAATCTGCCTGCGAAAAATGAAAATGCCTCTTTTTGGTTTTTAGACTATAAATGTCGGGTACCCGAGGTCGGGTACCCGAAACTACCCAACTTTTTTGGGTAATCGAATGCTCGGGTAGTTCATGATAAATTTTGGGTTCGGGTAGTATTTTCATTACCCGAAAAGTTCGGGTATCCGACCCGAACTACCCGAACCCGACAAACCCGACCCGACGCCCACCCTACCTTCGTGTTTCTTGATCGATTTATTTGAATTGAATTTATTCTCCAAATTTTAGTTGCAAGTTGTTTTCCATCTCTTTACTGTTAATTTATTTATTAGTTCAAGTTTTAATTGAATAAACTCAATCTCCTTTTATTATTTAGTTTAGATTAAGTAGAATAATTATATTTTGGTAATTATCTATTAGTCTCTGTGGGATCGATATTTGGACTCATCGTCCATTTACTATTACTTGACCTAGTTCGGTTGCTAGATTTATTCATAACCGAAATTATCGGTTAAGTTTTTGGCGTCGTTTTCGGGGACTGTTAGTTGATATCAAGATTTATAATTTACTTGAGATTAGATTTATATTTATTTGTCAATTAATTTGCTGGATTCTGAACTTTTTTCGTGTTTGTGATTTCATGTGCTTTATTTTCTTGCATGAGCCGCACTCGACACACCAAAGATCTCATACCACTTGACTTGAAAATTGAGATCACACTTTATACGAAAAGCTCAGAAAAAATATAAAATTAGTATTTGAGTCAGAATCAAAAGGAGATTTCGAAAGCGATACTACAGCAGAACTCGAGATGGCCAATGGAAACGACAATCGCACAGTGTTGGATCTGATTCGACACCCAGTTGTTGGATATGGATCCAATAGCATTCGCCCCACGATTGAGGCAAACAACTTTGAGCTTAAACCTGCTATAATCCAGATGATACAACTTCAAGTGAGATTTGAAGGCACTTCGGTGGAAGATCCTTACGTTCATCTGTAGTGATTTCTGTCTATCTGTGAAACTTTCAAGTTCAATAAGGTAACAGCTAATGCAGTGAGACTGCGATTATTTCCGTTCTCTTTATAAAGGGACGCAACTTAGTGGCTAATAGAGCTTTCTGTCGGATCTATCACGATGTGAACGGAGCTTGTTCAAGCCTTTTTGAACAAGTACCTCCCACCAAACAAGATGACACAGTTATTCTCTGATATTATTTCATTCAAGTAGAAAGATGGCGAGTCACTAAATTCAGCCTGGATCAGATTTAAGAAGATTTTGAGGATGTGTCCTCAACATAATCTGGCACAAAACCACCAGACTCGGACATTATATAATGGTGTCAACCCGTCAGTGCAATCCATGATGGACACAACATCAAATGGAATTTTGTTCAGAAAAACTCGAGCGGACGCATGGGGAATATTGGAAATATGGCAGAGAGTAACATGGGATGGCCGGAAATTTTAAGATCCTGTGAGTTTCTCTATACCTTGTAATATCAGTTGTCTTTCATTTGATAATGTGCAATGTGATTTAGGATCAAGTATCAATTTGATGTATTATTCACTTGTTATGAAACTAGGTATAAGAACCATTGAACCCACCACAATCTCTCTTAAACTTACTGACCGCTCAATAAAATATCCTAGAGGGATAGTGGAAAATGTATTAGTTAAAGTGGATAGCTCATATTCTCAGTTGATTTTTTTATTCTTGACATGGATGAGGATTGAGAGATTTTTTTGATTTTAGGGCGCCCTTTTCTTGCTACAAGTAGGACATTAATCGATGTAGAAAAAAGAGAATTGGTCTTGCGGATGAATGATGAGCAAGTTTTTTTCAATGATTCAGTTGGTCGGAGATAGCTCAATCATGAAATCTTTCTTTGAGATTGACGTTGTTGATGATTGTGTGGCTAGATGAATGCAGGTCAAAGATGCTCTTGATGTGACTCCACAGCCACAAGTTCCAAAACTTCCAATCAAACTGTTTGCTGGAATTGAACCTAAACACTTGCCCTCCTATTTGAAATATTTATCGGTGGATGATTCAAATATGCATGTAATAACTTCTTTATCTTTAATAGGTGCAGATGAAATAAAGTTATCCAGACTCCTACATGATTATATTCACACAATGTGATGGATCATTGACGATATTAAAGGACTTGGACCCATAATAATGCTAGATGGAGGCACAACTGGAGAAAATCGAGGCATTGACAGGCATACATCCCTGACAGTGGATGATCCACCTTGAGCTTAAAAAGAAAGCACAGTCGGGCTATAAACTATAAATTTAGCGATGACTAAGAGGCAACCCAGTGTTTTTCTTTCCCTTTTTTTATTTTTTTTTGGTTATTTTTATTATTTTATGCTGCTCCACCGCCGTACCCATCGCCTTTCCATTTCCAGTATGCTGCCACGCCAAGAGAATTTGATTATGGTGCTCCACCACCTGAAGAGGATGAAGACAAATGACCAGGAAAGTTTTCTTTTTAATTTTTTTTCTTTTTCTAGCATTTAGTGTCATTCATCATTGAATTCTCTATTTTTGTGGTTGTTTTGCTTGTTGTCTGTGTTTGAAGCATTGGGGACAATTCTTTGGTCAAGTATGGGGGGTTTAGTTAGTTTGCATAAAATATCATCTTACATGAGTCTTGTGTCAAGTTCGAATTGATGAAATGGGAGCCTATGATGATATTAAGAATGAAAATTAATTGTGCTACATATTTTTGCCCTTACATTGATTTAAAAAACCTCTGATTATACTGTGAACGATTTTTATGCACAACTGTTAAACCGGTGAAGTGTACCAAAAGTGATGAAGTTGTGACTTCTTGACCATTGCACGGCACTAGGTGTCTAGGGAACTTAAAATGTAATCTTGTGAATTTTTTCTATATTATAGTGTTGCATTTATGATCTCGGCATAACCTTTTCTTATTCTATAATTGTTCCACCCCATTAAAAAATATTTTGAGGCCACTTCTTTGCCTTTGCATGATTAGTATTCCTATGAAACCTTAAAAAAAAGATGATTCATATGCGCACCAGAGAAAAATAATTTCTTGCAAAAATAAATCCTGAAAAAAAGAGAAAAATAAGGAGATTGTAAGGTGAGAGGAGGCCTTGGAAATGAGGATTGAAATCTTAATGCAACCAAATCCAAAAGCTAAGTATGGGGGGAATGTATGAAGTTGAAGTAAACCGGGTGCAAAATCCGGCGGTGCGTTAATAATATGAATCATCCTTATTTTTTTTCATGCCAATCTTTATCCTTTATACACAATAAGACATTCTTCTATTGATAAGTCCGAGGGATGTGTGAGTGCTAGGTGTAGCTAGATAGAATGGGTTTATGAGAGAGAAACTTGCACCAATGTTTAATGAGGTCAATGAGCAGTCGTGAAAACTAATTCTACTTGAAATGCATAACACCGGAATAACATCACACACACACATTCACGATAAATATTAGAGATATATTGTGAGATTATCAAAGGTTTTTATAGCTACTGAGTGTTGGATTTGACTGAGGCTCGATTATTATCCATGGAATCGTCCGTAACTTGATGTTGCATCATTTTTTGTCTTTGTGTTTATGTTTTTGTCACTTATCTTGCTCAAGGGTGAGCAAGAGTTAAGTATGAGGGAATTGATAAGTGCCATTTTTTTTTTATTATCTTGTGTTATTTTCAAGTCTATTTTGCATGCATTTGTTATGTCTTTAGGGTCATTTATGTTTTATTTATTTAATATTTATGCATGCGGTCTACTTCTCGTTTTTTCGGGTTTAATTGTAGGTAAAATAAGGAAAACAAGAATTTTGGGCAGAGAGTTATGCGCTCGAGCGGTAGTTTTTACCCGCTCGAGCACGTGATGACATAAAGTGAAGAATGTGGAGAAGTTTATGCGCTCGAGCGAGTGCTTTTGGCCGCTTGAGCGCATCTGCCGAAATTTGAAGGAGCTGTATAGAATTTTATGCGCTCGAGCAGTAACTTTTTAATGCTAGAGCGCAGCCGATGAAAACTGACGCAGCGAAACAGGAACTTATGCGCTCGAGCGGGTACTTTCTACCGCTAGAGCACGATTGTAACGGCGCCCCGAATTTATCTTAATTGACTTTATTTGAGATAATCAGAGATTATAGAAGTTGAGGGCCGATTTGATTTTGATGAGGGACTATTTTGCAATTTTTGGAAATTTCAGGGACTAAAGTGCAAAAATGGGATTTGTCAGATATTTAAGAGAACTTTGACTTCTTCAAATTCATTTCCTTCCCCCTCCAAGCTGTCTCCCTCCATTGAAGATGCCTCCAAAGCTTTTCAAGCTTTGTGATTTCGGTTTCTGCTCGATCCATCCGTTAGAAATTAAATCTGAAGGTGGTTTAGCGATCACAACATTGAGATCTTCGTTCTATCGTAAGTATTTCTCCGATCAATTGTACTTCAATTTTTGGATGTTGTTAGAATCGAATGAATTTTGGTTATGTTGTTCTTGAGCTAGCTCTTATCGTTTATTCTCAGTCAGACCGAAATTTGAGCGTCGTTTGGATTTGTTACGAATTTATAGATGATTTTCAAGAATTTGGGTTTTGAGATTTGTTGGTTTTGAATTGTTATTGATGATTTGATATTGTTTTGAGTATATTCGATATATATACTGTTGTCAGTGATTTCGGATTGATCAGAATATAGCCGTTATGCCGCCGGTTTGAGTTGTGGGCTATAGTTTGGTTTGAGTTGATTTGAGCCATATTCACTCGAGTTTGAATGTCGATATTGATCTTGAGACTTTATTACTTCTTTTACTGATTTGTTTGAAGGTCGTTGAGTTGCGAGGCTGCAAAAGTTGTATCTTTTTGGAGATTGTAGCCGGTATAGTATCGATATCTTGTTTATCGATTGAGGAAGTTTGAATGAGTTTTGAATGAGTAATTTGTTGTTTTATAGAGTTGAAGCTTGTGAAGAATCAAAAGAGGTATAAGACGACTTAGACTGGAATGGAACGAGCGACTCAAATCCGACTTGATTCGAGTGTTTCGAAGAAATCACATACTTGCATGTTAATTGATTTACTTGAATTTATTGAATGAGTTATGATTTCCATTGCATTCATATTGAGCCAAACGATTTATTTCATTTTGATTTATATGTTCTGAGAATTATAGTAGAGGGCATTGGTAGGCGAATTACTACAATGACCGACTTAACTCTCTATAGTTGCTTCAGAGTCTAAAGGATTGAAATATGCACTATACACCTCGAGGGGAGAGTCGGTGTGATTTGTGTGATATTTCATCCTCGGGATCCCAATAGAGGAAGAGAATAATCAGAGTAACTTTTGATTATCCAGACTTGATAATCCCGGATTTTAAAGACATGCATTTCATTTTAGATTCTTCTTTGAATTGTATTGTTGATAATTGTATATCATTAGTTGATGTATTGAATGATATTACATGTTTGTTGCTTATACTGGAAATGTTATTCTCACCGGATTATCCGGCTGTTGTCTTGTTTTTGTATGTGTTCTTGGCGACAGGTGGGGCAGGACCGAGTCAGAGATCGCATGGCTAGATGGTGGAGTGATAAAAGTGAGGACTTGGCGTTTTAGAATTCGATTATGTAACCGAACTTAGATTGTATTCGAACTCGTTATGTATTGTATTGAATAAACTAGACTGAAGCATGTTCTACTAGTTTGGGATTTGTATAACTCTAGAACTACCTTGTATTGGATTATGCATGTCGATTGGAGTGATGTATGCATGTTGTAGGTTGAGATTTGTGGTGTTGTGTTGCATGATGAGGAGAGCATTTCTGTTTTTTTTTCTGCAGAACTGTGCCGCTCGATCGGTTAATTGTTACCGATCGAGCGAGCATACCTGTACTGAAACAGGAGCTGAGCATTTTTTTGGCCGCTCAATCGGTAAGATATTACAGAAAGAGCGAAGGGCCTTTAAATTTTTTTTGGCAGAAACTTGAGTTATTTTTTACCCGCTCGATCGGTAAGATTTTACCGATCGAGCGAGCACTGTTCTTCAAAAAAAAAATTATTTCGTTATCTCTTGGCTAACTGTTTTGTTTATCGATAGGATTAATTCTTAATTAGATGATTAGGATCGAGGCCTCACAGCACTGTTCTACAATTTATCACATCCAATAGAATAATGCCACATCATTGGTGGACATGGTGGTGAGCATGATAGGTGGGCAACATAGTAAAACTATATATATATATATATATATATATATATATATATATATATCAGATTTTCGGGATTCATTCATATTTTCATTGATGACGGCAGCTAAGGCTTGGAGGATTGAAGGCTTTTGAAGAAGGCTTCATCTTTTTCTTCTCTATTCTTCTTCTTGTTTATGATTAAAACTAATTTTTGAATTATGCTTTTGTTTATGGAGTAGTTTTTCCTTTCGATTAAGACCGTGAGATTGGGCCGAGACTGTTTTAAGTTAGACACGTGGATTTATGTTTAGGGTTTTTTACTTATTTCAATTATTAATTATTGGATTTTTCATGTTGTTCTTGTGAATGATTTGGCCAATTATTTGCTTGATTTTTTGATTGATTCTAATTCAAAAGATTAGAATTGATTTTTGCTTCACTTCAATAATTAACACAAGGTTAAATAGAATAAAAATAGTATTCGATTTCATTGGCGGTTTTAGGTGAAAAACTGAATTTTCATAACTATTTAATGTGTTTGAGTTTGATTTGAATTAATTAGAAATAATTAATTCGTCCACCTTGAATATATTTGACAAAGTTTAGAAATAGCTTGTTGAATAAAATAGAAAAATTTACCGTAATTTGGAATAAACTTGAGTCTTAGATTGTGCCACGTGTATGCATGAATTAGCTCGGTACCTTCATGTAACTTGATCGATTTATTTGAATTGAATTTATTCTCCAAATTTTAGTTGCAAGTTGTTTTCCATCTATTTACTGTTAATTTATTTATTAGTTCAAGTTTTAATTGAATAAACTCAATCTCCTATTATTATTTAGTCTAGATGAAGTAGAATAATTATATTTTGGTAATTATCTATTAGTCTCTGTGGGATAGATAATTGGGTTCGTCGTCCATTTACTATTACTTGACCTAGTCCGCTAGCTAGATTTATTCATAACCAAAATTGTCGTTCATCCGAATTTGAACCGGTCCGACCGGTTCGTCTATTTTAAAAAAAATAATTAAAATTTTTTAATTTGATTTTTTCATGAATTTATTCCAAAAAAAATTATTTTCTCTATTTTAAATTTAAAAATTTTATTTTTCGATATATATATATATATATATGATTATTTGGTTTTGAATTTTGTTTAAAATATTATTTTAGTAGTTTGAGCTTATTTTGATCTTTTTAAAACTAGATTTATATTTGATATTTTGATTTTAAAATTTATTAAATATATATATTTATATATACACATATTTTAAAGTTTTTAAAATTTAAATATAACAATTTATATTATATGATTATTTTATATAATGTAATAGTATTTTAGTCCAACTGTTCGGTTGAATTGTGATACCCGTGACCATATTAATGATATAAAACAAAAAAATATAAATATAAACTTATTTTATTTACTTATTGAAACTAAATTTAAGTTTCTAATTTTATATTTTACTAAATTTCGGTTTTTATTTTTAGTGTTACCAAAGTCGGTTAACATGTTTTTTTTAAAAGAAATGTCGGTTAACATATTTTATTAGTTTTATGAATCATATTTTACAAGTTTTATGAATCTATACTATTGCTAAAGGTGAGGTAATAGTAACTAATTTTGGTGATAATTTTTTTTAATATTATAAAGGTATCCTTAATTTTTATTGGTTTTTTATTTTTTTATTTTACTTTGATTTACTTTTTAAATTTTCTTTAAACATTATTTTTTAAGTGAAATTGTTGGGATCGGTTCTGGGGTCAACTGATCAGGTCCAACCCAATTTTTTCGAACTCAAAATCCCCAACCTTAATCCGATATTTTTTTAGTAAAATAGAGCGAGTCAGGTTCGCGAGTTGGGTTCATCTTTACACTCTTATGTTTTCAAGATCTCAATTTGTTTCATTTCTATATTTATCACATTGGTGAAAGTTTTAGAAAACTAAAACATATAAAACAAGTCTGAGAAGCAAAACTGGCAAGCCCCATTGAAATTGATAGCTCCGGCAAAGCTGCACGCTATCATCACTTAGTATAGGGCCTGCCTGATATGAATCCTCTTGAGAATGATAAGCAAACACGATTATAAATTAAATCGCACCCTCAAATCAATAAACAAAAGATTCAAAGTGTTTCTTAATCTTTAAAATAAGTAAAACTGACTGACAAATATCGAAGACAAACAAAAGATAAAATTTGGATTTCCACCTTTAATCAACAAAACGATTAACAACAAAAATCACGAACAATCAAAACCAAAGAAAACCTTCAGATAACTCGTATCTGATAATCTTCAATGAGAAATCAATTGACAAACGTTTCCAAGTAATTAAACTGTAGTGACCCCTACCGAGATCACCTACTAATCAGAACTTAAGCATGAAATTAACTTAATAAAATGATAAATCAGAAATAAACTACGGAAGCAATAAACATTATACAATTCCAAGAAAAAAAATCTGTAAATACCCAAATAGTTTATACAACCAAATCGAATACTGTATTATCCAAATACATCATAAAATATCCAAGGAGAAATCCCAACTAGCCGTCCACTGCCTAGCCCTTCCTGGGTCCACCGCCTCATCCAATCGCAAACCTTCCCCAAGGAATAGGGTATCCAGATACACAAAGTACGAGACGTGAGCATAAACTCTCAGCACGAAAATATGAGTATACCGTATTATATAAATACATGAATGCAAGTGTACCGCCTACTGACTAGAGGCCAAGAATCAGATAACAAAGACAGACCGGGCTCTGGTATGTCGCACGTTGTGCCATCACTTCAGGAGGTGGCTCACATACCGAAAACCAGTGGATACTCCGGACCCAAATCGATGGAAGTCCATCCACTAACCAGATAGGGTAAAACCCTACTACCAAACATCTCAAAAGAGATAGCTCAATATGCAAATGCATGCAGCTTAAAATCATGTCATATAAATCATGCAGTCACATAATACATAATACTCAGTCAAGATATCTCAAACAGTACTTTCGTACCTCAAATACTAGGCAAGCTTTATCGGAGCTAAGTCCACGCCTAAACTCCGCACTACACTATGAAATGATACTAATATCATTATAGTGCTCTAAAAATTAAGCTATTGCATACTCCTAAATATTTTTAGAAAGCAAAAGCTATACCTACATCCGTCATCAGCCCGTTGTTGTCGCTTGCCTCAAAACTAGGCCACAGCTCCGCTACGACGCCTGGATCGCTATGCCACTTTCGGATTCCCAATGGGACGCATAGAATTCCCTAGATCTAAGCTAGAAGACTAAGGAATCGAGAGAAGAGAGGTGATTGGTACGTCTGAAAGTGAATCTCGGCACCCATATTTATAAACAGAGAACGAAACGTACGTTCCTCCATCGTTGCGTCTGTTCTCCATCGTTGCGTCCGTTCGACGAACGTTGCATCCGTTGGTCACTTCATGTGCATAAGCAATGACGTATTCTTGCTGGCACGAACATTGCGTCCGATCCTAGGACGTTGCGTCCGTTTCACCTGACCCTCCGGACTATTTCTGATCATTCTAGGTCTATTTTCGGACTCTTTTAATCCATTAAGAGTTCCCTTAATCACGTTTAACTTAAACTAACATGATTTATTGGATTAATTAACAATTAATCACTAATTTTGGGTAAGGGCTACTACATTCTCCCCCACTTAAGATATTTCGTCCTCGAAATCAGATCTTAAGTACTGAATGTAAAACAACATGAAAAAAAATTCTTTATTCAAATTAAATGTTTACAAAGTTCACAACTGGATACAACAGGGAAATAAAGTCAAAATAACTCAGGATGTTCCGAACGCATCCTGCTCTCGAGTTTCCAAGTGGTTTCTTCAGTGCCTCGACGCTGTCACTAAACTAAAACTAGAGGAATGACTTTATTCCGCAACACCTTATCCTTATGATCCAGAATACAAATAGGACTCTCTACATAGGTCAAATCAGTATCAACTTGGACCTCAAACGGTTGTAGAATGTGAGACTGATCCACCACATACCATCGCAATAGAGATACGTGAAACACGTCATGAATACTAGAAAGAAACGGTGGCAAGGCCAAATGATAAGCCAGATCGCCAATGCTCTCCAAGATCTCAAACGGACCGATAAATCTGGGAGACAACTTGCCCTTGAGGAAAAATCTGAGAATCCTGCGGAAAAGTGAAACTCTCAGAAACACTTTCTCCCCAAAATCGAACTGCAAAGGCCTACGCATGGTATTAGCATAGCTGGCCTGATGATCCTGTGCAGTTTTAATCCGTTTCTTGATCTGATCAACAATATCTGCTTCCTGCTGGACTAATTCTTGTCCCTCAGCCTGTCTCTCCCCCACTTTTTCCCAGAAAAAAAGAGTACGACAACGTCGTCCATACAACGCCTCAAAAGGTGTCATCCCAATGCTACGATGGTAGTTGTTGTTGTACGCGAACTCAATCAATGGAAAATGATCCTGTCAGGCTGAACCAAAATCCATAACGCACGCTCGAAGCATATCCTCCAAAGTACGGATAGTGCGCTCTGTCTGACCATGTGTTTCTGGATGATAGGCAGTACTCAAACTGAGAGTATTGCTCATCGCACGCTGAACACTCCCCCAGAATCTGGAAGTAAACCTGAGGTCTTGATCCCTAACAATGCTCACAGGCACTCCACGAAGTCGAACGATCTCCTGGATGTACAACCGAGCCATACGATCCACAGTGTACTCTCGGCTATAGGAAATGAAATGAGCTGACTTGGTGAGTCGGTCCACTACAACCCAATTAGCGTCACAATTCCTTGAGTACGTAGGTCCTTGTACATCTTGTTGCTTTCCGGATGAATACTCAACTTAGTGCGATGTGCCTGAGACAAGATCTCCTCTCGCAACTCTTCATCCTCCGAAATCACAAACCTACCAGAAAAACACAGAAAACCATCTGAATGATAATGAAATCCAGTCGTGCTACCCTCGTTTGCTAGACGAGCCAAACGCTGGGTCTTCGGATCAGACATCTGAGCTTCCCGAATCCACGAATACAAGGCCGGCTCAAATAATATCGCAAATATCTAGATACCCTGCATACCTTTCTTGTGCTTGAAGGTATACCCTGAAGAACAACAATCCTCGATCGCACGAGATATCGAACAAATCTGAAGTGCGGACAATCGCACCTTGCGACTCAAGGCATCAGCAGTAAGATTAGCAGCTCCCGGATGGTACTTAATCTCGCAATCATAGTCCTTAAGCATGTCCATCCAACGCCTTTGTCTCATGTTGAACTCCGCCTGAGTGAACAAATACTTGAGACTCTTGTGGTCGGTGAAGATCTCAAACCTCTCGTCATACAGATAATGACGCCAGATCTTCAAAGCGAACACAATAGCTTCCAACTCCAAATCATGAAGATCTCAAACCTCTCGTCATACAGATAATGACGCCAGATCTCAAACCTCGTGGAACTTCAACTATCTAGAAGCGTATGCGATCACATGCCCATTCTAAGCCAGAACACAACCTAACCCCTGAAGAGAAGCATATGTGTACACTACATACCCTCCAGATCCTGACGGTAATGCCAACACCGGCGCAGAAATCAACCGCCATCGAAGCTCACAAAAATTCTCCTCAGACTCGGAGGACCACTCGAAATCAACACCCTTGAGGGTAAGCTGCGTCAACGGTCGAGCTAGCTGTGAGAAGTTAAAAATTAAGTGACGATAATATCCTGCTAGACCCAGAAAACTACGGATCTCAGCAACCGTCGTCGGACGCGACCAATTAAGCATAGCCTCGATCTTGCTCGGATCAACAGAAATCCCCTCCATGGATATGATATGGCCAAAAAAGACCACTCGATCCATCCAAAACTCACACTTACTCAGTTTGGCATACAATTGCTCACTCCGAAGAGTCTGCAGTACCAACCGCAAGTGAGAAACGTGCTCGTCCATATCGCACGGATATACCAAAATGTCGTCGATGAAAACCACGACAAATTTATCCAAAAACTCCCTGAAGACACGGTTCTTCAGATCCATAAATATATCTAGCGCATTAGTCAACCCAAATGGCATCACTAGAAACTCGTAATGCCCATAGCGAGTACGGAATGCGGTCTTGGCTATGTCCTGATCTCGGACTCTCATCTGATGATACCCAGATCTCAAGTCAATCTTGGAGTAAACCGAAGTACCCTGCAACTGATCAAACAAGTCATCAATACGAGGAAAAGGATACTTGTTCTTCACAATAACCCGATTCAGCTGCCGATAGTCAATGCATAGCCGCATAGACCCATCCTTCTTCTTCACAAAAAAAACAGGAGCTCTCCAAGGAGATACACTAGGACGAATGTACCCCTTGTCCAAAAGATCCTGTAACTGATTCTTCAAATCTCGCATCTCTGACGGAGCCAGATGATACGGTGCTCAGGAAATAGGTGAAGTGCCTGGCATCAACTCTATGTCAAACTCGACTTTCCTAACAGGAGAAAAACCCGGAATCTCATCTGAAAATACATGTGAAAATTCATTCACAACCGGAATACTTTCTATCCCAACTCTTTCAGCGAACAGATCAAATGCATAGATGAGGTAACCTTCCCCTCCAGACTCTAGAGCTCGACAGACTCTCAAAGCTGATACCAACGGCATCAAGGGTCGCGCTCCCTCACCATAGAAAAACCAACTATCACTCCCATCTGGATGAAAGCGTACTAATCTCTGATAGCAGTCCACTAAAACTCGATAGGTAGTCAGCATGTCTATCCCCAGAATACAATCGAAGTCATCCATCGAAAGAACCATGAGATTCGTTATCGGAATGTTCCCTCCGAACTCTAAAGGGTAACCCATCACTAGACGCTTAGCCAAAGCAGATTGGCCCGTAGGAGTAGAAACAGAAACCACTACATCTACTGCAATGCATGGTAACTTATGCCTCTTAAAAAAACGTGCAGAAATAAAGGAATGAGATTCACCAGTGTCAATGAGTACAATAGCAGGTATGCCATATAACAGAAATATACCTGCGATGACCTTCTCATTCTTCTCCATGAACGAGTGGGTGCCCAGTGAGCCAACTTGTGGCTATGGGCTTTGATGACTCTTTGTACAAACGATCTTTTGTTTAATGTAATTTACACTTTTATTAATGGCAATGACTTTATATTTCTTCATATTGTTATATTATGATATACTATTGTTGTTTTGATAAAGACCTTGAATATACTATAGTGTATGTAAGATGTGGTAGAACATGGGGATGTCTATCATGAAATACATCTTATAGTCACTGTATATTCTAAACTGTTCCTAGTCGATTGAGCCGTCCGATAATAAGGATAAGGATCGCTCGAGTTTGAGACTAGCATTTGCGATGCGGAGTACCACGTTTCATTGGTAGGGAACATGGAGATGTTCGAAGCATGCAAATGGATATTCATAGGATGAATAATCGAACTACCCTATCCGGACTTTCCAAGTGGTTATCACTTATCGAGTGGATAAAGTCCGCGGTTTTGGTTGTACACCATTAGTCCTTACTACTTGAAACATCATGGAGACTCTATATGCTAGTACTGTGCTTTGACTCGTTTACCGACTCTATGGGGGTCATCAGGTGTCGGGATTGGGTACAGTTACAACACATATAGGAGTCGATGCATTTTTGTCAAGGATTCACCACATACTTGCGAGTGTGGATATCCTATGCGATCTGAGGAGACATTAGTGTGACGAATCTCTGGCCAGAGTACTTGATGTGATTTAAGAAATGGTTTCTTAGTAGCACATGCGATGTCACTAATTTGATCTTCAAGATGTATTGCATAGTTATCGAATCTTGAGCGACTCTCGATATACCAATGGTTGTTGATTCGATCGGGATATATGGATGAAGGGACCGTACTGTACGCTAACCAAAATCTACTGGTTCTTGTAGGCACTATCAGTGATACCTAGGGAATCATGGGGCGATGTTGCTAGGCGCTTTACCATGATTCGTTGGGCAAGTCGGAAATCGTTGTTCCGAGTCACAAGGAGTTGTGAGCCCACGGCTAGCTGTATCCCTGAACCATTGAGGGTCACACAGTGTAATGGAGTTTTAATCCCCGTTGAGATAGTTAAATTTAAAGAGTTAAATTTAATGAATAAAGAAGTTGGACTTCTTAAATAAGAGTAAGGGAGTAGGATTTCCTAAAATGACATAGGGATGGACATTTTTGGAAACCACTGAATTCGGATTCAGGAAAATTTATCTTGACTTTATAATGTGCAGAAATGGTTTCTGTGCACATTGGTGAAATCGGTTCATCAATCGGAGTCACGATGAATTTTATATTAATTTCTGAACGTGCGGGCTTTGCTTGTCGGGCCTCAACTTATGACTAATGGGCCCTAAGCTGTTAGTGGCCTGCATTATAAATAAGTTATTGCAGTACAGAAATTAAAAACAACTGGTCATAATTTTGAGAGCAAAATTTCGAAACCCTAGCCTCCTCTCAAGAATATTTCGGCCGACCCCTCCCTCTCTCTGTCAGAGAAATTCCGGTCTGTGATTTTGAATTGCAGTCTGGAATAAGCGAATCAAATTCGTTATTCTCTTCGCAGAAAACTTCTGATAGATTTTCTAGTGCAATCTATCAGAGGGATTAAACCTCCATTCGTGGACCTGATTGAAGGAGTTCATCGGTTCCAGGAGAGACAACAAGAGCAGAGAAATCTGTTGGAGTCCAATAATCTCGATTCGAGATTGAAGGTAAAATTTAATAATTGTTATTTAAATTTTACACACACTTATAATTTAATCGTTGAACGGTTGATACCCACAATATGGAATTGTTCCATAATAAAATTTTTAAACTTCCGCTGCACCGGGTATCAATCGTGATTGATCTGAACGCCAGTTTTCCAACAGTGGTATCAGAGCCAGGTTGCTCAGATCAAACGATTAAATTAATCGATTGTACAAAAATTTTTGAGTCTCGGTTTTTGAAACAAAATAAATATTTTTAAATAAAAAAAAAAAAAAAAATTCGGGGCAAAACCCGGGCAGCGATTGGCCGCTGCCCGGTGGGGCAGCAATTGTTGCTGCCCCGGGCGGCGCACGGCGCCGCCCAAAGGGGGCGCACGGCGTCGCCCAGGGCAGCAACTGTTGCTGCCCTAAAGGGGCAGCCGGGCTGCCCCGGCCCGCGCCCACGGGTGCGGGCCGGCCCGGGAGTGTCCCGGGCGGCCCGCGGGAAAAATTATTTTTATTTAAATTAATTTTAATGTGTTAAAATTTTAGTTTTGGTCCGGTCAAAAATTGTTTTTGATTGGTTCACGAGGCATCGGATCGAATTGTTCGAGTCCGAAAATTTTAAAATTGATTTTTGGATAAATTTGAATTTTTGGAAAATTTTAATATTTTATCCTTAAATTGAATTTTGAAATCAATTATTTTTGGTACAATTGATGATAAGATTTGATCTTATGTATATATTAAGTAAAATATGATTTTATCTATAAAATTAGATTCTGTAGATAAAATATGATTTTATTTAATAAAAGGTAAAATATGATTTTATATGTAAAATATGATTTTATATATAAAATATGATTTTATCCTGTTTAAATTTAAATTGCCATATGCATGATATCCAATAAATTAATTTTGAATTAAATGTTATTGGATAAGGATGATCGATTGCCATGACCAATTTTGTAGGTGTATGTTAGGAATTTACATTTGTTTTATTGTTGTTGGTTTTATTAATGGGCCTGGTTTATGGCCCAATATGAATGTCATATGTAATAAAAGTGGGTTTGGTTTATGGCCCGTTCCCACCCCTAAAATGTATCCCCTACTTGTCATTGCTATTTATTGTAAATACATTAGATTTAGTGGGAGATCAAGATTTGAAGATGGTGGGCCCAGCAGACAATAAAGACGAAGAAATGTAAATTGGAAGCTAATGTAATAGGATTGCATTGCATACTGCATATTACCTAGGATTGGACTAAGACTCGTGATTGGCAACCACGAGTCAATTAGAAATGGAATCGATCATCCTATATATAATATATGATATTATGATTGTATGCATGTTTTAGACATAATTGCGTGAATCCGGCAAGCATGCAATAATTTGAAATTGATGAGACAAATTTTTATAATTAAAAATCCCTCATTTTAAATATGATTTAAAATTGATATCAAGATAAATAAAAGAAATTTAAATTTGTTTAAATGTTCCTACCTTCCATCAACGGTCAATGTATGTGATGCTACCCGCGGATACGGTCCGGCTCATATTATTGGGGGGGCCCGTCCGTCGGAAAGCTGTACATTGGATCGACACATGTTGTAAGTTGGGTGGAACTCCCATGGGATCGGCTCATATTATTGGGGGATCCACATGGCGACCGTCCATCACAACTTAATATTGATGGGTCATCTTGACATGTCACTATAAACGGCGTCATATTATTGGGCCCTTATTGGACATGAGGTAAAAACATGGGGGTTGCTTTGGAAGCAATTGGGCTCTACCTTTTGAGAATTATGGTTGGCTGATATTATTCGGGACCATAAGTTTGTCAATTGGACTCCATGTTCTCACTAAGGAAAAAGTTTCCCGTTTTCACTAGAGGGTAGTGAAATCGTTAAAATAGTGGGAGTGAGATTCATAAAATTAAATTCGCCTATTTTATGTCTTAGTAAATTGCTTAAGCAATCATTGATATATGTCTGTTTTTCTTTTCAGTATTTCATACAATGAATTCGCGTAATCCATTATTCTCGATCCTCGAACAAAACAAGTTAACTGGCGCAAACTATACGGAATGGTTCCGGAAGTTGAAGATTGTCTTGACTTCGGAGAAGATGCTCTACGTGTTAGAGAAATCACCTCCGAAGAAAGCACCAGCTGACGTAAGTCCGGAGGAATTGGCCAAACTTGATGCATGGTGGGACCATGACATCAAGACCAAATGCTATATGCAAGCCTCGATGTCTGATGAACTCCAGAGGCGATTTGAGGACACCGTGAATGCTGCTGACATTCACGCTCAACTCAAGGAACTTTTTGGGGCTCAATCGAGGGCTGAAAGGTTCGCTACTGTTAAGGAGCTGATGACGTGTCGCATGCGTGAAGGGACTTCGGTCCGTGATCATGGGGTACGAGTGATTTGGCTCATACAAAAGTTAGCGACCCTTGATTTGGTGTTGGAGCATGAACTCAACGTGGATTTACTGCTTCTGTCTCTTCCTTCTTCGTTTGACGGATTTGTGGTAAATTTTAATATGAACAAGATAGAGGCCACCCTTGAAGAGATGGTCAATATGCTTGTGACATATGAATCCACACTTAAGAAGGATAAGCCAGCTTTCTTGGTGGGCTCCTCATCTTCTGCTAAGAAGGGGCCAAGTACGAAGGGTAAGAAACGTTCTGCCCCACCCAAGAAAGTCGAACCCGAGAAGAAGCACAAGACAAAGGCTTCAAACAATGGAAAATCCAAGGATGTTTGCCATTACTGCAAGAAGCCCGGTCATTGGAAGCGCAACTGCAAGGAATATCTAGAGCAGTTGGGAACTGCAAAGGGTATGTTCTATATTGAAATAAACATTTCACTTAATACTACTTCTTGGGTATTGGATATCGGATGTGGATCTCACATTTGCAATGATTTGCAGGTGATGACAAGAAGTCGCAGGCTTAGAATGGGTGAGACCCAGCTGAGGCTCGGGAATGGTTCCAGAGTTGAAGCTATAGCCATTGGAGATGTTTGTTTAATTTTGCAGAACGGTTTTAAGTTATTTTTAAGAGATGTTTTATTTGTTCCGGATTTAATTAAAAACATTATTTCTGTTTCTATGCTAGATAGAGATGGTTATTCTTGCAATTTTGTGAATGGGATTTGCAATATTTACAAGAATGAATGTTTGATTGGAAATGGACAACTTGAAAACGATCTATACAACTTAAAACTAAAAGACGTTCCAATAAATTATATTGATAAACCGGCGACAACAAACAAAAGGAAAATCGATAGTCAAAACCCGGCAAACCTTTGGCACGCTAGACTAGGTCATATTTCCTCAAGGAGGATGAACAAGCTAGTGGGAGAGGGCATGTTTGATATGTCTGATATTAACTCTCTACCTACTTGTGAATCCTGCCTAAAAGGGAAAATGACTAAATCTCCTTTTAAGGGGAAACCTGAGCGTAGTCAAAATCTGTTGGATTTGATCCATACAGATGTTTGTGGTCCATTTAGAGTTGGGACTCAACATGGCCACACCTACTTCATTACCTTTACTGATGATTATTCAAGGTATGGGTATTTATATTTAATGAAATATAAGTTTGAAGCATTTGAAAAGTTCAAAGAATTCAAGGCTGAAGTAGAAAACAAGCTAGGTAAAAGTATTAAAGCACTTCGATCGGATCGAGGTGGAGAATACTTGAGTACCGAGTTTTTGGACTATCTGAAAGAGAATGGGATTCTCTCTCCGTGGACTCCTCCTATGACACCACAGCTGAATGGTGTATCGGAGCGTCGTAATCGAACTTTGTTGGACATGGTTCGATCCATGATGAGCTTCACTGAGCTTCCACCTTCGTTTTGGGGCTATGCGCTTGAAACGGCGGTATTGTTGTTGAACAACGTCCACACTAAAGCAGTGGACAAAACACCATACGAGTTATGGAATGGCAAAGCTCCTAAGTATTCGTACTTGAGGATTTGGGGATGTCCTGCTTACGTGAAGCGGAAAATGGGAGATAAGTTGGATAGTCGATCCAGCTTATGTTATTTTGTAGGGTATCCGAAGAATTCAATCGGATATTATTTCTATTATCCTGCTGAAACAAAGGTGTTTGTTTCTAGGAATGCCACCTTCTTGGAGAAGGAGTTCTTATTGGATAAGAAAGGCGAGATGATGGAACTCGAAGAAGTTCGAGAAGAACCCGAAATACAAAATAACGATCCTACGCCTCAGAAACCATTACTGAACACGCCTGAACCTAGAAGATCCGAGAGGACTTCTAGAACTCCTGTTCGATATGGTCTTCTTCTTGAAGGGGATCAAGATGAACCCGACATTGGATGTGATCCAAGAAACTTCAAGGAAGCAATTTCTGATGCGGATTCAAATTTATGGCTTGAAGCTATGCAGTCTGAATTGGATTCAATGCATACAAACCAAGTTTGGTCTTTAGTAGATCCTCCTGATGGAATTGTTCCAATAGGGTGTAAATGGATCTACAAGAGAAAGCTTGGGCCTGATGGTAAGGTATTGACCTACAAGGCGCGATTGGTGGCGAAAGGTTACACTCAAAGACAAGGAGTTGACTATGATGAAACTTTTTCACCAGTTGCAATGTTCAAGTCCATAAGAATCCTTATTGCCATAGCTGCATGGTATGACTATGAGATATGGCAAATGGATGTGAAGACTGCTTTTCTTAATGGAGACATTAAGGAAGAAATCTATATGAAGCAGCCAGAGGGGTTCACATCCATGGGAAGCGAGCATAAGGTATGCAAGCTTCAGAGATCAATTTATGGTCTAAAACAAGCATCAAGAAGTTGGAACCAGAAATTTGATGAAACAATAAAAGATTTTGGTTTCATCAAGAACCCGGAGGAACCGTGCGTGTACAAGAAAGTAGTTAAGGATGCTGTGACATTCTTAGTACTTTATGTTGATGACATCCTACTCATTGGGAATGATGTAGGGATGTTGCAGTCAACAAAGATATGGTTATCAGGTAGATTCTCGATGAAGGATTTGGGTGAGGCATCCTACATTCTTGGGATACAGATCTATAGAGATAGATCTAAGAGAATGATAGGACTCACTCAATCAACCTACATCGACACCATATTGAAACGGTTTTCAATGGATGGGTCCAAGAGAGGACATCTACCCATGTGTCATGGAGTTTCTTTATCCAAGTCTATGTGTCCCAAGACTGATGCAGAGATAGAGAATATGACACATGTACCATATGCGTCAGCTATAGGTAGTATCATGTATGGGATGATATCTACCAGACCGGATGTAGCATTTGCTCTGAGTGTCACGAGCAGATATCAGGCTAATCCTGGTCAAATGCATTGGAAAGCCGTGAAGGACATTCTTAAGTACTTACGAAGGACTAAGAATATGTTCATGGTATATGGAGGGCGAGATCTGAAATTGGAAGGCTATACCGACTCTAGCTTCCAAAGTGACGTGGATGACTCGAAGTCAACCTCTGGATTTGTGTTCATGCTCAATGGCGGTGCTGTCTCTTGGAAGAGTTCCAAGCAGGACACCACAACGGATTCCACCACTGAGGCTGAATACATTGCAGCATCAGCTGCTGCTAAAGAGGCCGTTTGGATGAGGAAGTTCGTCCAAGAGTTGGGCGTCATTCCTGAATTTGTTGGTCCAGTCCCGGTGTACTGTGACAACACGGGTGCCGTTGCTCAAGCAAAGGAACCAAGGTCTCATCAAAGATCCAAACACGTACTGAGGAAATACCACATCATCCGGGAGATTGTGGAAAGAGGAGACATCACTGTCGAACGAGTGGCCTCTGCAGACAATATCGCTGATCCGCTTACTAAGCCCTTGCCAGGACCATTGTTTGACAAACATCGCGAAGCAATGGGTCTACGTAGTATGACTAGTTGGCTATAGGGCAAGTGGGAGATTGAAAGAGTGGGTGCCCAGTGAGCCAACTTGTGGCTATGGGCTTTGATGACTCTTTGTACAAACGATCTTTTGTTTAATGTAATTTACACTTTTATTAATGGCAATGACTTTATCTTTCTTCATATTGTTATATTATGATATACTATTGTTGTTTTGATAAAGACCTTGAATATACTATAGTGTATGTAAGATGTGGTAGAACATGGGGATGTCTATCATGAAATACATCTTATAGTCACTGTATATTCTAAACTGTTCCTAGTCGATTGAGCCGTCCGATAATAAGGATAAGGATCGCTCGAGTTTGAGACTAGCATTTGCGATGCGGAGTACCACGTTTCATTGGTAGGGAACATGGAGATGTTCGAAGCATGCAAATGGATATTCATAGGATGAATAATCGAACTACCCTATCCGGACTTTCCAAGTGGTTATCACTTATCGAGTGGATAAAGTCCGCGGTTTTGGTTGTACACCATTAGTCCTTACTACTTGAAACATCATGGAGACTCTATATGCTAGTACTGTGCTTTGACTCGTTTACCGACTCTATGGGGGTCATCAGGTGTCGGGATTGGGTACAGTTACAACACATATAGGAGTCGATGCATTGTTGTCAAGGATTCACCACATACTTGCGAGTGTGGATATCCTATGCGATCTGAGGAGATATTAGTGTGACGAATCTCTGGCCAGAGTACTTGATGTGATTTAAGAAATGGTTTCTTAGTAGCACATGCGATGTCACTAATTTGATCTTCAAGATGTATTGCATAGTTATCGAATCTTGAGCGACTCTCGATATACCAATGGTTGTTGATTCGATCGGGATATATGGATGAAGGGACCGTACTGTACGCTAACCAAAATCTACTGGTTCTTGTAGGCACTATCAGTGATACCTAGGGAATCATGGGGCGATGTTGCTAGGCGCTTTACCATGATTCGTTGGGCAAGTCGGAAATCGTTGTTCCGAGTCACAAGGAGTTGTGAGCCCACGGCTAGCTGTATCCCTGAACCATTGAGGGTCACACAGTGTAATGGAGTTTTAATCCCCGTTGAGATAGTTAAATTTAAAGAGTTAAATTTAATGAATAAAGAAGTTGGACTTCTTAAATAAGAGTAAGGGAGTAGGATTTCCTAAAATGACATAGGGATGGACATTTTTGGAAACCACTGAATTCGGATTCAGGAAAATTTATCTTTACTTTATAATGTGCAGAAATGGTTTCTGTGCACATTGAAATCGTTTCATCAATCGGAGTCACGATGAATTTTATATTAATTTCTGAACGTGCGGGCTTTGCTTGTCGGGCCTCAACTTATGACTAATGGGCCCTAAGCTGTTAGTGGCCTGCATTATAAATAAGTTATTGCAGTACAGAAATTAAAAACAACTGGTCATAATTTTGAGAGCAAAATTTCGAAACCCTAGCCTCCTCTCAAGAATATTTCGGCCGACCCCTCCCTCTCTCTGTCAGAGAAATTCCGGTCTGTGATTTTGAATTGCAGTCTGGAATAAGCGAATCAAATTCGTTATTCTCTTCGCAGAAAACTTCTGATAGATTTTCTAGTGCAATCTATCAGAGGGATTAAACCTCCATTCGTGGACCTGATTGAAGGAGTTCATCGGTTCCAGGGAGAGACAACAAGAGCAGAGAAATCTGTTGGAGTCCAATAATCTCGATTCGAGATTGAAGGTAAAATTTAATAATTGTTATTTAAATTTTACACACACTTATAATTTAATCGTTGAACGGTTGATACCCACAATATGGAATTGTTCCATAATAAAATTTTTAAACTTCCGCTGCACCGGGTATCAATCGTGATTGATCTGAACGCCAGTTTTCCAACACTCCACTGCCTGATCGTGCCTCAAGGCAAACACCTGGCCAGAAGTCCACGGCTTCAAATGAGAACTCCTAGCAGACTATCCCTGCGATCTCTACTGAACGGTAGCCTGAGAACCCGATCCTGAACCAGAACCAAAACCGCCTCCCCCAGCTAATGGAAAATCCCTTCGGAGATGACCAACCTCTCCACATCAAAAACATGGCCCAGAAGCTTTACGGCATCTGTCTGTCGGATGGTTCTTCCCGCAATGGTCGCACTTTTCCTTTTTCCCAAAACGAACAACACCACCAGAACCAGAGGAAGGAGAAGTAGATCCGGAATTCTTAAAAGACTGAGCACGGGAACCCAAAGAACTCACAGGCCTAGACTGATAGAAAGACCTGTTACGCCGAATGCTATCCTCTGCCTGGTGACAACGGCTCACAAAACCCTCATAGGTCATATCATCACCGACCGCAACCCGGTCATGAATCTTTGGGTTAAGACCCTGAAGGAACATATTGTACTTCATCTCAGAGCTATCAGCAATCTCGGGGCAATATGATAACAGATCGAAGAACTTTTGCTGATACTCGTCAATCATCATAGATCCCTAACGCAAACCCAATAACTCCCCCGCCTTTGCCAGACGAAGTGCAAGAGAAAAGTACAGCTTCTGAAAAGCTGTGGGGAACTCGGCCCCAGTGGCAACTCCTCTCGCCGCAACGAATGGTGCAGAAGTGAGCCTCCACCACTTACGGGCTCGCCCATCCAGAAGATAACCAAGAGTCTCCATCTTCTGCTCCTCAGTACAGTGAAATGTCTGAAAACAAGTTTCCATGCAATCTAGCCAATTCTCCGCATCCTTTGGAGTCTCGCCTCCGACCAAGGGCTTAGGACCCATCTGTAAGAACCGACGCACACTGAAACGGTTCTCATCATGACGACGATGATAGTGTTCTCGACAATGCTCCCGATCACCATCGCCCCAACGTCCACCTCCACTACCATGGCTACTCTGATCATTGCGATCCGCCATCTACAAAATTACCTCACGGTTATCTTATGCAGAATCTAAATCCCAAGAATACTATGCATGCTCTGATACCATAAATGTAGTGACTCTTACCGAGATCACCTACTAATCAGAACTTAAGCATGCAATTAACTTAATAAAATGATAAATCAGAAATAAACTGCGAAAACAATAAACATTATACAATTTCAAGAAAAAGAATCTGTAAATACCCAAATAGTTTATACAACCAAATCGAATACTGTATTATCCAAATACATCACAAAATATCCAAGGAGAAATCCCAACTAGTCGTCCACTGCCTAGCCCTTTCTGGATCCACCCGCCTCATCCAATCGCAAGCCTGTCCCAAGGAATAGGGTATTCAGATACACAAAGTACGAGACATAAGCATACACGCTCAGCACGAGAGTATGAGTATACCGTATTATATAAATACATGAATGCAAGTGTACCGCCTACTTACTAGAGGCCAAGAATCAGATAACAAAGACAGACCGGGCCCTGGTATGTAGCACGTTGTGCCGTCGCTTCAGGAGGTGGCTCACATACCGAAAACCAGCGGATACTCCGGACCCAAATCGATGGAAGTCCATCCACTAACAAGAAAGGGTAAAACCCTACTACCAGACATCTCAAAAGAGATAACTCAATATGCAAATTCATGCAGCATAAAATCATGTCATATAAATCATGCAGTCACATAATACATAATACTCAGTCAGGATATTTCGAACAGTACTTTCATACCTCAAATACTAGGCAATCTCTACTAGCTCTAAGTCCATGCCTAAACTCCGCACTACACTGCGAAATGATACTAATATCATTATAGTGCTCTAAAAGCCTTAACTAAGCAATTGAATACTCCTAAATATTTTTAGGAAGCAAAAGCTATACCTGCGTTCGTCGTCAGCCCGTTGTTGTCGTTTGCCTCAAAACTAGACCACAGCTCTGCTACGACGCCTGAATCGCTATGCCACTTACGGATTCCCAATGGGACACCTAGAATTCCTAGATCTAAGCTAGAAGACTAAGGAATCTAGATAAGAGAGGTGATTGATTTGTCTGAAAGTGAATCTCGGCACCCATATTTATAGACAGAGAACGGAACATCTGTTCCTCCATCGTTGCGTCTGTTCGCCATCGTTGCGTCCGTTCGACAAACGTTGCATCTGTTGGTCACTTCATGTGCGTAAGCAATGACGTATTCTTGTTGGCACGAACGTTGTGTCCGACCTTAGGACGTTGCATCCGTTCCACCTGACCATCTGGACCATTTCTGATCATTCTGGGTATATTTTTGTACTCTGTTAATCCATTAAGAGTTTTCTTAATCACGTTTAACTTAAACTAACATGATTTATTGGATTAATTAACACTTAATCACTAATTTTGGGTACGGGCTACTACATAAACTGTGAAAAGTTTGATTTGAATAACCAAAGCAAAGCTTTGAAGAAAATTCTTGAGAGAATTTCAATATTGTGTATAAACTGAATCTGAATTATTATTAATGAAAAATGAACATCGTATTTATAGTTTACAATCAAAAATAAAAGATATAGCAAAATATTTCTTAAAGATATCAAAGATATCATCTAGAAAGTTTTTTAGTAGGTCTAAAATACTTAAATTAAGCAAAACTCATCAAAAACCACGCACGCACACACCAAAGTGTGTGTTTTTCTCAGTAAATCCAGCTCGCTCGAGCGGTAAGAGCCCACGCTTGAGCGAGACATACTCTGTCTATGTGGCTCGCTCGAGCGAAAGAATGTAGAGCTCGGGCGAGACGCCTTCTGTCCAAAAATTAATTTCTTCTCTCTTTTCAACTTCTAACACTTCAATGGCGCATAGGCAACTCCCAAACTGATCTTCAAGTGTTCCTACTCCATTTTGATAATTTAACATCAATATTTGAAGTGTCTTCTTGAATTTGTTAGCTCGGTTCCTCGTGATTGGTCCATATGGCAACTCCAATGGATCTCGAACTCTCCTTGCCACTTGATCCATATGCGAGCTATCCATGATTGCATCACTGCCTAAACATAAAATCCTGAATCCAGCTTTTGTCTTCTATTAGTGAATGATGAGATGTACATATATGGGCTAAGTAGAAGAACGTAAGAGAGATTTGAATTTTGACAAATGATTTTGTGGCTCATATCAAGATAATAAGAAACATAATTGAGTAAACATCTGTGATGGTCGTAATCTGAATTTTGGTCGAAAGATGAATGTGTTGCTTCAACTCTAGACTTTTGAAACGCACATTCACATATCTTTTTTGACTTGCGCGCTCCAGTTTTACTCATTGATGGTATGAAAACACTTTTAACAGTAGAATTTAAGTTTCCTAAGCGCACATCCCTCAAGAACAATTCCAACCCATCTGTAGAGGGTTAAGTGCTTTAAAGACTTAAAATCAGTAGGAAAGTAGGATACCTACAAATCACCCAACTATTGGAAGAAGTGCTCGGTCTTCTTTTACATATTTATTTATCATGTTTATTCAAGTGTAAAAACATGATTTTCGAGAACACTTTGATATAAACCGCCCTCGAAACCATGAAGAGTTGCGAGAGGAGATCTTGTCTCAGGCACATCGCACTAAGTTGAATATTCATCCGGGAAGCAACAAGATGGACAAGGACCTACGTACTCGGTTTTCAGAAAATTATACACATATACAGAAACATAACAGAACTGAACATTCATATACTTAACAGAATATAGAATCAAGTTATGCACCAATTTACTTATGAGTTTCATAATTAACTGATATCAGTCCCTTATATTTTTATCCTCTAAAGGGTGATGAATCATAATAGAATAGAAACAGAACAGAGTATTCAGAATATAGATTCCTACCACTAGTTCATAAGTTTTAGTGCATCAAAAACCAGTTTTCAAAATTCATACTTTTAACGCAAAACAGACATGTTGGAATCATTTAAAACATAATATCATACTTTAAAATAGTAAGCCCACTTACCGTAGATTGCTAAACTGAATTTCGATTGGTCTTGCAACTCTACCCTTTCCCGATTGAATACTTTTCCTTGCTCGACTGAACTCTCAACTGAACGCTCATACTCACTTGTGCGTGTGATTTGCTCAGAATATTGTGTAACTTTTACTCAAAAATCTGAGTTTTATTTATAGGAAGAAATTTGGCTGTTAGGCTCCCCATTAAATGCCATTATTTTCCATAATTATGAGTTAATGCATCACTTACAAATCTGGAGCAGCTAGGCTTTCAGTATAGCTACTAGACAGGTCTTGGTCAAATGGTCAATTCAGTTCACCTCGGTTCAGTTTACCTCAATCCAATTTACCTCGATTCTGACTACCTAATTCAGTCTACCTCAGTTCAATTTACTGAAATCAGCTCTACTGAAAATTTTGGGTTCTCACATATATACATAAAAAGGTTAGATTTTTTTTATATAAAAAGAGAGACCAAAGGTATGGGATCCGCGAACAGTCGGAGCGGGCTAGGACAACAATATGCCCAGGTGGTGAGCACCCAAGCTCCACAGTAGAGTGTCTATGATCGTGACCAAGTTCAGCTAGAACATCTGCAAACGCATTTTCCTCTCGAAAGATGTGGAGATATGGACTGGCAGGCCCCTTATAACTGCAATAATTCACATCCCAAGGTAATCGAGATCCCATCAGCACTTCCGAGGGGGAATATTTGAATGGAAATTTTGGAATCTGATTCAATCAAGGGGGAAATTATGGTCAAAACAAAGAATTCATTCTGTCAGATTTTCTAGAGTTCTGAACGGACATTAGACCCCAAACCAATGAAATCGCTAAAATACAGAACTGTACCGCCCGCTGAGTGACGAACAATACCCCCTACCGAGGACTCACTTGGATTTCCTCTAGAGCTACCATCGACATTCAGTAAACACCCTCTCGAAGGTTTGAGCTGGTGAATGATGGATGTCTTGTGAACCCACCAGATCTCCACCTCAAATCCCCAAATACGGGCTGCTTGATACATCCCCTCCATTGGATTGGCTTGATAGAATCCGCCCATAGCCAAAGGTTAAGGAATTCCATAATTTGAAATATCACTTTATCCCCTAAGATGTGCATTTCCCTATGATTGGCATAATTTTGCGTAGTCCACGTAAAGCATAGAATGATGAACGGAAGATTCTCACGTATACTACTCCTGACCGAACACTCCACATTGAGCTTCCAAGAGCCAAATAAGAGATGAAAGTCCTGAGTCTCGGGCACGATGACCCCAAAAATCACCCCAAAGTAGTTCCAGACACGATGGACCACCGAGATCTAAGTAAAAACATGTGATAAAGCCTCCAAAGAGTCACAACACTACCATTTCAATACCATGGAGAAGAATCATTCCTGAAATACATCGTCCACGGCCAACCATCTGTTCTAGAATGTCCAGATGAAGAATTTGTGGGTCTCATCCAGCACCCCCAGCAAGGGTTAAGAATATCCACAATTTGCCCCTTTAGTCTAATGAGGCACAAGTAGTGAATGAACCATCTATACTGTGCGACCATCTAGCTAAGTTTGGTTGGCCCTCCAATCTTAGAATTTGCATGATGTCCTCGACCACTTTTGGATTAATCATGTCGCACAAGCAGTCGAAGTCCCAAACTCCATCATTCATGAAAACAGACACTCTAGCCCCTCTATTACCTACTACTACATAGGTGACTGTTAACGAGTTGTTCCTAATTTAGGTGTCATCCCAAAAAGAAATATCCCCAAAGATATTAGTTTTCACTACATATATGGATTGTTTCGACCGTCTTACTGTAAACCTATCCAAAAACTAATTAGATTTTTATTATCATGTTGATAGGATCAGTTGGTGTTTAGAAGGGGGCAGGCGGGCTGAATAAACACCTCAACAAATTTTTCTTCTTAAAGCTGATTTCAGTCTGGTTAGTGACTAAATTGAAATTTTCTCGAGAGTCAATGTCAATTGACTAACGAATAAGTGCGGAAATAATTCAATCTAACAGATTAAAACAATATCAAATAAATGACTAACTGAATGACTTGGTAAACTGAAATTAAATAGACACAAATTATTTCTGGATGTTCGGAGAACTGAGAAGCTCCTATGTCACCCCTTCTTCCATACAGGAAGGATATTTACTAGTAGGCTTTGAATCTTACAACACTTTCAAAACCCCAGTTTAATTTTGGACTTAACACTGCCAAAATTGAAACTCATAGTATCTCAAATGAATAAATACAGTGCACAACTAATTCGAATTACATTGATTTACACTTGGATAATTAGCACAATATGATCCTTAAATGATCTCAATAATTTGTAGAGTGTGTTTTTTTGTGTATGAAATGTGGAAAGCCAAAGTCTCAAATTAATTCAAGAATGTAAAGAGTCAAAAGACACTCTCACATTCATGATCCATAATTTTTCATTCAAAAATTTTAATTTAAATAAATTTCCAACAAAATAAACTAACCCTAAAAAAAGGAAAATCTTCTTTTTCCTCAAATTAGTATAACCTCAAAACCATTATATAAGTTTAAAAAAAACGTTTTCTAAAAAACAAAAATTACATAACACACGGCATGTGTGTCAGTCAATCATGCACATTGCACACTAGTAATATATGGAAAGCACTGAAGAAACGTGGAAGTAGGAGGTCAACGGTTTAGTACATGACATCCGTAGGGTATTACCCTGCGAGTGACGTAACGGATCATGATTGGATAAAATTAGTGAATTCCATGTGAAACTCACTGATTTTACCCAATCATGATTCGCCACGTCACCAGCAGGGTAGTATCCTGCGGGTGGCATCCACCTTACCGAGGTCAACATATACGGAAAATTTCAACCTAGCCCATGGGTATTACCTCATGGGACAGGTGTATGCATCTTATTTGTTCAAATCATGTGGGCCCCATATAATTCAATGAGACCCATATGATTTAAATCAACCAGTGATTGACATCTATCCATGGGGTAATACCCATGGGGTAGGATCTAACCTACCAACATATACGAAGCTTCTATTGAAAATTGTGACTTCATATACATTGCAAATATTATTATAAAAGTTAATGTAATTTAGACTGAATTTTTTTCTTAAAAAACAGCTCGATTGTATCAAGTTAATTTAGGAGAAGTTTTTTCTTTTTCTCATGTTTCGACTTAACTATTTTCGTACGTTCCATCTATTGGTTTTTTTTAATAAAAATTATTTCATTTTTTTATAAATTTAGTAAGTTCAATAAAATTAATTACTCAAAAATAATAATAACTTCCAGATATTGATAGTTGGATGAGCTATATTATATGTATAGTGAAATATTACATACAATTAAGGTTGTACATTAATTACCTTTGAAATTACAAAAAATATCAAACGCACTTTAACATAAAGAAATTTTTAAAAAAAACATTTGAAGTAGTTTGTAATTTAAAGGTAATATGTAACATTTACGGTACATATAACATTTTTATAGTTGTATTCTATTGTGAAAAGTTTTTTTATTTTTTAATTTCTTCAATGATGTCGGATTCAGACAAAAAAAATAGTGCTTTGTATGCACGCCACTTCATCCGGTGTTCACATGGGTCTCCATAATTTGTATCTATCATAACAAAACTTTACATATATATATATATATATATATATATATATATATTACTTAATTATCATGGTTTGCAAGAAGCGTTAGCCCAAAGGTTTCCTAGTACACAACGAAAGATAGTGAACGCGGATTTTATCGTCATAAAAGAATTACTAAAAATCAATATATATATATATATATATATATATATATATATATAGTTTTGTTATGCTGCCCACTTTCTGTGCCCACCACCATGCCCACCTATGAAGTGGCACTCATCCATTGTTATGTTGCCCACCTCCATGCCCACCTATGAGGTGGCAATCATCCAATGGATGAGATGAATCATATTCAAATGGTTTATCCAATTGATGAGTGTCACCTCATAGGTGGGCATGGTGGTGGGCACAGAAAGTGGGCAGCATAAAAAACTATATATATATATTGATTTTTAGTAATTCTTTTATGACGATGAAATCCGCGTTCACTATCTTTCGTTGTGTACTAGGAAACCTTTGGGCTAACGCTTCTTGCAAACCATGATAATTAAGTAAATCATGCCGGACAAACTTAGTGTTATATATATATTAGCTTGAGGAAGTGTTGGTAATTGTTTTATTTTACTCCATCAATTATGAAATTTTTAGTTTTATAAAAAAAATTTAAAAATTACCCATTAAATTGGGAGGATTCCCTTATTTGATGATTTACAAGGAGCCGCCCCAAAATAATTATAAAAATTAATTTTAATTTAGCTAAACTGTTTATTATATTTTCTTTCTACATGCATTTGAGTCCCAATTATCAGCATACATGTTGACAAAAACTTACGCGTGCATGGTATAGCGAGGGAAAATCTTCGACACGCAAACACGAAACTACTTCGAATTTTATTACAATGATCAAGACTTGGAAATTTTGAACTATTAGGGACGAGTTAGATTCACACAACTAAAAATCATCTTGCCTTCTTCGTTCAACTTCCATTGAAATATATATGCTAGCTGGTGGGAAATTTATAATTTTAGATTGACAAGTTAGTCTGCAATTCGGGTTTTAGTTTTATAATTTGTTAATGTTTAGTTTTCATCTAATAACTTAGAATTTTGTTGTTCCAATTTTGTCTGAATCTACGAAATATTTCTTATTTAGTATCAATGCTCTTCCGTATGGCTCACGTGACGATAATAAACTTACATTATACACAGTAAAATATATCTAAACCAAAATAAAGGGAAATGAAAAACGTATTTCCTCCCATTTGAAATTTTAGGTGTCCTCGATCTTGCCTTAATTTTCCTTTTATTTTTGTTTAGATTTATTTTAATGTGTGCAATATATGATTATTCTCAATACAGGAGCTACGTACGAGAATATCAATGTCAAATAAGCAATATTCAATATATTATTGATTTTGAAGCGAAAAAAAACAAGGACCAAAACAAATATTCAATTTACCGGATGAAACCGAAAATTGACAAATTACAAGACCAAAATCCTGAACAGGTCAACATATAATATACTGAAATTGAAATTTTTGTTGTTTTGGTCAGCATGTTTGCACATCTATGTTGTATATATTATTAAAAGAAATTACCTCAAAGTTATTCATCACCACTCTACGATACTCTTGCATAATATTTCGAATACTGTAAACATCGAGATCCTGAAAATCCTGGGTCGATGGGCAACATATGACTGTCTGTGGTGCAATGACGACGCCGGGTTTCTACCCGAAAAACGGTGAAGTCTCGGCGTCTCTCATTGCACCACGAACAATCATGTTGCTATTAGAAAATGTGTTCTTTTAACTACATTCTTGAAATTGAAGGGAGCTCTAGTAGGGTTTAAATAGGGCAATGATGTTAACTTTTTTAAAAAAAAAAAAAAAAAAGTTGATGTAGATTCGTTTTCTTTTTTCTTCTTTTTCAAGTACTGAAACAATAAGAGGTTCCGTTTGATATTTTAAAAATTTCATAAAAATATCTTATGATATTATGGATAATTCAGCAAATCATCAGCTAATACATGAAATGTCATATAATAATTTATAATTATAAATACACTAAATATAACAATAAAATTCTATCTAAAAAATATATTTATTTAATAAATTTTAATCGAAATACATTTGAATATTATATATATATATATATATATATATATATATATATATATATTTTTGAAAGAGAATGTGATTCCTAGCTAACTTGTACATGAAATAGCTGTAAAACAACATAAAGGGCTATCGTTGTATTGATTGTCACTTTCATGTTTAAAGTTGATGAACTAGGTTCCGTAGTAACCCTACGCAGCTTTTTGTGCGTCAAATTTGAGTCTTTCACGTCGTTGGCTCAACTAAAAGTCTAAAAGACACTGAGTTTGAACTCGCAATTGAATGTATTAAAACTTAATTGTATTAAATGAAATATTAAAACTTTAG
Source organism: Henckelia pumila (assembly GCF_033568475.1). Taxonomy (NCBI): domain Eukaryota; kingdom Viridiplantae; phylum Streptophyta; class Magnoliopsida; order Lamiales; family Gesneriaceae; genus Henckelia; species Henckelia pumila. Next base: position 126,284,031 of record NC_133120.1, on the reverse strand, counting down.
ATTTTCAGTTTTTATTAAGTAATTTTAAATTCTTTATTTTGAAAAAATTTTGGGATCGTTCATTTTCCCCAACAATAAATATATTCTTAAATTTATTTTATGCATTTATAAATTATTTTACATATCATTTGGCTCAAAATTATTCAATAATTAATTTTTTTTACAATTTGATTTTTTTTAAGCGTGTTTGAGCTCGACTCGTAGCTCATAAGTCACCCTTCACTTTCTAAAAAAACATTGCACAAATTTGACTTATCATCATATTAATTTACTCTTCTTTTCTTACCAGACCAGATCAAACTAGTAGGACAAATCTAACCAATTTTTAGTTATATTAGGTAGAACATGTAGTAATCCGAACGCCATTTTAAGCCAATAAAATGATAATTATAATTAAGAGATCATTAATCAAGTAAATCAAGTGTTAAATCTAGTTCAGAACTAAAAATCAAGGTTTTGGAACCACCAAAGAGTTCGGAAGGCTCAAAGTATAGTTCGGAAGCACCGAATTGTTCAGTGTCGAGTTCAGATGCATAGGAAGAGTTTGAAGGGTCCGATCAGAGGTGAGGCCATGTAGATAGTGAAGTGTCAACAGTACACAGACATGTTCACGTTCAAGATCGGAAGCACCGATCGAGGGTTCGGACGGTCTGAAATCATCTGTTCACTTAGGTGTCAAGATGCATTAGACACGTCACTACATACAAGAGATCGAAAGATCCGAAGTGATAGTTTGGAGCTTCCGAAGTTAGAAGTTTGGATCATGGCAACCGCAGGATTTGGAACGTCCGAACTAAAATAGGTCATCCGAGGCTCACTTTTGAACTGCAAATTCAAGTGTTCTCTTCTTTTTAGTCTATATTGAGGATCCAACATAGGTGTACCTCCAACTGATTGTTTCTCTGGCATGCTTTATACTGACCGTGCTGATCTAGCAAATTGAGATGTCACTATTGGATTCCAAATTAGTAGCTCCTTCTGCAAATCAATTAAATTTTGTTTAACATACTCTATCTTCTCAACATTGTCAGTGGATAAATCGCTACAGTCCTGAAACTATCGTTCAACTTCTTGGAATTTTTTGTACTCGTCTGTCATATGTGGATAACCTCCGGCAAAAAATATACTTGAATGTCGTCTGGGGACATCTTTCCTCCATCTCCTTAACATATATCTTTCATTCATAGTATGAATGTCTTTCAAAGACATTACCTTAAAAATATGACAACAAAGAATTCTCTTGAATTCAAACTTTCAGCAGTTGCAATTTATATCCTACTCATTCAGTCTGTACTCTATAGTGTATGTAAACTCTTTATGATATCAGTTGCTGACTATGCTTCTCTCTAGAACTTTGTATATTTCAATGCCAACGTGGTTGGCTGCTTCAATTGATTCATCTTCAGTTGGTGGAATAATATAATACCCTAATGATCTCCTTTTGAACTAAATTGAAAATCGAATTTGTGTATGACCTTAGAAATTGATTCTCCCACTCAAACTATGATATGTACTTATTACTTTGCTCTTTGATTCAAAGTCTGCACGAAACTCTTTTCGAATCTTATTACTTGTTGTGATCTCATATTGTTCAACAAATTGTTTCAGAGTACTCATAGAGTGAACATAGCCATCATAATAAGCATGCATTCCCTCACTTCTTTGTGTAAAAATCATACCTGCCCAAAAAGTGTAATTCAAGTAAACAGGAATTCACTTTTCCCTCTCGTCGTATAATGTTCTTAGCCATTCACTTCCTTTCATTCCATGGCTCCATATAAATTCAGATCATTTACTCTCAAAAGCATCAATCGTAATGTTGTCATAAACCATTGTTTTGAACTCAACAACTGTCTTGTCGAAATCAACCACATTCTTGAACTCCTTGGGTATTTTCGACAAAATATGCCACAAGCAAAATCTATGAATAGTGTTGGGCATCACTTCCCTTAGGGCAATCTTAATACTCTCACACTAGTCCGTTAATATAGCAATAGGATGAATTTTTCTAATTGCCTCAAGCCAATTCATGAAGAGCAACTTGAATGACATTGCATCTTCATGTGTAACTAACTCCACCCTAACAAAATGAACTGGCCATGATGATTGATGCCGACAAAATTGGCAAAAGGCATTTTATATTTATTGACCAGGTAAGTTGTGTTGAAGCTTACAACATCATGAAATTTTTCATATGCAACTTTGCTTCGGGGATGAATCCACAACACATTATTTAGTTTGCATTCATCATCAACATCCATCAAATGAAAAAAGTTTATATCTCTTTGTTGCATTGTTATAAAGAGCTTGTGAATGGCCTCAGCATCTCCATCACCAAGTCTCAACCTTCTTCTGTTCTCGATAAAATTCCTGCAATCTTTAGGAAGACATCCTAAATTCTCTGGTCCACCGGCTTGAACTTCTAGTAGCCTGATATTCTTGCATGGCATGAGACTTGCAATGTTGTTAGCTTCTAACTGTCTCTTCATGTTCACTGACAAAGACCTATGTCTTGGCATTAAAATTGACATTTGAGGATCGAGATCATGGTTGTGGTTTATGCATTTCGAAACCATCCAACACCCATTTCCTTGCTTGATTGCGTTAATTCTAGCTGGGCAATTTATTATTTTGAGGAAATTTCGAAGCGTCATTTTCTACCCCTATCACAAATAATCACTGAATACTTATCTTCTCCATTAACTTTTGTGAGTTGCTCTCTTTGAAACGCTAAATCCTTTGTGTCGTGCCCCGCCTCAACCCGTTGCCCATTTGGGTTGGCCCATTTAGGCCCACTTCTAAACGGACTAGTAAAACTTTAACTCAACCCGCCAATTTTTCATGGTGGAATGGGCTGGCCCGACGGACCTAACCCGTTTTGATGGCTCTAATAATTATTAAAATTTTATTTAACCTTACATATATAAGTTGACAATATTGATACAAGATACATAAAATGATATCCCAATGATATCGATGTTTGAAGAAGTTGACATTCATCGGTAATGTTGAAGACTTGTCGAGAATATTATTGGTTATACATACTTTTAATCATTAATAATAATAATGGACATTCATGATGACCAAAATCACTTTTTCTTAGCGATCATAGTAGACGGTTGTTGAAAAAAAAAAAAAAAAAAAAAAAAAACCAACCATCGACAATAAAAACATATAGCTAAAAAAGAAAGATCGCCAAGTAGTAATAATGCATAAAAACAAAAAAAAAAAAAAATAATGGTGATAGTGAACCAAACTACGAGCATGTCAGATAAACAGTCTCTCAGAGGAGTAGCAACTAGCAAGTAGTACATAAGACAATGAAATACTTGAAGACAATGAGACACTCGGTGATTGTACCAAAAGGGTCAAGATGGGAATTACAACAAACCACAAGAGTTGTCAAGTTGTCAGAATCAAGCAAAAAGCGAATTGCAAAATGTCATGTTTTTATTTTTTTATGGTTTGGTTTGTTTCAATTGATAAATACTTCTAGACATGCCATTATTCAAATTTCAGACGCCTCCCGATTACTGATTTTAATACGCACAAGTTACACATGTTTTTAGTAAATTTTATATGCATCATCCTCCCGATTACTGATTTTAATACGCACAAGTTACACATGTTTTTAGTAAATTTTATATGCATAACACATGCGCTCGTACACTTTTCTAGTATAAATAAATATGTGCAAATCAAATTCAGACGATGAAATTTTGTCCTCTCAATTTCCACACCTCCAATTCAATCGGAAAGGTGATTTATAAACATGGACAGTAAAATGTTTCAGCAGGTGTATAAAAATTTCAGTCAAATATCAATAGATAAATATCAAAACAATTTTCACATGCAACGAGCAGCTCGTGCACCACTGAATGCTGTTTGTAATCTAAAACCAGCAGCAAACTCAAGCAAACATCTTGCCAAGTATCTTGGGCAGGACAAAAATGTGTCTTGGCCTGTATAACTCTATGCCCAAAGTAAATTCACGAGAGAAATTACAACACATGGACAGCTACAGCATCTATATGTTATTGCAAATGAAAAGCAGCATTTATCATTTATATACACATCATATCTATTTCGCGAGGGTTTATGATGTATTGTGACAGCTTAAGAAGAACAAGAGAGCATGCACACACCTGGACGATAAGCCCAAGCGGGGGGTAAGCGTGCATATTTTTCCATTCCTGGTTGTTCATCGTACGGTCGTTCCATGACCTTCAGCAGCCTGCGAACTTCATCAAAATCACCTTGTTCTGCGGCATCAATGGCACTTTGACATAAATAGTTTCTAAGGATGTATTTGGGATTTACTGCGTCCATCAAAATTTTCCTCTTCCCATCGGGGATGGTGCTGGCAGAAAGCTGTGGTAGGTGGAATGAGAAGTGAAGACCAATAACCCAAGAAATTTTTTTTCAAACTGCATACATAACACTTCTCAGGATATATTCCGCCCACCCCACTTGTCACTCTTAAAATCATGGATTCGCACATGGTTTATATACTTGAACGACCATGACCGTTATTCGCTGTGATACTATGAGCTTTGTTCAAACATTTTATTTAAAAAAAATGCAACAAAGTGAAAGAAAACATTGTTAGTCATTAGATTTCCTTACTGGTCTTTCTTGATCATTCTTTTACCAAATACCTAATAAAGTGTTGGACCACTCACTTGTGCATGTTGTAAAAGCAATTTACAAATATGTTTTGTGTACCTCCAGTATATAAAACTTCAGCCAGTTGGTCCATGCATCTTTGCGCTCCTTGCCAATATCCAACAATACAGCTTTAAGAGGAATTAGTAGTTCTTCCTCCGGAATGGTAGGATCAGCTTTGATATTTGAAAGTAACCGAAAGAAATTGGTGTAGTCAACTTTATCAACAGCCATGTTTTTAAGAAGTTCACTGATCAACTGCTTATTATACCTTGGCAGACCGAGTTTTCTAGTCATTACACTTTGATAATCATCCATGAACTTTGTTCCGTATCTGACAAGTTAAAAATTAAAAAAAAAAGTCCAAAGAAAGTCAAGCTACCATCACATTTCACAAACAAAATAAGCCCATTCAAAATACCTCTCCATTGCGTAGTTTGCCTCATTGTCATTTATCAGTTCGGCCGCAGAGAGAGTTGTCACAAACTGCGCGATATTCCATAGGCCAATATCAGGTTGATTTGCAAAACAATACCTTCTTCCAGGAAGATCAGTAGTGTTTGGAGTGTAACTAGGGTCAAAAGCATCCAAGAAACCGAAAGGACCATAATCAATGGTGAGTCCTAAAACACTCATGTTATCGGTGTTGAGAACTCCGTGGGTGAAGCCAACCCCCTGCCATTGAGAAACCAAGGAAGCCGTACGTTCAGCAACTTCCACTGCCCAAGCTGATAGATTGCCATTGCAAACACAAACAAATAAATTAGTGTATAAACTAACCTTCAAAATGAAGAACAAAATAATCTCATAGTTCCATTTTTTTTCTCTTTCATCGTATATGTATAACTTGTTTCACATGCATACACAAGGCAAGAAACTGGCACTATGGTGCGCAAGAGGCATGTGACTCGATCACATTTCACTTCATTTTCATTTAGGCCGGCAATCAGAGGATCTGTGATACTGTTAAACTTAATTTCATTTGCATTAGGCTGCTTGTGTAAGTCTGTTCAATGGATGAAATCAAGTCTTGAATAGCTCTAGGTTAGGAACATATTAAATCAATTTCAAATTAACTATTACCTGCGTATTTGTTTGAAGTTAAATCAACAACTGAATCATCTCCTTCACCAGTACTAAAGGATAAACTGTCACTTTTGCTGAGGTTCTCTAAATGCGGAAAGTGATACCTAATGGCAAAGTCAGCCAAAGTGCGAACAAGGCCAATATCTTCCTTCCCTCTTGACGCATGTATTTGATATGAACCAAAGCGAAGAAAGGACTGAGCAACTCTGCAGACAATTGCGCCAGGTTCGTCCTTTGCATTTCCACTGCATGCAATGGAAACAAATAACTACTTTTAGACAAAATGACAAGAGACTTCAATATATGTTTGAAGATCAAATCCATGCAATTTATTCAACCACGTTCAAGATAAATCGCTGTGATATCAGCAACGCGGCAAGATTGCAAATTTTGAATTTTAAGTAAAACTTATATCAATTTAGCTAATATAAAAGAAAATTCATAAAGGTACTGAACAAATATATGCATGGCACAAGCACAAGTTAAGAAACATAATAAGCAGAAAAATGCAGGATAGGTTAGAAGCCTGAGAGCTTTTTATTTTAACAGAAGACGTCAATTTGTTACTGAAACCTTAAGCCAGAGGATAAACTAAATGGCTATATAAAATAGGTATGGAACACATACTCGTAAAACATGTCCCGACTAACATATGTTCCAGTTGTCACAATGCAAAGAGCACGTGTTGTTGGGATTCCTAGACTATGCATTGCTTCACTACAGAGGAATTCCCGGATACTACTACGCAAGACAGCAAGGCCATCTGCAAACCGACTGTATGGAGTCCTTCCAGCACCCTTAAGCTGCAATTCCCATCTCTGAGACTTCGAATTGAGAACTTCCCCTAAAGTAATTGCTCGACCATCGCCCAACTGGCCAGCCCATGTTCCAAATTGATGTCCCCCATAGCATTGAGAATAAGGCATCCTATATAATTCATGTCACAAAAACTGTATAAACATAGACCAGACATAGAACGATGAACAAAAATAGAAAAATTGAAATGAACCGAAGAAACAACACTCACGCTCCAACTAAAGCTGATGCCCCAGAAAATTTCTGTGCAAAATCAGGCCTTTCAAATCTGAGAGTGAGAATCAGACAAATTGACAAATATCACGTCTATATCATTAAAGAAATAAATCTCAAATAACCTGAAAAGTGTACCAATAAACTCAGTGAGAGTTAGAAAATAAACAAAACAACTTACTCTCTAGGATCCAAATCAAGAAGCTCCGCCACTGAATCTGACCATGCAACAAGCTGAGGATTCTCCACCTTAGCAGATGGAGATACTTTGGAATAGCAAGCATGAAAAACCTGTGATAATGTCATTCAGAAACTTTAGCTACCGAAATGTAATGATTGTGAAATAAGTGGAGACTTCCATTAATATATACACACAACCGAATTCTGCAATATCCCAACCCAAAAATGCAGTTGAAAATTCTCAAGACATCAACAGGTCAAACTTTCTCCACGTAAATTGTAAATTCTTCAACATGATCTATGCATACTTTCGTGTACTACAATCACTATAAGTCACTGCAATTGCATGCTCCAATTACCAAGAAATTAAACTGATGGAAATCAATGAAACAGCGGTAAAAGTCGCAACGAAATCAAATTAAGCCGCACAAAAACCAAACCTGTCGAGGAATCAAATCGGTTCTAGGATCACCAGGTAGCTCACGAACGAACGAGTGGTCCCACCTCAGTTCTTCCAGCTTCAGCTTAACCCTATTTTGAACAGCACCATCATTATCTACAGAATTACTAGCAGCGTAACTATCATCTTTATCACTTTCCAGGCTCTGATTCCTCAAACCGTCCGAAATCGAATCGACGGCGACCGTGGCGGAGGGAGAAGCGTTGCCGTCCATTGAGAATACGGTGAATGGTTGGCGCTTCTGGGACTTAAAAGGGTTGAAGGTGGAGAATCGGAATACTGCCGCAGGGAAAGCAGGACGGCGGAGGGAGAGGGCGGTGATGGCGGTGAGAGAAGAGGAGGTGTGAGATACTGATGCGGTAATGTGGGAAAACATTTTTCTGGATTAATTTACTAAGGACTTGTTTGGCTGACGCCCCTTTTTTTGAAAAATATTTTTGGCTAGAAAGTGTATTTGCGTCGAGATACATATATATTTTATTTTTCTTGCAATTTGAGGAGAGGTGCTATTTCTATATTCCCATAAATCCTTTTTTTTTCTTTCTACATTACAATAAAAAAAATTTTGAATAATCTACATTCTAATTTTCCAAAATTATACTTGGCACAAACTTATCCAAAATTGAATTCAGTTAATTAGAATTATTTTCCGAACATTCTCTCCTAAAATAATAACAATAATGATATTTTTTTTATAAAAACTTGTAAATTTTATTGAAGTTTCGTAATATCCCAAATTATAAATCCATTCAACCAAGCAAAAAAGTTCTCAAACACCCACAAAAAAGGCGTAGGAGAAGAAATTAAAAGCAAATCTTAGCATGTGAAAAGGAAATGCTACAAAAATTAGAACACAGAAACTATATCTCTAAAGAACATAAACCAGCATAACTTAAATCACTTAAAGGCTTCTTGACTGCTTGCACCGTCAAAAGTGAATCTGAAAAAACTTGAATTCTATGGAATCTCCTTGAGCGAGCAACTTTAAGTCCCTCTCGGATAGCAAATAATTCTCCAAGAATTATTGAATCCGGCATTGGAAGTGTGTTGCCGAATGATGGCAGCACCGCACCATCATTGGTTCGAAGCAGTCCCCTACACCACACTTATTTGTACTTTTCAGAAAGCTCGAATCAACATCCAGTCGATAGTAACCCTCATGAGGGGGTTGGCACAGTTGGAGAATCGTTCGTGGCATGGGTTTGAACTATAGAACATTCTCGTATGGTTTGAACCCCATTCCTCCCTTTCATTTGGGCTGGCATAGAAAGTCCCATGTAGTCCAGTTCATTCTTCGATTTTCACCATCCAAGCCCCACCAGAAATTGGCGCACTCCTTTTCAATAAAGGGACATGTTGCCTTAGGAATTCTAAAGAATGACATGGCATAGGTAGACATCACCTGGAGCACATATTTTATGAGGGTCTCCTTTCCACCAACTAAGAAAAATTTACTGTCCCATCCTTTCAGCTTTTTCGAAACCCTCTCCAGAAAGTAATTAAACTGAACTTTTTTACTCCGAAAATAATAGGTTGTTAGTCCAAAATCAAGATAAATTCCTCCTACAAGATCATACATTTTTTTAAAAAAATACAAACAAACAAACAAACCAACAATCTACTCAGCATCAAAATTGCATGTCAGGATTCCTTCGGTTTGCTCCATTTTGGCAGTGTATTTTGCAAAGGAGGGACGTGGTTGCCTGTGGGATTTTTGGTGGCTAAATTGCACTGGCGCTCAGCTGATCGAAGAAGTAACTCAAAATTTTCACTATTGGAACTAAATTCAAACGAAGTAATCCTCTCGAGGTGTCTTGATGGATTAATTGAAAATTGGTTATATGGTCACGAGTTCAATTTCTCCTATCAATATTTTTCTCGAACGAGCATGTTGTATAAAACTTGCAAAGTGCAATTTATCTAGCTGATATGTTTTAGTTCACCAATAAACACACAAACTCCTTCAATATCTTTTTTTTTTTTGAACTTAACATAATTGTCTAAAAATCTATCGTAGGTGGGTTCGGGGCGGGTTTTGCCAAACCCGGGACCCGCCCCGCCAAGAAAAAATAGACCCGAACCCGGACCCGCCCCACCTTAAAACCCGGCCCGATGGGTTCGGGTCCGGGTTAGACCCGCGAATATCGAGTTCGGCTCGATAAGAGTATATTCGGGTTCGAGCTCGGCTCGAAGCTTGAAAATTTCAAATATTCGGACTCGAGCTCGGCTCGAAATATTTGAAATATTCATAAACTCAGCCGGATAAACTGCACTGTGCAAGTTTTATACAGCATGCTCGTTCGAGAAAAGTGATAGATTTGTAGACAATTATGTTAAGTTCAAAGTTTTACTCAAGACATCATGTCACAAATAAATATATAAATTTTGTATCAATCTGTATATATAGAATCATATATATGTCTCCCATTGAATTAATACGAGAATTCATGTTTTCAAAATTGGATCGAATCGGCCAGTTCGACCGATTCGACTGGAAACCGATCATTGGTCCGGCCAGGATCAGTCCTAAAAACCGCTTTAGTGGTCGGAACCGGCCAAAACCGGTCTTGAACCGATCGAACCGGTTCAAAATCGGTCAAGAACCGGTTCAACTAGTTTTTCAAATTTTTTTATTTTTTTTATTAAAATTTTCTTTTTTAATTTTAAAAACTTAATTTAATATTTTATTATATTATTTTAGTAAGATTAGAGGCTTTTTTTAAAAAAAATAATTAATTAATTAATTTTAAAAATTATATAACTATAATTAATATTTTGAATAAATTTATATGGTTATTTAGTTTTCAAACTATGATAAATACATATTTTTTTCTATGTATATACATTTTTTAGGTTTTTAAAAATTTAAAAGATATTATTAATTATATTATATTATATAAACGGTTTTTCGGTCCGACCGTCCGGTTAAAACGGTCCGACCGGTTGGACCGTTTTTTTAAGGTCAATCGGTTCGATCATCGGTTTGGTTATAAAAACATTGACGAGAATGTTATATTTATATAAATTTCTTCTAATATAATTCCAACTATTCCATAAAAAATATTTTCTTAGTAAATATTTATTTTTTTAAATAATATGTGAAACTTTAAAAATTGAATTAGTCGCGTGATATAATAAAGTCAAATAATTATTTTTATCAATTGGAGCAAATGGATTTAACTTTTTGGGTTGATTTATTTTTAGTCACACTTGAAACAAAATACGCAAACCATTCACCATGTTAGGATAATCTTTAAGTTACCATAAAGTCGATGAGTAGAAATGAAAAGCGTAGTTTCCATACTTTCTTTTACACCTCTCTTCAAACCATTGTCGTATCTTTTCTTTCGGCTGAGGATATTCCGAAAGATGTACTCCAGCGGGTCAAAAGCCACACCAAAACACGAGGGAAAACGGATTTTTCTACACTATATGGGATGAAATTCAACTATGTAGTGTAGCAAAACTCCCATCATCGGCAAAAGCCACGACAAAACAAGGCTAATAAAATCCTATTTGATCGTTTAAGCCGCAATGTCGATGCACCCATGTGGGGCCCACAAAATTGGATAAATAAAAAAATGACACATCACTCATGGGTACTATCCCATGGGTGGCATCGACATTTCCCGTTTAAGCTACGCCGAAACATCTACTCCTTTCTTTCAAACTTTTCTAGGCGTAGCATAGCTAATTCCCTTGCTTCCATGGCACCGGAGTTGATCCAAGAGTTGCAAGAAGGTGAATTTCACATGAAATTCCTATTCTCGCCGCCGCAGGCTATCATATTTACGTCTGACTTTCAGTTCACACAATCAATTCATTATTGATTCAAGAACCAAGAAATTTGGGGGAGTTGCACACAATATTCATACAACGATGAGAGTCGATTCTTTAGTAACTACAATGATCCTATAAATTTGAGAATCACATTCACCATTTCATCATCATAAGCAGGTCCTTCCATCTCAAAATGGCTCACACCTTCAAGTAGATGCATCTCATTCCGTCCTGCTGCTGATGCCAACTTCTTCTTCAGCTGATTGACACTCGTGAATCCATCTCGTGTTCCCATCACGAAAAGTTTCGGTTTTGGTGATTTAAGAATAGTGTTATGATGTCGTCCAAAGAGGATCGAGGCCATCAAACCAAATGGGTATCCCAAGCTCACATACCCAACAACTTGGTCGACTGTGTCAACTGCAGAACCTGAAATGGGTGCACCTGTCAAGAAAGTGAGAGAAGAAAATGTAAGCGCCAATTTGCTATGAATTCCAATCCAAGTGAATTCGTGAGGGAAATCATGTATATAAACAAACAAACAAACAAACAAACAAACAAAAACAAGTTTTGAAATAGGGACATTAACTTCAGTAGTAATGCCAGCAATCCGCACGAGTATAGCCAGTTTTCCCTGTGCAACAAGAACGTGGAAATGTGATATTCCTATCACTAGAGAATATCTTATCAGATGCTAAAGCACGAGGAAATAACCGAACTTGAACATATGTTAAGTTTTTAACTGATAGCATGTCAGTAGAACTGTAGAAGATGGGAGTACCAGCCCACATGACCATTACACTGGACTGTGTCAAACATAAATCAAGTAAAAGCATTAACCGAGCTGAAGTATAACTTAGCTCAGGAAGCAATAGCTGATTTCAGATCAGTAAAGCGGGTGATAATAGTAAAACCACAGCACAACAAGATGCACTGCAACAAGCATGTGAGTATCATAATTGATTTAAGGGATTCCCAAACTACCTGGACCAACTACATGAATCAGGATATCGAAAATGCCAGACATGGGTAATTTCAGCAACCAAGAAAACTTGAAACAAGGAAAATGCTTATCTCTGGGTGATTGAAGTGGATATTCTTTCTTTAAAAAGTAGTTCTAGCGTTTGCTCCCACAAATAATTTGCCAATTCGCTCAAGAAAAAACTCGAACTCTCCCCTTAGACTAAATTTCTGGATCTACTACTTCGAATGTGCCTAGATTTGGTTACGCACCACAGCTTGCCCACCCATAGAAATTAACATAAATGGTAACTAAAGCATATATCACTTCCATAGATTCAGAATTCACCAACCACGAGCCCCTGAATCTTTTGCAGCAAAATTCATAGCACAAAATAAGAAGAGACATGCCTACCAAAATCAACTTCTAGATTCTGACAACATCAATAGAAAAGCAAAATCATAATAATTTCTCCCACCACAAGCTCAATTTCCCCACCATGACCATCATCAAACCCCATTGAAAAATACCCTAACCACCATTGATGCTAATCACAATTCAACAGGGGAAAAAAAAAACAGTACCCGCGGAAGATCCCACCAGCAAAATCCTGTCGGCGGAAAGATGATCAGAAACCCATCTACAAACAGCAACGACATCTTCAATTTCTTTAAACCCAGTAAGAGAAGCCCTCCCTGTAGACTTTCCCGCACCTCTCATGTCAAAAGTGACAGATTTATAGCCTCTGCTTGCTAACCCACCAGCGATCCCCTTCAAAAGAGCTTGACACCCACCCAGTACAGAATACGGGTGAACCAAAACAATGACCAAACTATCTTTATCGCCCTCGTTTTCTTCTTCTTGCTTGAAGATTCTTGTGTGCAGTTTGACACCGTCGCTGGTTTCAACTTTGCAGGATTCGACCGTATAAGCCGCTGAAGGCATTGCGAGATCCGTTCTGGCAATGCACCTGTGAAATGGAATCCAGAGGAAAAGGCCCGATTTGTTGTTCTTCCCTATCGGTCGCTCACCTCTTCACTATCATCATCACTATATATATATAAAATAAAATGTAGGGAATTAAATGCATTCAACAAATACAGGTAAATCTTTGGGGAAACATGTTTCTGAAAAAAAAAAAAAAATTTAAAATTATTAAACGCATATGATTTACTTTTAAGTCAGAATTATTGTTAGAGGACTTTATTATCAATGTTATTATACGAATCTTCTATTTAAGTCATTAATGAAAAGAAATAATATTTTTTAAAAATATGTACGATAAAATAAAATAATAAATCAACTTGTTTTGTATCTAAAAATACAACAAATTTTTTTTCCATGCAAGTAAATCAAAATTGTGTTGCTTGAAGCATATGTACAAATTACGTGGCAATACAATAGTAAAACAACAATACATAAGTCAAGCTCGAGCAACAATATAGTCTATGGTTGAGAACAAATCGAACAAGCTCAACTTTTACTGGCACATGATAAATACAGACGAGGTTAAGATCCATGTGAGAAATAATGTAAAATATCATTTTTAAATGAGGCGTTTGAGTTGATGGAATAAGTAAGTCTTTGATGGTGTAGGTAAGTCTTTGACAAATGGTTAGGAGTTTGATTTTTTTACCAACATCTTCTCGAACAAGTCGCACATAGTTTTGCTCATTGTGGTTTACTTGGTTATAGCGAAGTTTGCAGGTCATTGCATTAATCCAAAAATTTACCAAGTTCGTACCAAAAAATAGCGATTATTAGCTCCTACGTCGTTAAAAATTATTCGAAATACTCATATTCTCAACTATTCTTGTTTTGATTACTATGATAAAAAAAAAATACTTTAAAATGTAAAGAGACATTTTTTTTTTTAGAAAACATTACACCCAAGAGAAAAATTCATATATTGTCTAAACATCACCGATTGGGAAGACACTGTTCATATTGAACTAACATAAAATGCTTACGTAGTTTGCTTGCAAAAGATAGTATGACTTGGAACAATATTTATTTTGGGGAGAGTCTATGCTACCCTATCCGGAAAATGCTTGGATGGAGATCGGACAGTCCAATTTTATCTGATTTGATATGCAGATTAAATTGGACCGTTGATCTGGGCAGACGGGTACAAGCATAGACTATCTCTTTATTTTGGCCATGATACGCAAATAGTGTCTGGGGTCTCACGAACTCTGACTCAGGCCTAGGTGAAAGAGGGCAGAGTCCAAGTGGCCAGCTTAGAGGCTGGGCTCGATATATCAAGATGATAACATGGAGAAGGCCAACCCATCTAGGGAGAGACCTAATACCCGAGATGTTGGAGAAGTGGCGAGGAGATGGCCAACCCCTCGAAGGAAATGGCTGAAGGCCCCAGGGCCAGGCCAGGGGACCTGAGGCCTCGGACCAGGAAAGAGTATTGGACGACATAGTCGAGATTAGAGTTTAAGTATTCAAGGGCAAGCGACCGAGGAAGAGTGACTGATAATTAGTGAATGTGATAGGTGGGTCGAAGAGCTAGTATGTTTGGTAGGTGCTAAGGATGAGGATCGAGAACCATGTTTTTGAAATCGGACCGGACCGGCCGAGTCCGAAACACTCTCAAAAATCATTTTTTTAACGGTTGAATCGCTCAGGATCGATCAAGAACCAAAAAACCGTTCATTTTTTTTTTGAAAAATTAGTTTTTTTTTATTTTAAAACCTTAATTTAATATTTTGTTACATATACATGGTTGTTTGGAATTGTTACTTAGTTAAAAATATTATTTTAGTAATACTAGAGTTTTTTAATCTATTTATTTATTTTTTAAAAATATATAATTATAATTAATATTTTGAATATATTTATATAGGTATTTAGTTTTCAAACTATGATAAATATATTTTTTGTCCATTTATATACATCTTTTAGGTTTTTAAATTTTAAAATATATTATTAATTATATTTATATCATATAAATGGTTTTTTAGTCCGACCATCTAATTGAAACGGTCTGATCGGTCGGACCATTTTTTTAAGATAAACCGATTCGATCACGGGTCCGATTATAAAAACATTGATCATAAATATCAAATCAAATCTACTAAAACTTTTTTAACATATTTGCATATATTTCGTCTTTCGATAAGGAAAAAATCCTAGATTCAAATAGCTTGAATTCAAATAGCTAGGAAGTAAATATTCTCACGGTCCTCGATCATCGGATAAGGTTTGCCTATAACTACTAATTAGTTTGCCTCTCATTGTATTTTTGAGGTTTCTTTTTATATTTCATGAGCTCGATTGTGACTTGAACATCAAAGTGAACATACAAAAAACGTTTTTTGTGTTTGATGGATGATGTTCATTTTTTTTTATAATTAATACTAGATTTCGTATAAAATCATTTTGAATGAATTTGAGGTCTATCACAATTGTCGATACATTAAGCTAAGTGAATATCTTACTATCTTATTAAAGATAATTATATTAAAATTAACTACAAAAATCATAAATAGTATAATGGGAATAAAAGTGAGCCCACAAGGTACTTAAATGACATTAAACCCACAAATACATTCCATCTTGAGAGTTCTATAAATAAAGTACTCCACTTTATTTTTAAGGTAAATTTTCTCAATTTATGCTCTAAAACCTTTTAATTTTTGTGATTAGATATTTTTGAGGTAATAGCTGACTTGAGCGTTAGAGGGTCTAACCTCACTTTATGACGTATGTGACAACCCAAAAATTTGCTTACGTGGACGCAAAAAGAGCAGCTGGTCTCCCGAAGCTACACATTCACTGAGATTGATTGGTCACTTGGAGCTCCATACTTAGTCATTTTCATGGTTTCAAGTTATTCACGAGCTCATATTGTAATATCTAAAAAATTCATAAATCTATTTATGATTTATTAAAAGAATTTTAAATGAATTTTAAGTTATTGTATTTTATTATTCATGATTTAAAATTTATTATCAATTAAATATATTTTATGTGTTGTGTAAATAATTTTAAAGTTGATATTTTATGTGTTTAAATATATGTTTATTTATTATGTTAAATGATTTTAATTGTTTTATGCACTTTAATTATGAAGTGTAGAGTTATGATTTAAATTATTTGATGTTAGGTATATACTTAATACATATTTATGCCTTACAAGATATTTAAATGCTTTCACGTTTGAATTAATTTTGGACAGAAGGAACGAGACTAACCTATGCACGAGATCATAAGAAATATTCTTACGAGTATTTTGAGTATAATATTGCCATAATTTTATTTTTAACCTCGAGTAGAGAATATCTCAATAATCCGATTTTAGGCGTGTTGAACTGACTACGTTTTATGTATCCAACACCACACATGTCGTATTAATTCCTATCATTTCCATCTATCTACCCTCTACCCCACCCCATTACTCTCTTGTCTCACACACACTCTTTACCTCACGTAATTCCCCCCTTCCTCTATCATTTTCCTCTTCTTCTTCTTTGGAGTCTTTTTCTCCTGCGGTTCTTCATCTTCCAAGGTAATCCAAGCTTCCAAGTCTACTCGTGCCAAGGCTAGCTCGTTGCCAAGAATCCGGATAAACTCCATATACGGTTAAGGCAAGTTTTTCAACAAGTATTTTAAGGTTTTGAAACCCATTCAAGATTATAATTATTTTAATATGAAAATGTATGTTTATGTGCATGTTTTAATGGTTTATGATTTTGAAGAAGCATGAAATTACGAGTATCAAGTTATGAAGTTTTGAAATTGTGAAGCGTGGTCGTTCTTGACAAGTTTTTGATATATATGTAGAAAATAATGATTCTTTTGAAGATTATGATGTTATTGGAAGTTTTAAAGGTGAGAAAATGATGTTTAATTGAAAGAAAGTGAATTTTTGAGATTTTGAAGAAGTTAAGCAATATTTTTTATGGTAGTTACGGTTTAAAAGTTTTGAAGCAAAATCATTTAATATTTTATTGTTTTGAAGTTAATTAATCCATTTTCAATTACAAGAAAATGAGTTTTGATGATTTATGAAGTTAGGATTTTGGGTAAAAGAAGTATATGTTTGAAGTTAAAGTGTTGAAGTTGTGTCCGGTGACACCGGAATACCGATACTTGTTATGATTTTGAGAATAAAAATTAGTGTAGTGATCCAAATGATATGAAGCCAATTCTATTTGGAAAATAACTATGTTATCTACAACTTTTGTGTTTTGAGTTTTATCAAAATTAGTATGGAAGATTGGCCAAAATCGCTCCGAAGTGTGTCAAATGTTTTGAATTTTTGACAGTGACACATCTCGGGAGAATCAGCATAACTTTTTACTGAAAAATCTATTATAGGTGAGGTTTTCGGCATTCGAAAGCCAAGATCCAGATCTACAACTTTAATGTTGACCACTGTTTCAGATTCTGAATTAAGAATAGAGTTTTGGAGCGAGCAATATGAACCAGTTGCGCAGGTCAGGCGCGCCTGCGCCTAAAAGTTGAGCGAGCGCCCCTTTCATTCGAAATTTATGATTTTTATATTTTATTTTAGGGTTTTAAATTCATGGTTATGATCTTTTAAGGCTTCTAAAATATATTTAAGAGTTTCTATGCAAAAATTTTCAAGTTTTAAGTCAAGAACGACAAGAACGACTTACGTGGACCGATTACGTTATGTGATGCATGTACATATCTAAGTTTCTTTCATGAAACCTATGTTCAATATGAAAGTATGATTTTTATCATTTATTACATGCACGAAGTTATCGAGTAAAGTTTTATGTTCATGAAACAAAAGTTAAGATGGAAATTATGATGTTTCAATGATGCTTCAGGATGGATGAAATGATATGTTGATGAAATGAAAATGATGAAGCATGAATGAATAATGCTATGTTGAATTATGAAGATATAATATGTTGATGCATGAAAATATTTTGATGTCTTATGTGTCTTTGTGGTGGCAATACGGGAACGGTGCTCCAGTTTGGGCTCCGAAGTAGCCCTCCCAAATACGGCTCAATGTACGGGTTAGGTCCTCCGAGATGAGCTCCGGAGGAGCCTCCGAAAAGGAATGAGCGAATGTTATGAGGCTTAGTGCCATATGCTTGTTGATCAACAGGAAAGAAAGATGAATGTGCCCATTATGACGGTTGCCACAATTTCACATAATTCATCACCCCAAAATGATACGTTTTTATGTTATGTTCATGGTTAATGTTCACGGTTTGATGTTGTCCAAGTTGCATGATTTTATTTATTAGATGTTAAGTGCAAATGTTTATTTAAGAAGGAAATGGTAAAGTTTTGAGAATATGCATGAAGCCTATTTTCAAGATTTAAAGTTAAGTATGTTAATGTATATGTTCAAGTTCCTTGGATCTTTTAAGAGTTTTGAAGTTCATGTTCAAGATTTTAAGTTTAAAGTTCTATGATGTTTACGTTAAAATTCTTCAAGTTCAAGGTATCATGTTATGTATGCTCAAGTCATTTTAAGTTTAAATTATTTTGAAGCTATAATGAAATCGATATGTATATTTTAATCTTGCTGAGTCCTTTAGACTCACTATACTTGAATGGTGCAGATGGTTTAGCATTTTTGATTTAAAAAGCTTTGGCAGCATGGCTGAAGAGTCCAAGAGGCGAAGACATTGCATGACACAATAGTTCAAAAGCTCTGATGTATTTAAAAAGAAAATATTTACCTATGTTTATTTATGTTATGTTGTTACAATATTTTATTTACGATGTTCAAAAGTAATGGTTTAATTATTTTCATTGTCAGTCTTCTAAAGATGAGTTTTGAGGATCTCAAATGTTTCGTCTTTCAAATGTATTTTATATACATAGTTAATTAATTGAACTCACTTTCCCCTATCCTCTTAAAATATTAGTAGCAGGTTTTGACGTGACGTAATTTAGATGGACTTAAGTGTAAGATTGCATCCGTGTTTCATATAATGAATTTGTTGATTTACTAGAGCGATGCACTCCCATCATAGTTTAAAAAGTTTAGAAAAATTTCCTCACTCTTTTTCCGCAACTCTTTTAAATAAATGTTTTAAAATACGGGACGTCACACATATGAAAATAATTCTCTGACAAAAAACCAGATCAGGTTATTCTGATCGCACTTGATAATTCTTGTAGTGACCCGCACCATGATCACCTACTAATCAAGAGCTTAACCATGTATTATAACTTAAATAAACAGAGATCAGAATTAAACAGCGGAAAACATAACCAAATACAATCCCAAGGAAAGGAATCTGTAAATACTTAAGTTATATACAACCATATCGAAATAACTGTATCAAAACATAATACTTAAAACCCCACTGGAACCTAACTCCATCACTGCTGCCATCCTGCAACTACGGTCTCCCAGAGCCTCCTACTCCATCAAGTCTGAGACCTGCCCCGTGGAATAGGGTGTCCAAAAATAGCACGAGGACGTAAGCATAAAACGCTCAGCACGAGAGTATGAGTATACAAATATTATATGTGCATGTATGCAAGTGTACGGGTACCAAGACTCAAGGTCAAGAAATTCAGCTCACAGATCGGGTCCAGGGTATATAGCACGCTGCTCCGTCGCATCAGAAGGTGGCTCCTATACCCAGTGGATAATGGTGACCTGATCACGAGTCCACGTGTCCAACCATTCATTTCATGTAGGGTGAGCACCCTATTACTGACTATCTCAAGAATACAGTTTCGATCCTAACATTCGTTTTGATTATTTGTGAACAAATTTACTCTTTTTCTGTCTGAGACTATAATTAATTTATAGATATGTATTATGTTGTATGCTCGAGCTCAATTCTATCTCTACTGAGTTTGAATAAAATTCAAACACGAGCTCAGTTATATTCTTGACGAACCCGCTTAACGAGTCTGAAAACGAGTGTTGGGATTGAAATGTGTGTAGAATGAATACACACTTAAAAATAATTTTCAAAACTCATTTTACAATTAAGCTGAGTTACTAGCTCGATTGATAAAATTTTGCTTAATAAAATTTGCTAGTGAGAACTGATCTGGTCAGGCGGAAATAATCTAACTAACTAATTTGAACTGGATAGCCACATGCAAAGTAAATATAAAATGTGTAGTAAATAAGAGTAATGAACAAGATATTTTGTTTATGAAAGTTCGAAGTTCAAACTATGTATCCCCTTCTTATGTTTCCAGAATGATTTCTACTAGAAGAATTAGATTTATACAACGATTTGCACAAATCCAATCCAATTAACTCTTGAAAGAAAGTCCTAGTAACACACTCTCAATTCATATCACTTTCTGATTGAGTTACAATGAATAAAAATTTCAGCAATGCTTCTCGTAAGCTTGTCTGCTTTGTAAAAACTGATGGAATAATATTATTTGATATATTTCCAATAATGAATACAAAAAGAGTTTATATAGACCTAGAAACCTAAGAAAAATAAAATAAAATATACAAAATATACAAAAAATAATATAGAATATATTCTAAGATATAGAATATATTCCAATAGGCCCCTTCAAGATGGTGCACTCGTAGAGACACCAATCTTGGAACAAAGTAAACACAAACGAGCACTAGGGAGTGGCTTTGTCAAAGCATCAGTCAGCTGGTCGGAAGACGAAACATGAGATACTCGAATTTGATGACTCTGAACCAGCTCACGAACAAAGTGATAATCCAGGGAAATATGTTTCATGCGAGAATGAAAAACAGGATTAACACATAGATATGTGGCCCCAATATTATCACAGTAGATAGAGACTGGGGAAGAGCCAACAGCAACTCCAAGTTCAGTAAGTAGGGATTGAACCCATTACAGTTCAGCAACCGTAGAGGAAATGACACGATATTCTGCCTGAGTAGAAGATCAAGCAATAGAGCCCTGCTTTTTGGAGCTCTAAGAGATAGGATTGGGACCCAAGAACACAATATAGGCACCAGTGGAAGTGCGATCATCAAGAGCACCGGCCCAATCCGCATCACAATAGGCATGCAGGGATGGAGAACTGTGCCACTGAAGAAGAATACCATAGGAGCGTGTACCATTTAAATAACGCAGGAGACGTTTGACAGCGCCCCAATGTATAGAAGAAGGAGAGTGAATGAACTGAGACAACTTGTTAACAGCAAAGGAAATATCAGGCCGAGTAAATGACAAGTACTGCAGACTCCTCATTGTTTGGAGATACAGGGTGGCATCGGCAGGAGGCGAGCCATCCAGCAGGTGCCGATCCGAAGAAGTGGCGAGAGGAGATTGAACAGGCTTGGAGTCAGCCATTTTCGTCCTGGTGAGAACATCAAGAAGATACTTTTTTTGCAACAGACAAAGGCCCCCTGCATAAGAATCAACCTCAATACCTAGAAAATAAGACAAGGAACCCATATCCTTGATAGGAAAACAAATTCTTAAGCGATCTATGAAACTCTGGAGAGCACCAGAATCATTCCCTATGAGAATCAGATCATCAACATATACAAGTAGATACATGTAATTCTGCCAGAACAATAAATAAATAGAGATGTGTCAGCAAGAGAGCAAGTGAAGCAAATACTGAGTATAAACTCGCGAAGCACTAAGTACCAAGTACGTGGTGCCTGTTTGAGACCATAGATCACCTTGTTCAGCTTGCAGACATAGGAGGAAAGAGAACATCAACAAAACCAAGCGGTTGAGCCATATCTAACTGACCATGCGGAAAAACATTATTCACATCCATTTGTCTAATATACCACCCATTGGAAACTGCCAGAGATAACAAAATGCGAACAATAGTGTGTTTCGCCATACGACTAAAAGTGTCAAAGTAATCAAGACCCGGACGTTGATGAAAGCCCTTTGCAATAGGACGAGCCTTGTAGCGATCAACTGAGCCATCTAGCTTCCGTTTAATCCGAAATAATTTTTTGAAGCCCACCACATCCTGAGAGACATCAGAGGGAACAAAATCTCAGGTGTGATTACGAAGAAGAGCATCAAACTCCTCCGACATGGTTGCACGCCAACGGGGGTCTTTGAGAGACAAAGTATGTGTGGTTGGTTCAGATGGTGTGGAGTCAGTGACAGCGGTGAGGCCAAAGCGAGGGTTGGGTTTGAAAATATTATTTTTGGAACGGGTAACGATAGGATGGGTGCTGGAATTGGAGTCGGATACTGGATTGAGGGGTTAGGCCGTGGGGTGAGGCGAAGGTGGTGGATCAGGTTCGACGGGTGGAGGGTTCGAGGTTGGTGGATCAGGAGTGCAGGTGTTGGGCACAAGGCACGGCTCATGTGAACAGAGGGGTGAAGGATTAACAGCCAGGGAATCCTCCATCGGCACATCAGACAACACTCCTGGAGAGGAACCAGCACCAGAACCAGCACTGGAAAAGGGAAATTCAGACTCAACAAATACGACATGACGCGAGACGAATATTTTGCCAGACAAAGACTCATAACACATGTAGGACTCTGTGTAAGGGAGTACAAGAAAGACACAAGGCGAGGAGTGTTGGGTAAGCTTGTGAGAGGAATATGGACGAAGCCAGGGATAGCAGAGTCAACCAAATATACGAAGTTTAGAGAGATTAGGGGGACACCGAACAGGCGTTCGAATGAGGATTTGTAGGACAAATTGCGTTTAGGAAGTCTATTGATAAGATAAATTGCTGTGGCAAAGGAAAATGGTCATAACTTGGTGGGGACAGACGCATGATGTAAAAGAGCCAGAACAGACTCGAAAACATGACGATGACGGTGTTCAGAGAAGCCATTATGTTCAGGAGTATGAGGAGGGGTGGCCAGATGAGAAATCCCATGCACACTAAGAAAGTCTTTGAGAGCAAGGAATTCACCACCATTATCAGTGTACAAAGTAAGAATGGAACGACCAAACCATTTTTCCACAAGTGACTTGAAAAATAAAAAAACAGTGAGAACTTCTAACTTATGTTTTAAAAGATAAATCCAAATATATTTGTTGTAGTGATCAACAAAGATAACATAATATTTATAACCATCACAAGAGAGAACGGGGGAGGTCCAAAAATCAGAGAAAATAAGTTCAAGAGGAAATTGCGATAAAAGTGAAGAATCGTGAAAATGTAATTTATGACTTTTATTGCACTGGAAAGAGTTACAATTAAAATGACGCAACGAAGAATTAAAGGACGACAATGACTTAGACACAACTGACTTACGAAGGACTCGATCAGATGGATGACCTAAACGGTGATGCCGATATAAAATATATTCCAATATGCTCGAACACTAC
Organism: Henckelia pumila; assembly: GCF_033568475.1. Classification (NCBI taxonomy): domain Eukaryota; kingdom Viridiplantae; phylum Streptophyta; class Magnoliopsida; order Lamiales; family Gesneriaceae; genus Henckelia; species Henckelia pumila. The sequence continues at coordinate 126,260,635 of NC_133120.1, read as the reverse complement.
GATTGATCTTTTGTAGCAACTGTGAGAGCATTTATATTCGATCTGGTTCTCAACTTAAAGACTTGAAAGCTTGATGATCTTAGATTTTTTGAATGCGTGTGTCTGCGTATATCGCAATGATGTGCATCAGCGAGTATTTATAAAAGATTTGTCCAACGTTCAAAAATATATTCGGTGAGGATTTGTTCTAGATATAGCCGAAACTTAAGCACAACATGCCACGTGTCCTCGTCCTTTTTCCGAAAATAGTACAAAGGTAGTGGAACAATTTGAGTATTGTCGAGTACGATTCTCAACGTCTTTATTTCCACCAACTTATTTTGACTCTTTACCTCCAACAACTTAGACTGATTTAAAATGATATTCAGACAACTTGATTGATCTGGTGTGGCTTGTGTTTGATCTGGTCTGATTGTCTCTGAACTGTTCTGATATGTTCATTTGGTCTGGTTATTGAAGTATTTATTTTTTTAAGGATCTTCAATCATCAATGCATGTTTATCTCAGATCAAATATTCTACTAGGTTTCATTTAACTGATCTGATTGTTGCCTAAATATCATCACCAAAATTTCGATACTTCTTTATCAACAAGATTACTTGATGAGCCGAACTCGAACTAGACTCGTTAAATATGATAAACGAGATATTAAATCGAACTCAAATATTTATATATATATATATATATATATATATATATATATATAATAAATGAGTCGAACTTGAGCCTAATACTGATTCGCTCAGATCGACTCATTTACTTTCCTATGCAAATGGGACAAAATAACTTGCTTTTTAAAACACAGAGTTAAAAAAAATCTTCCTTTTTTAAAAATTAGAAGGCATTTAATTTTTACATAAGAATTTATATGTTTTTTCATATTTTAAATTTAAATAGTTGATAATGAAATTTTCTCGTAATAAGCATAAGGATTAAAAAAAATTGATCATTATTAATTTTATGATATTTCATATATGGATTGAGTTTACCGTGATTTTAATAATCGATAATCTACTTATCAACCATATTTGAAGATGATAAAAATGAGATATATAGACAACAAACAGATACCCAACTCCATTTATTATAGAACTCAAACCAAATGATTCATGAAATAAAGATATGCAAACAATTATTGCACAAAACGATTCCTTGATATATATGTTTTTTTGTACGCTATGCTATTTAATTAAGTGCGTTTGGGAACAATAGATTGGTTAGGAAAATCATTTATTTATTTTTTTAAAAGTGCTTTTCTTAAAAAGTTATGTGTTTGGTTACAATAGCCGTTTTTAGAAAAGAACTTATTTAAGCCCAAATAAGTGCTTTTTTAAAAGTCAAAAATTTTGGTTTTTTGGCTTCTGATTATGTTTTAATTTAAAAAATCATCTTTTTAGCATTTATCCATATACTAAAATTGCTTATGTTTTTTTTTTAATAAAAGCACTTTAAAAAGCTTGGCGTATTTAAGTGCTTTTTTAAGCCAATAAATTTTGTTAAATCTGTTCATATTTAGAATAAAAAATAATATTTTATATATACAAAGTAATATTTTTTTATGAGTAACACAAATAAGAGATTCGTCTCACAAAATTGACCCGTTAGACCGTTACATAAATTTTTGTGTTTAATTATTTCATTATTATACATGAACTTATGGTTGAAAAGAAGTTTTGAAATTAAAACTTAGTTCTCTACAATTTTTTAAATAATCATAATTTTATTTAAAGATTTTGTGATTTGTGATTTGTGATTTGTGATAACATATTCTCACACATTCTACATGGCTCTTTGAAAAAAATTTAAACCCGGTCGTTTCAAAAACGGACGGTGGGAAAAAATGATTACGAACACGTGTCGCATAATGATTGGCCGGTATGTTCTAGAACGTGGTACAATGAGGCGAATCTTCCCCGTAGCCTCGACCTCGCAACACAATATAAATTCACTTGATCCGTCAGTTTGAATACAAGAATACTATCGCAAATTCCCGAGGTGCGCCGACATTGTGGTACGTGCTCACATTTTCATTCATTTTTGCATTTTTTTTTTGTTTGCGATGAGCTGAGAAATTAGGTTTTTTTGTGGAATTTGATTACGTGGTCGAGAAGTTTCGGTCGATTTTTGTGCCTTTTCTGGGTATTGATTAGCGAGTCCTTTTGATTCTGCTATTTTTTTGCGGGACTTTTGGTTTCGGATTTGATGCAAGGTATTTGTGCGGCGGAATTGCTGATTATGGTGTGGTTTATTTCCAATTTGGTGATTTTTAGATAAATTATTGCTTTTTAAGGCGGATCGAAAATTTTAATATGCATTATGAATGGTGGTATTGGAGCTGGTGTATTTGGAGTCTGGAGAAAGCTTGATCTTAATCAATTTTTGATTTGGTTATTTGACTTGCAGAAAAATATTATGCATAATTATCACCATATTGTAGTTTTGGTATGCATCTCCTGAGTTGGGGCTGGAATGCAATGGTGGTTTAAGCTCTTCTAAATTTGTTTTTCACTGGGTATTTCAGTAATGTACCGTGTACTTTGTTTGTCACTATAGATACGGGGTTGAGAGATGTATGTGTTATTTGAGTTGGTTTGTTTAAATTATACTTCACGTAATCTTCGTGACCCACTGTTTAATTGCTTGTATAGTAGTGCATTTGGAAAATCCTGCTTACCAGTGTCGGTTGAATAGACGAATAGTTGGCTTTATTTTGCTCTATTGGATTTATAGTAAGCTTTTATTGACAAACATCTGTTTTTGGGTATGGTATATAGCATTTAAATTTTTTGTCAACAACTTGTGTTAAACTGTGCGACTGGTGGGGAAAAGTTTGCCATCAGACCTTTTAACTGCTGGGGAACATACTGTTTTGCAATATTTTTCTTGGCATATGACAGAGATATGTAATTTTTTTGTTTTTCCTTAGGTCATCGAATCATTACTGTAAAATACAAATTTCTGCTACACTGTCTAGCATATTTCACACTTGGTGGACAATTGAAATGGCAGAGGTACACTTTCCTTGTCTTTATTTATGTTTCATTAAACGAAAGTTGATGTTACATGAGAAGCAGGAATAAAAATTAGTTGAATTGTGTTTTGTACATCAATTGACCAGACCTTGTGTTGCAGGAGAGTTACAAGGTTTCCTTGCATGTCTATGACTTAAGTCAAGGTCTTGCCAGGCAATTATCGACAACCTTTTTGGGAAAAGCAATTGAAGGCATATGGTAAGATTTACGTTTGAATAGAAGTTTTGTTTTCAAATGCAAACCTAAGATTATGTAGGTTCGACTGTTGCTTCCCTGGGCCCTCAATTGTATACGATATGATTTTTATGTTCTTCATTCCCAATAGTAATTTATGTAAGTCGGGTATAAATACTGGTTCCTTAAGATGTCATTGCTGATGTTTCACTAATCACCTGGAATGGATAACATTTTGATTCAATTCCAAACGAACCCTCATTTTTCTTCTGTGAAATACTCGTAATCTACAAGTAAATATAATGGCGGAAAGAATTGCAGCATTTCAATGTATCTTGGAACTATATTTCTCATATAAATCACCATTTGACATCATCTTATTGCTAATTGCTAATTTTTTAAATGTGTAGAAAGTTGATGAATGTTGTTTCTTTTATATTATAATAATCAATTAAATATTGATGTTTCCTCTTGTCTTATGTTTAGATTTCCTTAATCATTGTATAGTGTACAAATTGTTAAACTTTAACGAAGTCATCTCTGTTTCTGTTTTTGTTCTTTAGTGTCCTTCATGATTAAGGTATCTAATTCGAGTTGTGTTGAGGAATACTCAATTTATGAACAGGCTTGTGAAATAAATTTCAGTAGATACCAAACAAGGAGGGGAAGTATTTGTTTTTGACTGAAGCATAATACCCACTTGAACATATTCATTTTATGAACATGACTGTGAAATAAATTTCAATAGATACTAAACAAGGAGGGCAAGGATTTGTTTTGACTGAAGCACACTAACCCAATTTTTTCGCTAGAAGGTTCTCCGACTATCAAATTTAGGCTGGTGGTTTTAAGGTTATAATTGTTACATAGGTTATTTCAAAAGAATAAGATTTGTCTCCCTTTTTTAATGTAAGGTCAGGTAGGGAGAAAGGAGTGGGATATTTGTATGTTGAATTACGTATCTGTTGCTTTGATTGCTTTGATGCACATTGATTTTCTGGTTTCTTTTTTCATTATCAGCATTTTAGGCAGGTGTTACATTAAAGTCTTGTTCCTTTTGCTTGTGTAGGCATACTGGAATTGTGGTCTATGGCAATGAATACTATTTTGGTGGAGGCATACAAAATGCTCCAGTGGGAACAACACCTTATGGGACTCCTCTTAAAGTAGTTGATCTTGGTGTTACTCATGTGCCCAAGGATGTATTTGAAGCGTATTTACAAGAAATTGATAATCGGTACACAGCTGAAACTTACAGATTGCTTACTCATAATTGCAATAATTTCAGTAACGAGGTTGCCCAGTTTCTGGTTGGTGCTTCGATACCAGACTACATTTTGAATCTCCCAAATGAAGTCATGGGCAGCCCCATGGGCGCTCTCATGTGTAAGTTTGATGCATTTTATGATAATAATCTCTTTTATTCAGTTAATATATTGAATTTCATCTTCAGCTTATTGACAGCAATAGAAATAAAGTACTCAACATTTTGGATGAGAGTATATGGTGGCTGGATGCAAAAAGAAAATTTGGCATTGATAGTAACACTTGATAAATTTGCTGATAGCCTTCATTCGCCTATTTATTGCCTGCTATGAGACAAGTTTCTGGTAGCTGTATGGTTGTAGGGAAAGTTCATTGGATTACTGAAGTGGTTCGAAAAGCTCAAAAGAGTATTTAATAAGTTCATAACTTCCTGCAATTGCTACTAAACCAGGAAGAAAGGTGTAAAAAATCCACTTTTATCCACGTTTTCACTGAATGGTGCCTTTTCCGTGCAGTGCCAATGATACAGCAATTGGAGACTACATTAAGAGCCGGAGCAGTTCCTCAGGCACCCCAGTTTGGTCCAGCAGCTGTGTCGAATTCAATTAAGACAGCAAGTTCCGTCAACAAATCAGCTAGTGGCAGTAATGCCCAACCTGCAAGTAAGAATGAACAAATTGAAAAATCAAAAGCAGTAGATATACCGAAGAACACTGCATCTGAGCCAACACCAAAGAATTCTTCCCCAGTTGCTGGTGTTGCAAAGCAGAAGCCATCTAATAACCTCGTATCCAGCGACCCTCTTGGTTCTGTTCGAAATAAAGTTCAAGAGGAGATCACCAAAGAGTTCGCTGCAATCATGGCTACCGGGACAATCCAGGCGAGTGAGGCTGCTGCTCTTGCCACTAGGAGAGTGATGCAGAAATATGGGCACCTGAATGCAGCACAGAGCTAGCTAACCTGCTAGAATCGGGGAATTATTTGTTGTACCAAGTAAAACATATACTAGCGTAACTGTTGCGGCAGCACAATTAAACATTTTTTTCGTGGCTCAAACATCTGCCATGCTTGTGGCTTCCTGAGCTGTAGATTGAATCACGCATCGTGTTGACATTTTTCCAAAGTTGGGTATTCATCAAATGCTATTCGATTTGATTCATCTTGTTCGAAATGTTGTATTACACCAGCGGTATCATGGAAAAATAACTAAATCGTTTTGAAAAAAATATACGGGATTAAAAGTATAATTCAGTATTATGGAAAATGCAATCGTACAGAAAAAAAAAACACAATATTGGAATTGCATTGGGCTTCGAGCTCAGTTTATTCACAAATTGCGACACAATTAAAAGTGTAAAGCATAAAAAGGTACCACTTATGTTAAAAAAAAGGTACGTAAATAAATAAATAATTCAAGTCGCTTGATTTGGAGTTGCTTTTAATTAAAGAAGGTTATTTTATTAAAGTCTCCATTGCCAATGTGTGTATGGTTCTTGAAAAGAAGCAAATCGTACGTAAGTTTTCATTTCAAATGATAAGAAGCTCTTTTTCTTTAGTGACCCAAATTCCGACTTTAATTTAATTTTGGCAGAGCTTGTGAGTGAAGCGTATTGATTATTACCACGCTTTTTCAGAAAGCTGCACAAACGATTTTATCGAACCATATGGGATGGTCGAATGTACATTTAATTTCTATAAAAAATAATCTAAGTATCTAATCATGTGGCTAACAGCTAACTTATATGTATTCAATTTTGATGATAATTGATATCGTCTTTCCCACCTAGGGAGTGTTTGCAAACTGCAATCATTAAATAAAATGATTGTTAGATTTTGGTTTGAAAAATAAGTTTTATGTGTTTTTTAAATTCAAATTATATGTTAGCTTAAGTTTAATTTAATTGAAATCCAAATACTAGATATATGGTAATTATGATTCTCAAAAAGTGATTCTAATAAAAATGTCAATGTTAAAATCACTCTAATCGACTTATTTATCAAACGCTACTCAACTTTGATTTTTAGATTTTCACATTTATTTTTAAACACTACCAAATTTTAATTTTTCTTAATTTTTTATAATCTATAAATTTAATCACCTCTACAAAAGCATAATCTTTTGCAAACACTTTCTTAATAGACATTCTAAGTTCTAATCCCCGACCCATCGTGTATATTTAACTCCATTTGTTTAAATAACATATGTAGTTTGAAAACAACACATCATTTGTGCATAAAAAACATCTACGAGACTGTCTAATGAAATAATTTTTAAGATAGATCTCCATTCCGACCCACACACATAAAAAATTTGTACTTTTTATGTCAAAAATATTAATTTTCATTGTAATAAATATGAATTGAGTCGACCACATTATTTTTCCTGAAAGTATAAATCAGATTGACATTTCTTGTACATAAATTCGTGAGATCGTCTTATGTGACTATTCATTATACATAGAATGATATTGACTACCTACTCTAATAAATTAAAGATAACAATATTGTAGATTTTTAAAATTATTAACGAAAAATAACTTAAAAATAAATTTTAATATTCTTTTATGTTCTACATACAGATAGATAATTGGGTGGATAAACTTTTGGGCTAATATTTGAATTTTTTTTATATTATTATTGTTGTTGTTGTTGTTGTTTTTTATTATTATTATTATTATTATTATTATTATTATTATTATTATTATTATTATTATTATTATTTTTTTTTTTTTTTCTGCAAAAGGATATTTTGAATTTCGATATACATTAAGGATATATCATTTTTTATTTTTTGAATTAAGGATATTTTGACCACATGTCGACATGTTCTAAGATACATGACTCACTCTGCAACGATTAATTATACTAGTGTCACATAGTATGCTTCTATTCTCTGAAAGCATACATATCAAATGTTTTTTGAAAAATTATATTAAAATTAGAAATTTTAAAAACGATTTTTTATTTAAAAAATATTTTATTTTATGATTAATATGATTATTTAAAAATTAAAAGTTTAGATAAGATAAAAAAACATTTTATAAAGACATGATCAAATTATATATGAGATACAAATTTATTAAAATTAAAGTTTTTATTGATTTTTTAAGGTAATTGATTTTTTTTTTTCAAAATACATATCATGTGAAAATTAGTTATTTTAAGTATTGCAACCTTAATCTAAACTCTAGATAAAGCATAAAATATAATATTACTACGAAGAAATTAAAGGCCTTTTGCGATAAAATTTCGTGTATTTAATTTGGATATATATAAAAATAATTATTGTAGTGTTCTCATACCAATACTATCGTCAAGATAAGAAAAATTCCAAGTCTTAAATATATCCAAATTCTTTATTGGATTTTACTCATGTAAATAAATAAATTACAAAATACACAGCGAGTATTTTAATTTGAAGAATCAGAATTGAAAATGATGATTATGAAATGATAGGGTGCTATGATGGTTTTGGCATCAACTTTGTTTTCCTTGGATGCTGTGATTTGAAAAGACGTACAAAAGCCTTGTCCCCAAAATTAAACAAAAGCTACGCACCCACCTTCAGTTATATTTTTATTATTAAAGTATCTTTATACTGTATTACGAAATTGTTTCACATATTAATTTTGTGAAATAAATTTTTGATTCGATTCAATCTACGAAAAATATTATTTATGTAAAAACTATTATTTTTAACTGTAAACGTTGATGGGGTTAATTGATTGAATAACAGTGATTGATTGAATGCATCAAAAGTTTAGAAATGTTCCCTACCCTAGATGGCTTTATGTTGAGCACAGAAACCCTAACAAAGAAACCAAAATGAAAAAGGAACAAACTCAAGATCATGAACATATATATCTGTGATCCTACCTCAACAAATAGCTAGAAAAATTGAAAATGGTTGTGTCGAAGCTTTTTTGCAAACATTTAATGATAATGATTGTAATACAAACATGATTAACAAGTATTTTACTGTAAAATTCTACTTGGAAAAGAATTAAAAGGGAAAATAAAGAAATCGTGCTGTTCATGGGATCGGAAGAGGAAGAAGATAATTAACAAAACAATTAACTACAACAAACTTTCTTTCATGACATATTGTATTAGGCTTATAACATGACATATGACAAGCTGAAACAGTTTTAAACCGCGCGGCTTACACAGACAAATTTTTAGCTTCCATGTGATACTTGATCTTTTGCTTTAACTTGGGGACGATCTATCGAACAAAATAATTTACCTATTCGAAATAGGGTTTGGACCACTCGGAACTTCGTGATCACCTGACTCGAACTCATCTTTGCCTTTCGATTTATGATATGCATGGGATTTCCCACTTTTTCTAGGGTGAAAATCCGCTGTTCTTGGGAAATTATTTTCTGCAGAAGAATGTGCGAGAAGGGGTTCGGAATTAGGGAGAGTGGAAGCTATAACCGACGAAGGATGGTCACCGGATGAGCTCACAATAGCAAAAAACATGAAGAGAAGGCTGAAAAATATGAATAGAAAATGATGGGATTTTGTGGGGATTTCAAGAACCGGAGAAGAGTTGATATTCAGAGTTGTTGCCATGCAATTTGTGAACAGAAAGAAAGCTTTCACCCCCCAAAAAAGCCAAGAAAAAATCAATATCCATCAACCAAATACAACCCTAATTTCAGGATACGAAATCAGGGTAGAGAAACAGAAAAAGCTTAATATAAATGGAGAAGAATCTTTGAAAAAGGAGATGGTGTTTTGAACAAATTCCATACACATTTGTTCAGAATCAAGAAAACATTACATATATGCTAGTATATATATGTGTGTGTAATTAAGCGCTTTCTTGCACAAGTTCGCGAACCAAGTGGGGAAACATGGTTGGGCAGCTGAAAATTCCTATACATATATATATATATATACACATCTATATATATGTATATATGTGTGTGTATGTGCGCGCGCCTACATTTTTAGAAAAAAAAAATTGATTAATTTATTGACAGGGGAGTCACCGCCGACGCTCGCAAGCTGGTGTGTATATATATTTATGAGAAAGCAAAGAGAATATATATAATTTGGTGGCCCTCTTTTATTGTGGATTGCTTTTATGTAACTAAATATTTGTTGTTACTTTTCTTGGTCATAATATATATTTATGTGGAATTAATCGCCATTCGAATCAATATATATACATTTTGTTTTTTGAAAGAATAAATAAATGTTAATTTTTACTCAAACAAACAAAAGGAATAAATAATTGTTGACTTCCTTCGTCGTGACTCGTGACTTTTTAATTTCTTTACTTTTATATATATATATATATATATATATATATATATATATATATATATATATATAGTTTCTTTCAAGTGCCCACCTACCATGCCCACCATCATGCCCACCAATGATGTGACACTATTCTATTGGACCTACAGTTTATCACATGTTTATCACATCCAATAGAATAGTGTCACATCATTGGTGGGCATGGTGGTGGGCATAGTAGGTGAGCACTTGAAAAAAACTCTATATATATATATATATGTTTTGATATTCAAATCGAATATTGTTCTTTTTTTTTCCCCAATCTACTAAAATCAGTGAATATTTTTTATGTGACATTGATGTTGTCCGACGTACGTACTTTTGTATCAAGAATACATTTATATTGAACACATTAAAATAAAGCTACGAATAATATTTCAAAAAGAGAGGAAAAAAAGCTCGTTGTCTTACTTTCTTTTTATTAGATAGATTTTGAGGTGATGAGTTATGATCCAATTTGACTTTCTCTCGGGCTAAAAGCCAATGAATCGATCTATTTGGGTCCCATATGTCATGTCCCGAAACCGAGGTTGGTTGACATCGGCGTTATTTTTAAATAACATTAAAAAACAACAAGACTCATAGTACAGACTTTAACCAAAAATCAGTATATTATTTCATGATAAAATTTGTTCTTACATCCCATAAAAAAAGTTATAAATCAAATACATCAGCGAAAGCTAAAACTTTTCATCACAGGAATAAAGAAACTCAAATAATAGCAGCACTTCTAAATTTATCCTTTTTTATCAGTCCAACATTAGCTAGCTCTTCCTCTTCAAGTTCTTCTTCATTTTTATCTGGGGAGGGAAGTAAGGGGGTGAGCGATCTGGGTGTCACTCAACAAGTGAAGGTTGATCGATCATACGAACAAAAATACATATATGAATATATTCATTTGAGAAAACTCATACTTGAATTACAAGCATGACATATTTCAAAACATAATCATATCATAACATGTCTTATCGTAACATAACATAGAAAAATCATCATAACAAAATTTGACATGACTGAACTTAACTTGGCCCGACACTGAAATTTATCTCCTTATTCGTGGCTAATTGATCAGTCCCTAATTGTTATTTTTCTAAGGGGACGAGACCTTAAACAGTTATTATAATCCACCGCATCAGGGCCTTATCATATCATGTATTCGGAAATTTTCTTTTCACTCTTAAATTGAGTCATAACAGTGCCAAAAACATTTTAAAAAAAATCATATCACGAATAGAAATACATAACAAGAATTTCAAAATATATATGAACGATCAAAATTTTAAAGCATACATAAGATTTTAAAACATAAAGGCCCACTTACCGAATTATGAACCATAATTGCTTCCCATATTTTGTCACAACAAGAGAGAATAAAATGCTGGAATAGAAATGTCGAGATAAAGGTTGTGGAAAATGAATACATGGAAAAAAAATGGAGGCTTTTGCTTCTTCCCTTTTTTTTTTTTTTTTGAATATTATAGATTGGAATGTGCAAGTGACTGCATAGAGAGTGTAGTATATTTATAATAAAATTCTAAAAACTCAAAGGTCACATTAATTGTAAGAAATTGAATTTTGTTTAGTGGGTAGTAAATTTGATAGGACGTGGGTTTGTGGGAGAGGCTAGGAATGTGATTGGTCATGATATTTTATTATGAGTAGTAATTAGGCTTTAAAGGTTGATTTAAAGACTAATCATAATTTTTAACATATGAAAAATCAAATTGATAATTTGGACACTGACCGACGATTTCGGTTGAGAAATTCTAGCAAGTGAACTAGGTCAAGTTATAATATAGTTGGATAAAGTCCAAGTCGATCCCACAGATACTATTGTTCAAATACTAAGATATAAATTATTCAATTTAATCTAGGTTAAATAAAATAAAAGATTTTTATGAATTAACTACTAATTAAAATTAAAATAAATTATTCTAAAGCAGAAACTTTAATTAACTTAAATTAAAAGAGCAGATTAAATTTAGGACGGATTCAAATTTCAGAAAAATGACCAGAAACACACAACGGTACCAGATATCGATGATTGCCACGTATTTGATTTAATCAAGAAAGAATCATTCATATTCACAACGAAATTCCCTAGAATAATTATTAATCTATTTCTAGAATTAGTAATCCTATTTTTATTTAACAGTCCAATTATTTCTAATTGAATTTAATTAAACAAAAACACATTCACGAGTTACGGAATTTCAGCTTTCGCCTAAAATTGCACACTGAAACTGAATACTATTTCTAGTCGATGTGTTGATTAATATTTTTGAAGCTAATTTCAATCTTTTCTTTTTCAAGTCCAGATCGAACAACAAACATGCAATTAATTGTCCAGATTAAAAGAAAGAATTATGCACGAATATTAATCAATAAACATAAAACAAATCAAAACATCGATTAATCCATTCCATGAACAAAAATCAATAGTCTGGCCCTATCGTGGCCCCGATCAAAAGAGGACTACTCCATAATATCAAAAGGAGACAAAAATCTCATGTTCGAATACATCATAAATAAATCAGAAAAAGAAGAATAAAAAAAATCTCAACGATGATGCCGAATCTTATTTGCGTTCTTCATTTCTTCTTTCTAAGCTCTCAGCCTTCAGTTTCGAAATCTGGCAAAACGTCAAAAGTCAAAAGTCATCTCTAATTAGGGCTTGATTCTATTTATATTTTCCTCCCAAAAAGCCCTATTTTTCGTCCAAAATAATGTCCAATATTGCTCAAAATAATAAGAGTCTCGAAATTTCCAAATTCTGGCAATAATTTTTTTTTTCCAAATCCGCGAAGTGCACGGACCCTGGACAACCTCCGTGCAGACCTCCGGGTATTTTCTCCATCTTGTGAACAGTAACCACACGGACCCTGGACACGGGTCCGTGCACACCTTCGGGTGTCTTCTGTTTCGGAATTCTTCACAATACTTATGCACGGAGGTGGATCCAAAAGGGGCACGGGGTCTGGACATTAAACTGGGCCAAATTTCCTTTTTAGCAGTATGCACGGACCCCCTTCCAGAAGGTTCATGGGGTCCGTGTATTTTTCTTCTCTTCAATTTTCTTGGCGTCTTATGATATTTCCGTGTTTTCTGGCCAAGTTTCGACATGACATCACATTGTTTGACCTTTTCTTCAATATTTAAAACCTTCTCAAATTTTAGTCAAACCTACAAACACATAAAAGTATGACGATTTAGGCGCAAAACTTGGAATAAAATGCCAGATAAGCACGAATACGACAAAATAATGTTCCAAATAAGCTATAGAATTTGTGCTTATCAGACACGAATATAACACCATATGATTTAGATATTTATTTGGACATTTTTTAAGCCCATAAACTCTTAAAAGCCCATAAGAGGCTCAAGCCCATGAAATTCTCCGACTATCTATCAATTGCTCAAGTCCTCTAATTGTTAAAGTACGCTCTCTATAGTCACAAGCTCTAGTTCTTTAGAATTTTTATTGGGCAAATACTGACTTGAGCGTCAGAGTGTATTCGCCAGGCAACCCCCAACGCCCCTCACTTTGTTTTGTGATGCAGGTAACAACCCACAAAATTCTTTTTCTGGAACTATTCAAATATTAATCCGACCACCCGGATCTCCACAAATTACTCAGATTCTCTCTAATCGGGTAATATCAATTTTTTGCTAAATCATGAGGTATGTAAGATAAGTTTAGTTAATGACGGGACCATGATTTTAAATCCACCTGGCTAGGATTTGTTTATAAACGAAAACCAAAATAATACACATGTTGAGTTAGATTTATCAAATTAAATAAGCAATAGATTTTGCAACTTTTAAACCCTTTCAACTGTACATTCAATTTAGCTAGCTGTATTTAAAACACAATATTAAAAGGAAGAGAAAATAATGTATATCATGAAAGGTCAAAGCTCCGACAAAATGCACCGTTGGGAAGAGGAAGAAAACGCCATTGGTGAGCTCATCAATTTAACAAACAGTGAGAGACTGTAATATGAAATGCATTTTCCTTAAAAGTTTGCACCGATAATTTGTAGTGTCGTTGTCTCTGGTGCAGAGACGAAAGGCTCGTTGACATTTTTTTTTTAAAAAAATAAAAAATTAAGCCACCCAGTTGATCTGAAATTGGCCAAAAATTATTACTACAGCCTGAATGTGGCTCAACTCTTTTATTTATTTTATTGTTGTTATATGAGCCATTTAAAGACAATATCGGTGCAATATTTGATTGATTTAGTGATTTCATACTAATAAAAGATCAAAACCAAATAGCAATTCAAGTTATTAAATGAAACCAGACATTGAAAAGTTATAAATTATAATATGGCTAAAATCCAAAAGTGCATGCCAATTTATGAGCTTAAAATTGTAATTATTCCAAAAAAATCATGATTTTGAAATTGTGTTATTTGCAGTATTGGTGACGTGTTCTTTAATTTATCGTTGTTTATTATGTGTGTGAATAAAAAATAAAGAGCACAATGACATTAGATTTTAACGTGATTCGGTCTAACCGACATACATCTACTTGGCCACACCCAAATATCAAGCAAACCAACTAAAATCAACAGAACATTACAATCGACAAGGACTTAAAAAAAACTACAAGACTCCATCTAATTTTTTAATGACATCATTTAAAACTAAAAGACTCCGCCTTTTCTAATGACGTATTTTTAATGAATACGATTATGTAGATCTCACTTGACGAGCACCACTCTTCTTCAAACTCTGGCTATGATCGAACTTCCTTCGATGTTGATGGTTCTCTTCCAAGAGGTCACCTTTATCTCCCGAGCAATGTACCACTAGTCAATATAGATGTATGTATGCCAGTACCGGCAATGAATTGACTCTAAAAAAAAGAACAATAAGATGACATTGAGTGAAGCATCTTTCAACAGATGTGTAAAGGGGAAAATTTTTATTTACTGTCAGAATTTGTCAACTTTCTCTCGTTTCTACTCAATTTTGAGGCATTTAAGTATGTGAGATATGACACAAATATTCAACAAATCTAAATAAATCACAGATCGATAATAAATTATCACCTTCAAGGTATTTTAAACTTCATTGGAACGAATATAGACAAAAACTCAACATTCATTCAATCATTTATAAATAACATCTAAGCATATCAAACCTAATAAACTGCATTAATATACTATCAATAATTTTTAAACAAAAAATACACTAAAATTCAAAACATCATAACCAATCATATAATAAACATATATTTAAAATTTAAAAACATATGAACACATATCTAAATATATCAAACTAGATATCACAATATTCGATCATAGTTCAAAAATATCAAAACATATAAGAATAACCACATACCAAAAATTTTAAAACAAGCTAACAAATTTTACATTTCATAATCGATTAAATTTATCTAGAATACCTAGAAAAAAAAAGACAAAATAAGGAAAAATAAAGGGGGATTCAGAATCATAGATGTGTAACATTCAAGTCCAAGTTATTTTTCAAAGTCTCGAAAGTCGAATTGTAATTATATAACAAGCCGTTTTCTTGTGAGATAGGTCGAAATCGATGTATACCTTTTTTTTTGAAAATCGATGTATACTCGTTGTGAAAGATATATAATATATTTGACTGTAAAAATTAATATTGTTCAATCAAACGGATTAGATCGGAGATTTGTCTCAACAAAATTGACTCATACTAATGATCTCATATAATTTTTTTTCTTTTGCTAAAACGATAGTGTACGCTTTCTTTCTGCAACTCAAGGTACGTACAAGTATCATTAAAGGGGAAAATTCGATCCTACCCATGGGTAGTGTGGAGTTCTATTGTGAAGATTCAATTTTTTTTTAGTAACATTACAAGGAATTGAAAGACCAACATCAATATAGAAATTGAAGAGTCATGATCAAGGTTTGTAACAGCCCAATTCATGGTTGATAATGAAATTAAATTGGGATTTAATGGCCTTTAAACATGACCATTCAGCTGATCTAAGTTGCCTATAAATACTCCCAAAGGTTGAGTGAAAAATCACAACCAAGAAGCATTTCAAAGTCCATTGTACTGATTTTTTTCGTCACCCCATATGACTTTGAAATCCAATCTTCACCGTTCACAATATACCTTTATATGTTATACATATTCTGTCCAAGTTTCAACTCAATACAACGGTTAGATTTACGTAAAAGGCCTTCGCAATAATAAGTGGCAGATTCTAGGCGAGAAGGAAGCGACTCCAGTTCGTCAACCAGAAACGGTATAAAATGACTATCAAAGCCGATCTTCACCGTTCATAATATTGCTCACATCCTTATGAACGCGCTGACCAAATTTGAGGTCGATCCGACGGTTCAATATTCAAAAGTACTTCTGCAAGTTGACTGAATTTTGTTGCATACAAATCCGAAAATAAGGTAAGTGGGTTTTTGTTTCTTTAAGCCATATTTGTTTCAATTCGATGGAAATCATTGAGTCTTGTTTCTATTGGACTCTTTATGTTCATTTTGATTCTCTAAGCATTTTTCTAAGAAACCATCGAAATCTTTGTTTGGGCTTATTCTTGTTTGAAATCACCAAGTATCCGTTTCAAGTTTTGATCGTAAAATTTTTGTTTTATGTCCTTTGATTCCTTATATTTTTCGTTCCACATGAATCCTTTGTTATGCTTCATTTTGAAATACCTTATGATTCGTTATGCATTCCTTTGTTAAGCCTTTGTTCAGATTCATTATGTCTTTTTCGTTCCAATTGATACCCATGTGATATGTTCGTTTGTGATGATTTTGATTTGAATAATGGCGCATTGGAAAAAGCCTGTGAGGGAAAAAGCCCCAGAGGAAGCCTGTCTACGGGAAAAGGCCCCAGAGGGAGCCCATGCGTGGGAAAAGGCCCCAGAGGGAGCCCGTTTACAGGAAAAGGCCCCAAAGGGAGCCCAAAACCAGTAAAAGCTCATGGTCATTATGATAAGAGATGAATAAATATATTTTTAAAAGACTGATGTTCCTGTTTTGAAAACTCGATCGTACATTCCTCGTTTCATGTCCTTTGATTTCGTTTCATGTTTCGTTCTGTACGATTCCTCTGTTATGCAATGAGATCTTGAAATTCAATGTTAGGATTCAAATTAAGAAATGGTAAGGAAATTCCAAAAACATGATATGATAAGGCCCTGATGCGGTGGGTTATAATAACCGCTTAAGGCCTCATCCCCTTATAGGAGTAACAATTAGGGACTGATCAGTAGCCATGATTAACGAGATGATTAACAGTGCCATGTATAAGTTATGATTCGGTTATGATATGTCTTGATTCTTTGTTTCGTATTCTGTTTGTCTCCTGTCTTGACTCCTATTGAATTCGTACCATCTATATATTTCGATATTTGTGTGTACGATTGGCCCCCACTTGCTGAGTGTTTCCCAAAACACTCACCCCCTTACTTCCCTCCCCAGATACGGGCGAAGATGAGTTGGAAGATGAGGAACAACACGCATTTTGGGGTTGGTGATCAAGTTCAAGATATGAAAATTCAAGAATTTATTTCAGTCTTATTTCTTACTACGTTAATTGCTTCCGCACTTGTGTTTTTCACTGTAAAAAAATAGTTATGGTTTATGAAATAGACTGGTTTTTGAAAATATTTGTACTACGAGGCTTGTTGTTTCAATGTTAAATTGTTAAACAACGCCGATGTCAACTAGGCCCGGTTCCGGGGCGTGACATTTTAGTGGTATCAAAGCCTCCAGGTTCCATAATCCGGATGGGAAGAGCTTCTTGCTGAAAAAAAAAATCAGTTGTGAAGCTGCCCTTGTTTCAGATAGACCAGCTGGGACAATAGACCAGTTGGGAGAGAAAGAATCCGATAAGACAAAATAGTTGGCTGATAGAATAGATTTGTTAAGAGTAATCTGATTCTGAAATGAACTTCAATTTTGTCCTTGAACGAGTTATGGGACGTGAAAGTACTTAAATCAAGTTAGCTACAAATCAACACCAGTTAGCGCAAAGAACGCACATGAAGAAGAGCCAATAGAAGTAGACATGCATGAAATGCGACATACTAAGCTTATCACTGAAATGATGAATTTTAATTCATAGATCTATCACACTATATCTTGTGTGTTTAGCTAAGGGTAAACCAATTAAGGATGATTCTAGTTAAGAGAAACTCAGTTAAAGAAATTTAGGTTTGAACTATTGAAAAATATGGATATATTTAGAGAGGAATTCAACTATTAATAATTCATCTAGTAGGAATTTGGGTATGTAATGCTTATAGACAAGATTAAGAAAAGTCCGGCTAAAAGAAAACATGCCGAGAGGATGAAGATTTTAGTGAACTTGATAGAACAATGTAAGATAATTACGTAATTTGGGTTCAATTAGTAGAGATATGCCAATAAGGAATTTTTTGTATGGACATTAATTGTATCAAAATTATTTTTGGGTTTAAATAAGATCATGGGTGATCATTGATGGACTCATAAAATTCGTGCATCATCGCATGAATTTATTCTAGACAAGTTGGTTACCCTAGACATGGACAATATGGTACGGTTACGAGGAATCATGACAAGCATATTATCTTATAGATATCTAAGTCAAATTCTTGAAGTTGGACCACTCGTGATTAAAGGGATCTTGAATGAATATTTGAAGTATGAAGAAAGTCCAGTCCAAATAGTGGATACCAAGGACCAAGTTTTGAGATGAAGAACCATTCCGTACATAAAAATAAAATGGTCTAACCACACGGAGAGAGATCGCACTTCAGAACTTGAGGAAAAGATGCGCAAGATATATCCCTTTCTTTTAAAGGGCAAGTTGACTCGAGTTTCGGGGACGAAACTCTCAATAAGGAGGGTGGGATGTGAAGATTCAGTTTTTTTTTTAGTAACATTACAAGGAATTGAAAGGCCAACATCAATGTAGAAATTGAAGAGTCATGATCAAGGTTTGTAACAGCCCAATTCATGGTTGATAATGACATTAAAGTGGGATTTAATGGCCTTTAACCATGACCATTCAGCTGATCTAAGTTGCCTATAAATACTCCCAAAGGTTGAGTGAAAAATCACAACCAAGAAGCATTTCAAAGTCCATTGTACTGATTTTTTTTGTCACCCCATATGACTTCGAAATCCAATCTTCACCGTTCACAATATACCTTTATATGTTATACATATTATGTTCAAGTTTCAGCTCAATCCAACGGTTAGATTTACGTAAAAGTCCTTCGCAATAATAAGTGGCAGATTCTAGGCGAGAAGGGAGCGACTCCAGTTCGTCGACCAGAAACGGTATAAAATGACCTTCAAAGCCGTTCTTCACTGTTCATAATATTTTTCACATCCTTATAAACGCGCTGACCAAATTTGAGGTGGATCCGACGGTTAAAAATTCCAAAAATACTTCTGCAAATTGACTGAATTTTGTTGCATACAAATCCAAAAATAAGGTAAGTGGGTTTTTGTTTCTTTAAGCCATATTTGTTTTAATTCGATGGAAATCATTGAGTCTTGTTTCTATTGAACTCTTTTTGTTCATTTTGATTCTCTAAGCATTATTCTAAGAAACCATCGATATCTTTGTTTGGGCTTATTCTTGTTTGAAATCACCAAGTATCCGTTTAATGTTTTGATCGTACACTTTTTGTTTTATGTCCTTTGATTTCTTATATTTTTCGTTCCACATGAATCCTTTGTTATGCTTCATTTTGAAGTACCTTATGATTCGTTATGCATTCCTTTGTTAAGCCTTTGTTCAGATTCATTATGTCTTTTTCGTTTCAATTGATACCCATGTGATATGTTCGTTTGTGATGATTCTGATTTGAATAATGGCGCATTGGGAAAATCCTGTGAGGGAAAAAGCCCCAGAGGGAGCCTGTCTACGGGAAAAGGCCCCAGAGGGAGCCCATGCGTGGGAAAAGGCCCCAGAGGGAGCCCGTTTACAGGAAAAAGCCCCAGAGGGAGCCCAAAACCAGTAAAAGCTCATGGTCATTATGATAAGATATGAATAAATATATTTTTAAAAGAATGATGTTCCTGTTTTGAAAACTCGATCGTATATTTCTCGTTTCATGTCCTTTGATTTCGTTTCATGTTTCGTTCTGTACGATTCCTCTGTTATGCAATTAGATCTTGAAATGCACTGTTAAGATTCAAATTAAGAAATGACAAGGAAATTTCGAAAACATGATATGATAAGGCCCTGATGCGGTGGGTTATAATAACCGTTTAAGGTCTCGTCCCCTTATAGGAGTAACAATTAGGGACTGATCAGTAGCCAGGATTAACGAGATGAATAACAGTGCCATGTATAAGTTATGATTCGGTTATGATATGTCTTGATTCTTTGTTTCGTATTCTGTTTGTCTCCTGTCTTGACTCCTATTGAATTCGTATCATGTATATATATTCGATATTTGTGTGTACGATTGGCCCCCACTTGCTGTGTGTTTTCCGAAGCACTCACCCCCTTACTTCCCTCCCCAGATACGGGCGAGGATGAGTTGGAAGATGATGAACAACACACATTTTGGGGTTGGTGATCAAGTTCAAGATATGGAAATTCAAGAATTTATTTCAGTCTTATTTCTTACTACGTTAATTGCTTCCGCACTTGTGTTTTTCACTGTAAAAAACAGTTATGGTTTATGAAATAGACTGATTTTTGGAAATATTTGTACTACGAGGCTTGTTGTTTCAATGTTAAATTGTTAAACAAAGCCGATGTCAACTAGGCCCGATTTCGGGGTGTGACATCTATGATTGGTCCAAATTATGTGGGGCCCATGATTTGGCCAATCAAATACTTCCACACTACCATGGGTAGGATCGAAGTTTCCAATTAAAGGTTATAATATATTTCCAAGTTTGACGTTACATTTCAACCTAGCATATGAGTAATACCTTAATGATAGATCTATTGTCCATGATTTGCCACATCAACAATATATAATTAATTACGCCTATGTGTAAAAATACGAACCGTTGAATGCATGATTTGAGTATTACCCTTATGCTAGAATCTCATCTACCAAATTTGACCAAGATTTATTTGAGTTTTCGTAGTAAAAGTTTGAAAAGCGAGTGGCCATATTAGGCTTGTTGTCGAAGTATTAAATTGGGTTAGAAAAAGCGGACAGAAAGCAAAATAAGCATCGCATTCTTTCCTCTACAGAAAATAAAATTACAAATGTCCAAATTAAGGTCTTGTCTTCTCACATAACCAATCCATATGACCCCACCTCAAAACATCTTTCATGATATATATATATATATATATATATAGATTATGTCCGGTCGATTTTTTTATATGTATTTTGGTTAAAAAAATTAAATTAAAAAAATTAAATTTTTTATTATTTTTAATTAGTAGATTTCAATTTTCAAAAGTGAAAATTTCACGCAAAAGCTAAATTAGGGGGCTAAAAAAAGTATTTTAGAGATTCTGAAAATTACCTTGTTTTTTTAATATAGTTTAAGTATATGGGATAATTCTCAATTTAGTCTCTCATTTTTTTTGACACGGTCTCGATTTCATTCTTCCTTTTTTAATTGACCCAATTTATTCCTTAAATTTTCGAACGCTTTCTGAAATCGGTCCTTCCGTCTAATTAATTGTTAAAATAGACGGAACGACTTGTTTAGCTGATGCAAGTGACCTAATGTATGAGTTTCTTTTATTTTTGACTCGAGATAATTCTCAATTTAGTCCCTCATTTTAGGCCGCGTTCTTGATTTGATCGTCGTTTTTTCATTGACACAATTTAGTCCTCCATTTTCACCGTGTTTCCGAAATTAGTCCTTCCATCTAATTTAGTGTTAAAACAAACGGATTTTTCCTGCTTAGCCCGTTGAGTACTTTAATTCTAATCTCTTCAACATGTCCATCCCATCTTCGATTTTCCTTTGGAGAGCACACAGTATATACATATATCAAAATGAAAAATTTGATGAAGATAAAATATAATACAGCACACGGTACGAACATATATCAAAATTGGACCACAATTTCAAATAATTGATCCAATGATTCAAGTTGGGTAGAAGGGAACACTTTTGTTTTTGTACAAGTCACTGATAAATAAAAAAAATAGTGAAAATTCACATGTAAAAACTTGCTTCGAAAAAAATTAACATGTTAATAAAATTATTAAGTGACTAAGGCAACTAGATTTAAGTTTTGTATGAGTTATTTTCTGTTTTGTAGCCTGAATTTCTTTTCTTTTTTTCCTCTGTAATTTTTTGAATTTGTGGATTATATTCGTATTGAGTTCTTTTATGTGACTATACGAGTGGGTTATATCTGTCTGTGACTCTGTTTGTTGTTAGGTTTAAAGTTCGAATTTTGGTTCTTTTGAATGCCTCCGCTCTCTTGAATAATTTTTATTAATGTATTAATTTTTTCGAAGCAAATTTCCCATGTAAATTTTCACTCTTGTTTTGCTTTATTAGTGGCTTGTACAAAAACACAAGTGTCCTCTTCTGCCCAACCTGAATCCTTTGATCAATTATTTGAAATTGTACTGGTCCAATTTTGATATATGCATGTATCATGTGCTTCATTATATTTTATCTACATCAATTTTTTCATTTTGATATATGTATGTATTGTGTGTTCCCAAAAGAAAATTGAAGAATATGGGTTGGACAGGTTGAAGATGTGAGAATTAAAGCACTCAACGAGCTAAGCAGATAAAATCTGTTTGTTTTAATACTAAATTGGACGAAATGACCAATTTCGAAAACACAGTGAAAAACAGAGGACTAGATTGGGTCAATGAAAAAGCGAGGACCAAATCAAGAACACATCCTAAAATGAGAGACTAAATTGGGAATTATCCCGAGTCAAAAATAAAAGAAACCCATACGATAGGCCACTATCGGCTAAAAAAGTTTTTCCGATTAGACGGAAAGACCGATTTTGAAATGCGTTCGAAAATTGGAGGACCAAATTAGGTCAATTGAAAAATGAAGAACGAAATCGGGACCACGTCAAAAAATGAGGGATCAAATTGGGAATCATCCCATTATACTATATATAGTAAGTATAAGTTAGGGTGCAGTAATTGTCTTGGTTGGGAGAGCGATCGAACCGTATTGTTTGATTGTTCAACGACTTAAAATATTTGAGTTGCATCGTTATTAGCTACCATCTAAATCTTTTGGTAAAGCAACAAACGTTCGATCCTACAATTGGTATCAGAGTCAATGTCACGAGTTCGATACTCATTGATGGGAAGATGTGCAATTATTGAGAGAGAGATTGTTGGTGTTCAATAATTGTCATTGTAGAGACAATGTTCTAAAAAACGCAAAACATGACAAAACGTCACAATCAAGCTTCAAGCTTCACGAGCTTAAGCTGATTTAGAACAAGCTTAAACATGAAAAACATTTGTTTATTTATGGTACAATTTTAATTATATATATTAAATTAATTAATAGAATAAATAATATATAAATTTAAAAATTTTAAGAATAAATACATAAATTTTCAAGTTATAAAAAACATAACTATTAAAATAACAAATTATTTGAAATAAAAATATTTTGTTGGGTCAAGTTTCATCTTAGTCGCAAAAGAAGGAAACAAATTTAATGCTGATATCTTCAAGGTTTTTTTTGGTTTAAAAAACTTATATTATTAAATATTTATTATTTAAAATAGAATTTTTAAAAAAATTAAATAAAAAATAATTTAAATATTATGTTAAAAAATTATATTTTTCATATTTTTCGTGCTTAACATGGTCAACCAAAGTGTTGACTTACTATTTTCACGCTTTTGCTCAAAGCAAAATTTTTTATTCACGCTTCATGCTTAAGCGACAATTTTTTGCGTTTTTAGAACACTATTGTTGGAAGAGGGAGAATGATCAAACCGTGATATTTGGACTGTTGTGCTATCAGCTATAGCTTTTGGTAAGACGACAAACTCTCGATCCTACATGTAATATAGATATAGATATGTACACGCGTGTATACATACAAAGACGCTCAACACATTACCATACATTACGTCGTGTGGTGTAGTTAGAGGGCTAGCTCGAGCAAGAGCTAGAGACATTTTTGAAAAACATGATTGAGTGAATTAAAGTTATAAGATATTGCAAAACACGAGGGCTTATTATTTGATAAATCAATAAAATCACTCCTCACCTAATTAATGTCTCAGTCGGCCATCATTTTTTATATATAGTTATATATACATATAGATGACTAAAATTTTATTTATCTCATTCTTGTAAAGAGAACCACCCTCTCGCCTAATCGGACTGAAATCCACCTTTATATATATGTGTGTAGTTTTCATATTGAAATTCCACATGCTAAGCAATCTCATGTTAGAACTTATAAGAAGGCAAAAATCTTGAATAATATTCATTTACTAGCTAAGATCAATTATCCAAATCAACGTACACAGTCCCCAATTACTTTCCAATAAAGCCATGTTGCTGGCAAACAAAAATAAAATTTGGGTGGTGTTAGGTTGATGGAGAAGAAAAAGGAAATATAAGAAAGAAAAAGAGATTAATAGTGTAAACTAGGGTAAATTAGATACGTGATCAATTATTTTTTCAGTAGATCTCACATTTATTGAATTTTTATTCTTAGATGTATTATTAAAGCAGTTTCTGTACATGTAGGGTGAAATTTTTCGTAAATTAAATCAGATATTTGTCGATAAATATTATACAGGGGAAATCATAATTTGCTCTTATACCCGTTTTTGTATTTTGGATGTTTTTTATTTGTCCAAGTACAGTGTTAGTCATGTGTATTTTAATTTTTGACATTGTAATCATTTTCAACGGAAGTGCTAGTGTGGTATAGTACACATCAGCCTCATCTCCATATCAGAGTGACAGAGTCATGTAGCACGTCATATAGATGTCATGTCAACGTCAGATCAAAATAATGACCAAAATTACCAAAATAATTACAAAAAGTAGCAGACCAAGCAATGCATATAATGCCTATATCAACTTATAACTGGTATATATGATATATCAACTAACTAGTATATATATGCGTAAAAAAAGGACTCCTTCACTTTTTTTTTTGACAAACAATTATTACAAAATTCTATGATAATTAATTATTTAGATATTTAAATCAAATTTTACATAAATTCTCTATGAGACATAATATCATAATTATGTTATTCATCATTTTAATTTACTTATATTACTAATTATTTAAATGTGGACTATACGATGAAAGTATTTTTAAAATAGGACAATTATATATACTTAATGTGTATATACTAATTAAAAATTAAATTATCAAATCTATAGCACTATATATTAAAGTACCATCCATGTTATTACAAGTGTCCTTATCTATATTTACAATATCTATACTATATATTAATAATTTAAAGAGTTTAAAGTAATTAACATATTTGTTAATTTATGAAGTCATTTGTAATTTATCTATAATTACAATATATCTATTTCTTATAAAATTTTAAATTAATAAATATTATTTTATATTTATACAAACTTTCAAATATTGAATTCTTTATTTCATCCCGATCAAATTCACAAGAAAATTAATTAATACAAAAAAATTATATATATGCATGGATAAATATATACTTTTTAATATTTAATTCATTACATCATCTTAAAATCAACACGAAAATTAATTAACACAATATATATATAATATTAAATTAATCACATCTTCTTGAAATTAACACAAAAAATTATATAAATATGCACGCATTGTGTGCAAAAAAATTAAGATTTTATTACCACCTATATATATATATATAAATATAAATGTAAATGTAAATTATAAATTGGATAAAGGTGATTCCTAGCTATTCCATTTCATCATGCCATTTTCTTTTCCTAAAGTTTTACAACTTCCCATCAAATCCATTTTTATTTTATCTATTTTTATGATGATGAACTCAATGTCGCTGTTCTTGGATTTGTACGGGCTGGGGTTTAGGCTGGCTAATACAACCGTCAATAAACCACACTAATCGAATAAACCACATTTAACATACCGTATGTGACAAAATCATTCGAAAAAATATTATTAGAAAGAATCGAACTTATAACAATTGCTTAAGCTCTCACATATAGCGCCCACCAACTCAGCCACCATCGGAGGATCGATCAACTCTATTTGTTCATTATTATGTCAATGAAATACATTTTAATGGATAATCTAATCATGGCAATTCTGGTCCACTATGGTTTTGTTGTCTCAAATTTCTTACAATTAGAATTTTTTTAACACAAAATTAGATGTTTGACTTAATTTGACTAAATAAAAAACAAGACACAAAATAGAGCCATTTACGTACGTACGATTGTTAAAAATAATATCACCGTGGTTACATTAATTGTATATTTTCCACTATTTCTAACTGTTATTGAGACTTAATAAAAACGAAACACACATGTTATTCAGGACATACATATATACTAACTATTCATCTAATGACGTATAATGTGTGATGTATGATTTTTCATGACATTATACAATATGCATATATATAACCTAGCTTATATATATAAAAAAAAATCGTACGTAGCTCATTGCATGTTAATTATATTGTTATTGCATCCATCCTCGTCGAGTCATTGTTTTAATGATAGGATTAAATCAACAGTTATATCGGTCATCAATCCTTAACAGTTAACATTATTACGTGTGAAATGTGAAAAAGCCTAATTTAAATATATTAATGTAAAAAATAATAACTTTATCTATGCAAAAGATATTGTCCGCCAAAGCTGGTAGGGCACAATTATCTTCTGAAAAAGCACTATGCTTAATTTTTAGTGACCTTTTACAAAGTATTTACCTAGTTATTGCATGTCACTTTCTTATGTTCCCCACCACTGACCCGTTAGCGGAACAAATTAATTAAGGACCTATATTAATTCTTCCCGGATATTGAGTTGCACAAAATTAATTAAGAGGCAAAAACAAAATAAAGAAACACTACTAGTTCTCGAAAAGACGATTAATCTTGATTTTGATGATAACAAAACTTATTATTGTATTGTGAAAATTAAATATTTCATCAAACTTTTGGTACAATAAATTGTTTTTACGTACCTTATCTTATATATCGCTCGACTATATATCCAAATGACAAGTTGCAAATTGGTTGAACAATCAACTGAAAATGCTAAATATCATTATTAAGATATATGATGAAAACACAAGTACAAGTCATTGATGGTTATGCACTTCCTAGAGATAAGAAGTTTTCAGCTTGCATACAGATCTACTCATAAGTTTATAAAGGCATATAGACTTAGAATAGAACTGACGGATCAACTCAACTAGCTTAGTGTTTGGGAATACTTCTAGAAAGTATTTTTGAGCTTTTATGAATGAAAAACTCAAAAGTGCTATTTAGAAGCAATCCCTAAGGAAAAACTCAAAACTTCCTAGAAACAGTCTTTAACGAAACTAATTAGTTCAGATCTGAACCGATGACATGATAAGTAAAGAAGTGAAAAATTTCTAGCAATACAAATATGATAATTTGAATTAGAGCTGCCAAAACAAACTGACTCCCAACCCGTCACAACCCACCATTTTGTGGAGGACGGTTCAACCCGATGGATTTAACCATTTTTATTTATAATAGGTGGGATGGAGAGGCCCGACCCGCGATTTGGGTTGGCTGCGAACTTATCAACCCAAATCGCCTATTCGATTGTGTGGGACGAGCCGATCCGACATACCCAATCTATTTTGAAAGACGTCATAAATATAATGCTTAGAAGATAAAGTCAAGAGAGATTGGTGGATATTAAACCATGGGAAGCATATATGAAGAAAATCAGAAATATAGAGAGCAATTAATCACAAGAACGTGTAAAGTGTGAGAAACAAGAAGATTTATGGGCTTTCAAAGATAATCCTATGCATCAAATCAAGTTTGTCTGACACTTTTTTATGTCGTCCAAATATTGAAAAATATATCATTTTTTAAGATGACTCACTCACCAAAAAAAGCAGACAATTTTTATAGAATAATTGAGTGAAAATATTTACAAATATAGACAAGAAAAAAAAGTGTGATTGGTTGTTGACTTTCCGAAAATTGAGTTGTAATGTTCTTAACTTGCCATCAAGAACAGTCAGCGTAGGTTAGAAGTGTCACGCCCCGAAATCGGGCCTAGTTGATATCGGCGTTGTTTAACATTTCGAATTCAAAAATAACAAGCCACGTAGTATAGATAACAGCCTTCAACCAGTCTTTTACATAATCAAATATGTCTTTACAAAATAGAAAATACGATAATAGCAGAAGCGACAAAATAATAGAAAATAACTACTAATAAAACTTCAACTTGATCACCAACCCTAGAATGCATATTGTTCATCCTCTTCTAACTTTTCTTTGGTATCTGGGGAGGAAAGTAAGGGGGTGAGTCTTTTGGGAAACACTCAGCAAGTGGGGGCCGATCGAGCACGATAAACACCAAAATATATTTACATGTACACATGTATATTTCATAATCTCGAAACAAAATAAGCATGATAAATCCGAACAAATTCGAAGCAAATATTGCACTGTTAATTATTTCATTTTCCGTGGTTCTACTGATCAGTCCCCTATATGTTAATCCTCTAAGGGGCGAGGCCAAAGGAACGGTTATTATAACCCACTGCATCAGGGCCATATTAAATCAAATCAAATCATCAAAAATTCCTTAACCATTTCTAAATCGACTCTTAATCGTGCATCTCAAATATTTCCAATTAATTCTAACATGCTTCAAATAATATCACGAATATCCAACAAATAATATTTATCAAAGTGAAACGAATATACGTATCATGCCGATCGAATTTTCAAAAGCATAATTATTTATTTTATGAAACTTAACTCACACACAAAAATAAATATAAGTGTAGAAACTTATATTACACAAAAGAAAGGTAGAAGCCCACTTACCGTATTTGATTTTTCCAAGAAAATCGAGTAGGATAGGTATTTTTGGAAGGCCTCGTACTCGAGCAAATGTAAAACCCAAGTGAAGGTCCGAACGTCTTTGTTCCAATTTTGGGCAGAAAATATCGAAGCTTCTTGACCGATTTCGAGCAGAATTTATAGCTTTGTTTGTTGCAGATGATTGCTCAAACTTGTACAGATTCAAAGGCTTAAATAATGGATAGAATTTGCTTCTCAAAACACCGTTCAAATGTCTCCAAAATGCATAGCAATTCTGCACGAATCTTGAAATGAAAGTTCCTTCGAATCGATGCCGACTTTTTCCCGAGTTTTCTGGGCAGCTTTGAAGATCAACACCGAGCAGAATTTCTGAGCTTTGAATGGTTGCTGTGTGCTTCGAATTTCAGCAGGAACAAGGCTGGTTGAGATCTTTGATATTTCGACAAGAGATACGATCAAGATTTAGACAGAAACTTTGATCGATACGACGCCGAGTACTCCGAGATTTATGGGCAGAAACTTGAGGTTTCGAATTGTTTCTGGGATGCTCCAAACTTGGGATGAAAATAGGCTATATAATACCTCTAATTTAGGGACCGAATTTGGCTTCAAGATTATGCTGAAATTTCCCAACTTCAGCAGTTCCTTGATCACCAGAAAATGGAAGAAATGGGGCTCGAAAATGGTAGAATATTGTATGGGATTGTGGTGCTCGAACTTTTGTGAGTTTTCCATCAGCCGAATCCTCAATTTATATGCTTCAAGTATCTACTGAAAAGCCTCCCATGATCAGTCATTTATCCTCCATAATAGCCATTAATCTCCATCACATGACTGTTACACTAGCTATTACAATTCTTCAGTTCAGAATTTGAAACAAAATCTGACTTCGGTTATGGCTCATGCCTTCATTTCTTCGGTTATGGCTCATCATAGGTTGGGTTCTCACATCCCACCCTCCTTATTGAGAGTTTCGTCCTCGAAACTTGAGTCGATCTTCTCTTCAAAAAGATAACGATATTGTTTTCGCATCTTCTCTTCGAGTTCCCATGTAGCTTCCCTTTCAGAATGATTAGACCACTGTACTTTGACATAGGGAATGGTCCGTTGCCTCAGCACTTGTTTCTTTGTATCCACAATTCGGATAGGAACCTCTTCATACTTGAGTTCCTTATTCAGATTTCCTTCAACTACAAGAGGTTCAATTTCAAGGACATGACTTGGGTTTGAAATATACTTTCTTAGCTGAGACACATGGAAAACATTATGAATTCTTGACATATCCGGTGGTAATGCCAATCTATATGCCAATGTTCCCACCTTGTCCAAAATTTCAAAAGGTCAGACATATCTCGGGTTGAACTTCCCGTTTTTCCCGAACCGGATCACCCCTTTCATAGGTGAGACTTTAACATAAGCCTTTTCACCTATTTCAAATTCCAATGGTCGTCTCTTCATATCAGCTCAGCTCTTTTGTCGATCTTGAGCAGCTTTGAGTCTTTCCTTGATGATGGCCACTTTTTCTACTGTTGCTTGAACAAGTTCAGGCCCAGTGATGGCTTCTCTCCAATTTCATCCCAATACAATGGTGAACGACACTTTCTCCCATACAAAGCTTCATATGGTGCCATCCCAATACTGTTGTGGTAACTATTATTGTAAGTGAACTCAATTAAAGGCAAGTGTTCACTCCAGTTACAACTAAAGTCTAGGGCACAAGCCCTCAGCATATCTTCCAAGGTTTGAATTGTTCTCTCTGTTTGGCCATCAGTTTGCGGATGGTAGGCTGTACTGAGAGTAACCTTGGTTCCCATTACTTCTTGAAAACTTTTCCAGAATCGGGACACAAATCTCGGATCCCTATCCGACAAAATACTAGCAGGCACCCCATGTATTCTCACAATATTGTCCATATATAGGGTAGCTAGCTTATCCAGGTTATAATTCATGCGGACCGGTAGGAAGTGCGCTGTCTTTGTTAGTCTATCCACAATTACCCATATCCCGTCATGACTCTGTCTTGAATTGGGTAAACCAACAACAAAATCCATAGAAATGTGCTCCCATTTCCATTCCAGAATTTCCAGGGGCTGCAGTAATCCTCCAGTTCGTTAATGTTTGGCTTTGAATTGCTGACAAACCTGGCATCTAGAAACAAACTCTGCAACATCCTTTTTCATTCCATTCCACCAAAAATTTCCTTTCAAATCCCTATACATTTTGGTACTGCCGGGGTGGACTAAAAATTTTGATTTGTGTGCTTCGGACATTACCTCCTGACGAATATTGTCAATGTCAGGTACACACAATCGTCCTTTCTTCCACATAACTCCATTTTGATATATTTCAAGATTTGGTGCCTTTTATTCTCCTGCTTGTTACCTGAGTTTTGCTAAAGAAGGATCTTGGTTCTGTTTCAACTTGACTGTTTCTCGAAGACATGGTTGTGCTGAGAGTGAGGCTAAGATTACCTTACCCATGTTCTTCCGACTCAGAGCATCAGCTACCTTGTTTGCTTTTCCGGGGTGGTAGCTTATTGTCAAGTCATAATCCTTCAATAGTTCAATCCACCTTCTCTGTCTCATATTCAACTCTTTTTGAGTAAACAAGTACTTGAGACTTAGATGATCAGTGAATATTTCACACTTTGCATCGTAAAGATAAGGTCTCCAAATCTTTAGTGCAAAGACCACTGCGGCTAGTTCGAGGTCATGCGTGGGACAGTTTTGCTCATACGGTTTTAGTTGTCTTGAAGCATAAGCAATTACCCTTCCATCTTGCATGAGCACGCATCCCAATCCTCCCTTTGACGCATCGTTATAGATGGTAAAATCTTTGTCTTCGGATGGTAGTGCCAATACTGGTGTAGATGCCAGCTTTTTCTTCAAAATTTCGAAGCTCTTTTCACAAGTTTCATCCCAGTTGAACTTAGAGTTCTTTTGTGTGAGTTTGGTAAGAGGTATAGCTATCGAGGAAAAACCTTCCACAAATTTTCGATAGTAGCCATCCAAACCTAGAACGCTTCGAATTTCGGTTATAGTTTTTGGTCTAGGCCAATCCATAACTACCTTCACTTTCTTGGGATCCACAGATACTCCATCTTTGGATATTATATGGCCCAAGAAGGTGACGCTCTTTAGCCAAAATTCACACTTCTTGAATTTGGCATAGAGTTCTTTCTCTCTCAGCGTCTGGAGAGTGAGCCGAAGATGCTCTTTGTGGTCTTCTTCACTTGGTGAATACACAAGAATATCGTCAATAAACACCACCACAAACTTGTCGAGGAACGACTTGAATACTCTATTCATGAGGTCCATGAATGCTGCTGGTGCATTGGTTAACCCAAAAGGCATTACCATGAACTCGTAATGGCCATACCTTGTCCGAAAGGCTGTTTTTGGAACGTCTTCTGCTTTGACTTTCAATTGGTGATAGCCTGACCTTAGATCGAGCTTAGAAAAGACTGTACCTCCTTTGAGTTGGTCAAAAAAATCATCAATTCTTGGAAGGGGGTACTTGTTCTTGATTGTGATCTTATTGAGTTCTCGATAGTCGATACACAACCTCATACTCCCATATTTCTTCTTCACAAATAGGACCGGGGCTCCCCAAGGAGATGCTCTTGGTCTTATTTGCTTTTTATCCAACAATTCTTGCAGTTGCTCTTTTAATTCATTCAATTCCGCTGGAGCCATTCAATATGGTGCTTTTGAGATAGGTGCAGCACCGGGTACTAGATTAATCTCAAATTCCACCTCGCGGTCAGGAATTACTCCAGGTAGTTCTTCAGGGAACACATCCGGAAACTCTTGTACAATCGGAATCTCTTCTATTGCAAGCGTAACTTCTTTCTTTACCTTACCTACTATGGCTAGGTATACTTCTTCTCCACTTTTCATAGCTTTCCAAGCTTGAGAAGCAGATAAAAGAGACTTTTGCTCCTTGGTTTCACCATGATAAATGACTTCGTCGAGGTTTGAAGTTCGCAGTTTGACATTCTTCATGCAACAATCAACTAATGCATGATTATTTGCTAGCCAATCCATCCCCAGAATGACATCAAATTCTACCATGTTTAGTTGAATCAGTTCAGCTTGAAATACGTGTTCACTGATACCAATTATGCAATCTCGGTGTACCCTATGAGTTTCAATTGCTTTACTAGTGGGAGTTGCTACCCTAAAAGGTTCCACAAGTATTTCAGGAATAAGTCCTAACTTCTTAGCAAACCTCTTAGATATAAACAAATGCATAGAACCATAATCAAACAACACATAAACATGAGATTGGTTGATTAAGATGGTACCTGCCACGACATCGTTAGCTTTTCCTGCCTCCTCTTGAGTTAGGGCAAACACACATGCGTTAGGCTTATTCTCCTTGTGATCCTTTGGTTTGTTGGATGTAGCATCTACATTTGATCCTGTCCCTCTCTTTAATGGCTCGGGACATTCAGCAATTCTATGTCCAAGCTTTCCACAATTAAAGCATGCTCCAGACTTCTTCCGACATTCTCCAGGATGACGGGTATTGCAGGTAGGGCACATTTTGGCTTCTTGATAGTTAGAGCCGGTAAATGTGTTCTTGGTTACTCCACTAGCCTGATTGGGTTTCTTGTATGACTGCTTTCCTTGAGAATATTGGCCAGAGAGAGGCCTCTTATTCTTGTTTTCATCTTCCCTTCGATTGATGTCGGTCTCAGCTCGAATTGCGGCTCCCATTAGATCAGCAAAGCTTGTGGCTTGGTATACTGCTAACGCTGTCTGAATACGGCTGCTTAAACCTCGTTTGTAACGGTGCATCTTCATAATATCATCCGCCATAATCGTAGGAGCATATGTCCCAAGTGAGTTGAATTTTGATGTGTATTCAACCACATACATATCCGGAGCTTGGGTGAAATTTTCAAATTCACTCAATTTCTGCAGTTTAACTTTGGATGGATAGTACTGTTTCAAGAACGTATCCTTAAATTGTTGCCACGTGATTGGACCAGCTGCTATCATAGGTGGTGAAACTGCCTACCACAACTTGGCTGCTTTTTCTTCCAAGAAGGGTGTTACTACATCCACCTTAAACTCATCAGGGATCTCGAGTAGGCGGAGTTGAGTCTCGATATTCTTGAGCCAATATTGGCCAACCTCAGGATCTGGATCTCCTTTAAAGGTCTGGGCTCGATTCTTTCTCAATGACTCGTAATGATACTTCACCCCATGCACCAGTGGTACTGCCTGTGGTGGTGGATTGCCATTTACAGGCGGGTTTCCCAACCCTTGAAGGGTGTTAGCCACAATGGCTGCTATAGCCGCCAAGTCAGAATGATTTAGGCCTAACCCTTGCGGTGGTTGTGGTGGCGGCGGTGGTGGAGGGTTCCCTTCATTGTCATTGTTGCGATTCCTATAGCGAGGGTTACGGTTGTTGCGTATCGGTCTCTCGTCCATGTCCTACAAACGTATAAGTTTCTAAGATTCTGATAGATTTATGGATTAGAAGAATAATTGCACAATTTGGACACATAGATAAACAAAATACCATTCATTGAATTTCAGAATAACAACTGAATCGAAATAACAACTGATAGTTTTGGAATTTAAAGCAACAACTGAATTGGAAATAAGTGACAAGGAAACAAATCTGAACCAAAAACTAATGCATCCACACTAATCTAAGTCTATAACTTCTCCATCCCCCACAGCTTTGACGGGCTCTTCCTCCACCTCTCTCTCTTCCGGATCCTCCTCGGGTTCCTCCTCGGAATCCTCTTCTTGCAGTTGATTTACGGCCTGTAGTAGAATGGCATTATGATTATTCAAGTTTGCCAC
Source organism: Henckelia pumila (assembly GCF_033568475.1). Classification (NCBI taxonomy): domain Eukaryota; kingdom Viridiplantae; phylum Streptophyta; class Magnoliopsida; order Lamiales; family Gesneriaceae; genus Henckelia; species Henckelia pumila. The sequence goes on along the minus strand of NC_133120.1, from coordinate 126,226,080 downwards.
TGTACCCTGCAATTGCTGAACTTGAGCTTCCAGCTGCTGGATGCGATCTCGCATCTGTTGTCGACGCTGCCCATGTTCTGCGCAGGACTGCTGCCCCAACTGCTTCTCATGATCCACTTGTTTAGTCAAGTGGCTAACAACACCAGATAGATCTGTTATGGTGTCCTGTGATGTCCCCAATCTGACTTTCGTCTGCTTATGCTCTATCTCAGCTGCCTCCATTTTTCCTTTCGTCTTGTTATGCTCCTCTTCGGACTTAATCACTTGGTTACGCAGAGCTTCTTCACGGAAGTGATTAAGGTCCATGTCATCACGGAGGTATATGTTATCCCCCCTCACTTGATCTAACTCATAGAAGTACTTGTTGGCCCTCTTCTTCCATTTTCGCTGCTCACGCCTAGCAAGAACAACCTTAGCACAAAGTCGAGTAATCTTATGCTTCTGGTTATCAATAACCAGTTGTTTCATGCGAAAGATGGAATGGGCACGGGTACGAGGAAAACTTGGCGCCATTTCCTGAAAGAAAACAAATGGAAAGGCAAGGCTTAGAACAAAATATCAGAAATCAGCAATTACACAACACATGAACAATTTGCAATAATTACAAACGAAACAGGACTTTTCGGAAATATTTTCCGAAAATGGAAAATTTTGAGATTTTTAATTGAGCTGAAAGTATCGATTGTGAGGATCGTGACACAATCGACGGAATTGGATTTTGAGTTTTTTTTATAAAAAGTTATAAGCATTCTAAATCTTTCCTAAAACGGCAAAAACGCGATTTCGGAGGCCTAAACGATTGAGTTCGGCCGAAATAAGAGTTTCCTCATTGCGAAATACAATTTCGCAATGACTTTGATTCGTGAGATCGTTTCGGAAGGACTATATTGGCCTTTTGGCCTACTATGAGAAACTGCCAAAAATTTTCTAAGGAATTCCCACCCGGATTATGAACCTGGCGGCTCTGATACCACAAAAATGTCACGCCCCGAAACCGGGACTAGTTGACATCGGCATTGTTTAACATTTCGAATTGAAAAATAACAAGCCACGTAGTATAGATAACAACCTTCAATCAGTCTTTTACATAATCAAATATGTCTTTACAAAATAGGAAATACGATAATAGCAGAAGCGACAAAATAATAGAAAATAACTACTAATAAAACTTCAACTTGATCACCAACCCCAGAATGCATATTGTTCATCCTCTTCTAACTTTTCTTCGGTATCTGGGGAGGAAAGTAAGGGGGTGAGTGTTTTGGAAAACACTCAGCAAGTGGAGGCCGATCGAGCACGATAAACACCAAAATATATTTACATGTACACATGTATATTTCATAATCTCGAAACAAAATAAGCATGATAAATCCGAACAAGTACGAAGCAAATATTGCAGTGTTAATTATCTCATTTTCCGTGGTTCTACTGATCAGTCCGCTATATGTTACTCCTATAAGGTGCGAGGCCAAAGGAACGGTTATTATAACCCACCGCATCAGGGCCATATCAAATCAAATCAAATCAAATCATCGGAAATTCCTTAACCATTTCTAAATCGACTCTTAACAGTGCATCTCAAATATTTCCAATTAATTCTAACATGCTTCAAATAATATCACGAATATCCAACAAATAATATTTATCAAAGTGTAACGAATATACGTATCATGCCGATCGAATTTTCAAAAGCATAATTATTTATTTTATAAAAGTTAACTCACACACAAAAATAAATATAAGTATAGAAACTTATATTACACAAAAGAAAGGTAGAAGACCACTTACCGTATTCGATTTTTCCAAGAAAATCATGTAGGATAGGTATTGTTGGAAGGCCTCGTACTCGAGCAAATGTTAAACCCAAGTGAAGGTCCGAACGTCTTTGTTCCAATTTTGGACAGAAAATATCGAAGATTCTTGACCGATTTCGAGCAGAATTTATAGCTTTGTTTGTTGTAGATGATTGCTCAAACTTGTACAGATTCAAAGGCTTAAATAATGGACAGAATTTGCTTCTCAAAATATCGTTCAAATGTCTCCAAAATGCATAGCAATTCTGCCTGAATCTTGGAATGAAAGTTCCTTCAAATCGATGCCGACTTTTTTCCGAGTTTTCTGGGCAGCTTTGAAGATCGACACCAAGCAGAATTTCTGAGCTTTGAATGGTTGCTGTGTGCTTCAAATTTCAGCAGGAACAAGGCTGGTTGAGATCTTTGATATTTGGACAAGAGATACGATCAAGATTTAGACAAAAATTTTGATCGGTACGACGCCGAGTACTCCGAGATTTATGGGCTGAAACTTGAGGTTTCGAACTGTTTCTGGGATGCTCCAAACTTGGGATGAAAACAGGCTATATAATACCTCTGATTTAGGGACCGAATTTGGCTTCAAGATTCTGCTAAAATTTCCCAACTCCAGCAGTTCCTTGATCACCAGAAAATGGAAGAAATGGGGCTCGAAAATGGTAGAATATTGTATGGGATTGTGGTGCTCGAACTTTTGTGAGTTTTCCATCAGTCGAATCCTCAATTTATATGCTTCAAGTATCTACTGAAAAGCCTCCCATGATCAGTCATTTATCCTCCATAATAGCCATTAATCTCAATCACATGACTGTTACACTAGCTGTTACAATTCTTCAGTTCAGAATTTGAAACAAAATCTGACTTCGGTTATGGCTCATGCCTTCATTTCTTCGGTTATGGCTCATCATAGGTTGGGTTCTCACAAGAAGTCTCGATTGAGGATGAGACTTCAACTAATACGAGTTTGTACAACAATCTTGCTAAATCAAATCTTCTAGTAGAATCCTTTTCGCAAGTAGAAATAAAGAAGTTGAAGAATTTGGTATTCGAACTTAATAAGAAAAGTTATGTCTACGTACTTTATATATCACATGCATTTACTTATTGCTACTATTTTGTGTTGGCAATCAATTAAGTTTTGATGATTTAACAAACTAAAAATATTTTGAGAAAAAAACTGATTAAGTCAAATTGGATATTAAAAAGCCTACGGAACTGAATGACTAAAGTATACTGAACTGAATGACTAAGACTACTATGACCAAGACTACCGAAATGAAAGATCTACTCTACCGAACTAATGAGAACAATGTCAATCTTTATTAAACCAACATTTTCTAAAGAAAATCAGTTTACTCTATGGCAGTAATTTGGATAAAGTTTTTAGTAGCAACAGTCACTGAATTTATTCTAGGACTACCTTTAACGTACGATTGTCAGAAACGATGATGACATGGAAGAAGAAAAGATTAACGACTAGTATACCTGGAACATATACAATTTGAATTTAGTGACCGTTAAATCAGAATCTATAAATATAAGAGGTTATCGGTTTGGTTAGAACTCTAGAATCCTTGCTCAAGTTCAAAGACTCGAGCTTTCAAGAGCCAAACTGATTAAAGTTTTTCAGCACACTATTCATATTGTAATTTGATCATTAAAGATCATTTTGTGCTTGAGATTTTGCTTCAAATATTACTAAAAAATTAATAGGGAGCAAACCGTTCAAATTGCTGTAAGAAAGTATACTAGGAGTTTTCAGTTAGGCAGTGTTAAGTCCCACTTAATCGAGTTTCTACAAGTGTTGTAATCTCCAAAGTCTTCTAGTGAAAATCCTTCCCACAACGAATAAGGGTGACGTAGGAGTTGTTCGAGTCTCCAAACATCCAGAAACAACTTGTGTTATTGACATTTTTCAGCAAGCCTATCTTTATCTTTTACCCAGCTATTTTTAGTACTGTTCAATATTTCAGTTAGGCTATCTTTAGCACAGACTGCACAATTTATCTGTTAGCAAACTGACATTGACTTATCGGAAATTATAAATTCAAATTTGTTAACCCAACTGAATTACTGAAGAAACTAGTGTGATTATTTATTCAATCCTTCCTTTTAAATCAAACTGTTAGGAATTATGACAGGGATTACAAAGTTTTAATATTGACAAAATTGAGCAAATAATCCCAGTTCAACTAATGACCAAATACAAATATAGACTGGACAAAAGTGCTCTAAAGCTAAACTAACCACATCAACTGAGTTGACTTTGACCAAGAGCCAAACTGAAACCTTCAAATGGTCATCAAGGAGCATCGAGCACTTGACCTCAAACATGCAAACTGCATTCAGTTTACAGAGCTAAATTGAATGAGTTCCTTAAAAGAAAACATGCATACGCAACTGGATCAGTCTCTCAAATCTAAACTGATGCTTAATCCAACTGACCAAAAAGACTGAGCAAGCTAAACTGGATCAACAAAAGTCTTTTGGATAGACTTGTCCGTACAAGACAACCCGCCACATTTACAGAGCTTATCAGTGTACGAGCATGTCAGGGAATATCTGCGGATGAGACAAGCTAACGGTATCAATTCAAATTCAAAAGAGTCATTGTTCCCCGAGTATAAATACCCATCTTTGGGTCACTTCAAAGTATCCGAATCCATAAACAAACTTCGGTGTTCTTAATTTCAGTTTATCACACTCAAGCACAATCCATCTAATTACAAGTTCAATCTGTTAGTTGACCTTATTATGCACTTATCTAGTTGGTCAATTAACATCGACACACGAAAAAGACAAGATTCAGTTGACTAACCCCAACTGAACCAATCTAAGTATTTTGGAGATCAACTGCTATAGTAGTTCAAGTGATTTGTTTATCAAGCAGTTTAGCTTCCTCAAACCGATCCCAACACAAACACCCGATTCATTTTGGTAGGCATCGTTTGAAGTATTTTATGTATTATAAAACATAAAAATGATGCATACAAAATGTGACTAAATAGTTCAATCAAACTATTTTTATATATTTAACCGGGATATCTTTCAAATGATTTCCAAAATATTTATTTATATTTTAAAAAGTTATGTTGAGTTTCTTCCATTTGACTTAGAACCTATAATCTCTCAGCTCAATCGATAAAATTTGAAGCACAAGAGTTATTGGTATTTGGTACTCTATTTATTTTTTCTCTTCGGCTGTTTGGTATCCATCAACCGTGCCCACCTTTGTGCCCATCAATGAAGTGACACTCAACCCACAAATAAATTGTATATATATATATATGTATGTATGTATGTATTAAATATATCTATTTTAGGGGGGGAAAACCTCCAATAAAATTATATAATAAATTTATAATTATAATTTTTAATAAGATTTATCAGATATATAAAAGTTTGAGGGGCCTGGAATAGTTCATTAACTTTCGTATGGTATGTTTTTTTATAAATAAAAAATACAATTATTCTCAATTTATAAATATTCTAAGGAGCTTGGAATAATTATCTCTAATGTCATGATATGTTTTTTGATAAAAAAAAAATGCCCTTCTTTTGAAAATATAAAATATTCCGTTTAACTAAATAAAAATATCATAAAAAACCTATTTTCGTAAATTTATATCCAATCTTTAATTAACGTATACTAATAAAATAATTTTTTCTTTTATTTGTGTCTAACTTTTGAATGTCTAAATGATCATAGCACTCGTAGAATAAAAATTACTAAAAAAAACCAATTTTTTTTAAAAAATTATTATTATATTATGATCCCTAGATTTTTAAAACCAAAAAATATGTTAATATGTATGAATTTATAAATTGCGTGCCAAGAGGTGGTGGTAATGATTTGAGATGGTGAATATCATGCTTATTAAAAAAGAGTACAAAATATTTCAGCAAGGGGTGGTGGCGCAGTTGGCTAGCGCGTAGGTCTCATAGCTTCTGAGTTATCCTGAGGTCGAGAGTTCGAGCCTCTCTCACCCCATTCAATTTTTTTTTTTGCCTCATATGCGATAGAGATATCAAAAATGAACATCATCCGACGCCAATTGACAAAAAAAAATATCGGGTTATGCTTGGTGGTTTTTGGGTAAGGTTTGACTCGAAAGCTAACTCGAAAAATTTAATCGGGTTCGGGTCAACCCGATAACTCAAAAATTTTATTATTATTATTTTTATAAAAAAAATTAAGAAAGATTTTTTACATTTTTATATGTTGTATGTAGATGTGTCAAAATGGGCTAGGCTGTCGGGTTGGCCCGTCCCGTCTAATGGTGGGTTGTGGGTTGGCCAGCCAAATTACACGTAGGTCCGCTGGGTTGGCTCGTCCTGCCACCTAAAATAAGTGGGTTGAGTTGGTGTTTTTCTAACCCGTCTAAAAGGTGGGCCGACCCGCACCGCCTCACCTAATGGTGGGTTGCGACGGGTTGTGGGCCGGCCCACCCCACTAGTTCGTTTTGACACATATAGTTATATTTTATATGTTTGAATAAAATTTATTGTACATTGATATAATAGATTTTCGTCATTGAGTGTTTATTTTGAACAATTTTGATTTTTTAAAATAATTTTTTATTTTTTCTAGTGACTATATTTATATTTTATGGGAAAATCTCGGTTTAGTCCTAAATATTTGACATTTCTCTCGGTTCAATCCTAAATGTTCCAACATTCTCGATTTCATCCCAAATATTTTCAAAATATACCCGATTTGGTCCTTCCATCTCTTCGCTCATTAAAACTAATAGTACATCCTCTTTACAACCCAAATCTTAAAGCCGCTAGTTTGTGTAACACTCTGAAATATTGATGGATTTCATCTTTCTTACTCACATAATTCTTTCTTATTTCGATTTCCTCTTTCCCACTTGAAATGAAATCAACGATATTATTTGGCAGGTATATATTTCCGGATTTCTTGTAGATAAAATTTGATCAGATTATTGATTCATTAGGGAATTTACTACTGAAAAATGTTTCAACGGCCACTAATTCTTTTCAAGATCTTTTAGTTGAAAATCATATATCAAAACCTACAATACAAACAATAACTTTATTGCGGATCTAAAATACAGAAAAATTGATTTTTTTAAAAAAATTTTATGCATGAAAATTTTCTCAAATTGCAAAAGAAAATCGTCTTCGTAGACTCAATCCAAAGATTTAAAAAAAGTGAGAGAGGAAGTCTGCAAACCTGTTTTTGTGAAAGAAGCAGTAGCACCACCTGATTCGTTTTATAAAGTAGAATTATTCTCTTTGGTGATGGAAGGGAAAAAAAAAACCCGGTTTAGTCCTAAATATTTGGTATATTTCTCGGTTTGGTCCCAAATATTTTGACGTTCTTAATGTAGTCCTAAACGTTTACAAATTTTGACCGAATTGCTCATTCCGTAAAATTAACCGTTAAACATAATGGTAGAAATGAAATGTGATGGGAAATAATCCAGTTCAGTCCCAAATATTTGGCTCCTTTCCTAGTTTAGTCACAAATATTTTTGCATTTCCGTTTTAGTCCTGACATTTACAAATGTTGATCGAGTTGTCCATTTTGTCAATTTAACAGTTAAAATTAACTTTAACATTACATGTGACAATCATACCACTAAAATCCTCAAAATTCATATCAGATGCACTAATTTACAATCCAATTCGAGTATGGACAAACTTTTTTCTTTCTCGTTGCTATCACACTCATAAATTCTGTTCAACATTGATAATGAAATTGACGTTGTTGCACACAATTTATCTCTCTCAGGTAACTCCGACTTTATGATCTTTCGCATCCTGACCACATTTTCTTGTTCTCGGATTCCGACATTACTGTAAAACTTTAAATTTAGGGTTTTTCAAAAAATTAAAATGAAAAATCATTTTTTCTAGATGTGTTGTTATTTGGTTGAATTTCGTATTCTTGTTCTTCGATTATGTTTTTCTCCTTATCTTGCCACTGAAATTTTTTAGAATTAAGGTTCAAAAATTTCAATTAGGGATTTTTTTTTATATTTTTGATTTTTATGGAATAAATTGAGTAATAAATTAAATAAAAGTTTGTAACCATTGATGTTGATAAATCTATCTATTTTTAATTGAGTCATTTTGAGGCCAACTCGGTCAAAATTTACAAACAATTAGGACTAAATCGGGAAGCCTGAAACATTTGTGACTAAACTGAGAAATAATTCAATCATCTAGGACTGAATTGAGTCTTTTTTTCGTTAATTTTAACCATTAACATGACAGAAGGAGTAACTCGGGATAATTTTTGAAACGTTTAGGACTAAACAAGGAACATCAAAATATTTGGGACCAAATCGGAAAAAAAGTTTAAATATATAGGACTGAACTGAGAATTCACTCGTGATGAAAATATGGTGTGTCAAGAAAGAAAGAGAAAATATTGGAGAATGCAATTGGAGCTTTGTGATTTGGGTTTTGGGCTTTTTATTAGCTTACTGTTATTAGTTTTAACGAACAAAGTGATGGAAAGACTAAACTGGTCATTTTTTCGGCTTTTGATTACTTGTTATAGTTAATTTTAATGAACAAAGTGACGGAAGGACTAAACCGGCCATTTTTTGGAAATATTTTGGACGAAACCGGGAACATTGAAATATTTAAGACTGAACCGAGAGAAATTTCATACATTTAGGACTCAATCGGGAGAATGGTGAAACATGTAGGACTGAACCGGGATTCTACAACTAGAGTTTCAAATTTAAAAAATATATATAAGCTTAGATTTTGTTATTATGTGTTTAAATTAAATATATATTACTATTATTATTGTGTGTTTTGAATTTTTATTTAATTATTTTGCTAAAAAAATCGGGTTAGTTCGGATTGATCGTGTTGGCCGGGTTTGGATTCGGGTTGGTCATTTTCGGGTTGATTTGAGTTCGGGTTGAAAATATTTTAAATAATATTTTCGTCAACCCGACCCGAACCCAACCGACTCACCCGAAATGACACCCCAAGACCATGCGAGACAGATCTGACCCGTTTCAGTTGCATTGTTTGGCCGACCTAGGTTTCTCCCTCGTTCCGAAACAAGATCCACACTCTATATATAATTACCAATCACTCTCTTTTTGTATTTTGTTATGTTGATTGATCATGATATTCATATGTTATTTGAATGTCCTTGATTCAACATTTCATGGGCAATAAATAATTTTCTAAAGAACGTTGGTTTTGCCTCTCTTCCTTCACATTTCTGGGAAACAAGTAGAGAAAATGTAAGGATTTTTTTTCTTATCGGGATAAAATATCACTACAATTTCATGTTGGATCACTGAAATAATTTGTAAGAATTTGTGAAATATGAAGTGATAGAGAAAAATTATTGCATATATGATATTAAAGATGTACAAGCATATATATATATATAGAGTTATTTGCACCAACCATCCCTGTAAAATATTGAAAATGCATACTTCTCCCCTGTGAAATTTTAATAGGCATCTTCAACCCTATAACTTTTTAAAAAATTAGCACACTCGCCCCTTCAGGTGAGTGATTGTTGCGCACGCACCCTTCATGCAACTGGACAAAGATTTTGATATTTTTTTGCACCAAATACCCCTGCGAAATATTAAAAATACATATTTGACCCCTGTGAAAATAATTTTTAAATCTATTCAACCCATAATACATAATTTTTAATAAACTACAATTATAAATATTTAGAAAATATTTTTTGTTTTATTATTTTTTATTTTAAATGTATTATCATTAATTAATTATTTTCTAAAAAATATTATTACTTTATCCTGTTATCATTATTTTATTAAATTCACTTTATATTTCCAACTTTTCCATTAAACATGCATTCATAAACAAATATTTAAATAATTTCAAGTATCAAAATATTGAACTATACTGATAAGTTCAAACATATTATTTTTTCGATTTAGGACTATATATTATTGAACCAAAATTTAAATTTTTCGAGAATATGCATTGCACAATTTGTAATAAATAATAAAAAATAACATGCTAATATAATTCTAAATCGAAAAAGTAACATTCATAAACTTATCATTTGGTTCAATATTTTGGTATTTTTAGATATTTAAATCTTTATTTATGAATCATGTTTAATGAAGAAGTTGAAAACAAGAAGTGATTTGATAAAATAATGATAACGAGATAAAATAATAATTTTATTTAAAAATAAATTAATTTAAAATTTAAAATCACAAATTAAAAATAAAAATAAATTAAATAAAAAATGTTTGGTACTTATCATTCACTTATCATTTTGATTTAATATTTTGGTACTTTTAGGTATTTAAATCTTGTTTATGAATGCATTTTTAATGGATAAGTTGGAAACAAGAAAAAAGTTTAATAAAATAATGATAACAAGATAAAACAATAATATTTTTTAGCAAACAATTATATAATTATAATAAATTTAAAATAAAAAATACATTAATTAAACAAAAAATTTTTGCTAAATATTTATAATTAGATTTTAATAAATATTATGTATTATGGGTTGAATAGATTTAAAAATTATTTTTACCGAGGTCAAATATGCATTTTTAATATTTCACAGGGGTATTTAGTGCAAAAAATATATTAAAATCTTTGCCCAGTCGCATGAGGGGCGCGTGCGCAACAAGCACTCATCTGAAGGGGCGAGTGTGCTAATTTTTTAAAAGGTTAGGGTTGAAGATGCCTATTAAAATTTCACAGGGAAGAAATGTGCATTTTCAATATTTTACAGGGGTGGTTGTTGCAAATAACTCTATATATATATATATGTGTATATAACCACTACAAAAGAATCAACCTATTGATTGTAATTGATTCTGCCTAAGAAGAAAACAATCCTAATTGATTTACAATGTGATTTATTTACATAGATACAAAGATTGGAATTCGGCATAGTATTGTGTCCAAAGATTCCTTTAATACTCCCCTCAAGTTGGAGCGTGAATGTCAAGAATTTCCATCTTGGGAACAAGTGTATGAAATGACACTTGTCTCAATGCCTTGGTAAATATATCCACAACTTGATTTTCACTTGATACGCAGGCCGTTTTGATATCCCCTTTGGCAATGCATTCATGGATGAAATGACAATCAATCTCGATATGATTTGTTCTTTCATGAAAAACTGGATTAGCAGCAATGTACATGGCTGCCTGATTGTCATAGTATAACAGTACATGTTGATGATGAATAACATTCAAATCTCGTAATAGATGCTTTAGCCAAGTTATCTCACAAGCAACTGATGCCATAGATCTATACTCCGCCGCGGCTGAAGATCTAGATACGGTTGTTTGCTTGATAACTGTGTTTGATATGCATTTTTTTGTGATTGTTTTTCATGCATTCATATGTTATTATTGTTGTTTTATTTAGTTTTAGCATATTTCATGCATATTGTCTGCATAATACTTCTCGTGGTTTATTTTGTAGGATAATTCAAGGAAAAATGAAGTTTTGGACAGTTTTACACTCGCTCGAGCACATGTTCTGCTCGCTCGCTCGAGCGAGGCCAAGAGAAAATCAAAAAAATCCCAAAAGTACTCTCGCTCGAGCGCACATTGTGCTCGCTCGAGCAAGAAAGACAGATCAGAAAAATCTTCGGAATAGAGCTACGCTCGCTCGAGCGCACGTTGTTCCCGCTCGAGCGAGATGCGCGTACAGAATTTTTATATTTGGAAACTCTTGCTCGGGATGGATATTATATTTTTGGGATCCTTGGACACTTAAATACCGATTTTCTTCATCAGAATAAGGGTTACAAAACGCTTGAAGAGGCAAGAGACGACAACAATTCATCTTCCAATATGTTCTTCTTCTTTTCTTTTTGATTTTTAGTTTATGTTTTGGATTAAAAACTTTGATTGTGAATCATGTTAGATCTTGAGTAATTCTTTCTTTTTAGTTCTTTCTTTTCGATCAAGGCCACGTGATTGGGCCGAACAAATTTATGTAGAAAACTTGGATGTTTATTTGGGATTTTTCAGATTTAATTTGATTTTATTGATTGTTAGATTTATATTTATCTTGTGAACAACCTGATCAACTTTTTGCTTGCATGTTAATTGGTCCTAAGTCGACAGAGGAGTGATTGATTTCGATCACTTTAATAATCAACACATGATAAAACCAACTAGAAATAGTATTTGATTTCAGTGTGCGGTTTAGGTGAAAACTGAATTCTCACAGTTCTTAATGCATTTGAATTTGATTATAATTACGAAAAATTAATCTGTCAATATTTGAATAGGTTTGATTGTTCTAGAAATAGACCTTTGAACAAGTTAGGATAATTCCCGTAATTTAATATTAAATCTGAGTCCTGAATCGGCCACATGTTACATAATTTGTCTGGTACCTACGTGTGTTCTTGATAGAGATTTTTTCATATTTGAATTTAATCCATAAATTCTTGCTGCGTTTTTAATTAAACTTTAGTTGCAATTTAATTTCTTTTAGTTATAAATATGAAATTTCTTCACTTTTATTGGTTAGTCTTGATTAAGTAAGAATAATCATATTTTGGTACTCATACATATACAGTCCATGTGGGTTCGACATCTGGGCCTTTGTCCACTTTACTATTACTTGACTTGGTACGCTTGCCTGCAGATTTTTATCACACCGATTTAAGCGGTCAAGTTTTTGGCGCCGTTGCCGGGGACTATTTTGATATCAGAATTTTTATTCACTTGAGATTAGACTTTATTTTACTTTATTAAATTCTGAATTTTCTTCTTTTTTTGGTAATTTTCAGGTACTATCTGTTGTGCATGCATAACATTCGATCTAGGGAGCTACTACCACTTGATTTAGGGATCGAACGCACGCTCAGAAGGATCCGAAAGTCCAGGAGATCTATCCATCTAAAACTTGAGACAGAATTTGAATCAGAGGAAGATATGACAGATAACAGAACTGTTCTTGATTTGATTCGTCCACCTACTGAAGGCTATGGCTCTAGCATCGTTCGCCCTGCTGTGGAGGCAAATAATTTTGAATTGAAGCCTTCAATTATTCAGATTATTCAGTTGCAAGCAAGATTTGGGGGCACATAGATCTGTGGAAGACCCCTAAGCTTATTTTGAGCGTTTTCTGTCGATCTGCGACACTTTCAAGGTTAATGGGGGTAACCTCTGATGCAATGCGACCGCGGTTATTCCCATTCTCTCTACAAGGCGAAGCAATGGAGTGACTGGATGATTTTCCTGCGGGTTCTATCACTACGTGGATCCAACTCGTTCAAACTTTTTTGAACAAGTATTTCCCTCCTACGAAGATGGCAAAATTATTTTCTGACATCATCTCGTTCAAGAAGAAGGAAGCTGAATATCTTCATGCAGAATGGACCAGATTTAAAAAGATGTTGAGGATGTGTCATCAACATAATCTTACTCAGAGCCAGCAGACTCATACATTTTACAATGGGGCTGATCAGTCTGTTTGATCCATGTTGGATGTTGCTGCCAATGGAAGCCTATTTAGGAAGACACCAGCAGAAGCGTGGGATACCATTGGGAACATGGCTGAAAGCAACATAGGATGACCGGATGTGAAGAAGGAGAAGAAGGCTGGAGTTCTAGAGGTCGATGCTTTAATGACCATGAATGCTAAGATCGACGCTCTGACACAACAAATGGCACTTATGAAAACAACTCCAGTTAATAAAATACAAGGACATAAGCCAGAGGAACAACAGTTGTTTGAGGTGTAGGCGGCTAATTTTGCAGAAAACCAAGGACGGCAGCCGCACAACTCATACAAAAACACCTACAATCAAAAATGGCAGAACCAACCTAAGCAAGAGGTGCAGAAGCCGAGCTTTGAGGAGATCATGATGAAGTATGTTGCAGGAACTGAGGCAAGACTGCAGAATCAAGAAGCTATGTTGAAAAATTGGAGACTCAGATGTCCCAAATAGCAACCCAACTTTCTACTAGAGCACCCGGTTCACTACCAAGGAACACTGAAACAAATCCTAGGGACGTGAATGCTATCATGGTTGTGACTAGATCAAAATCTGAGGAACCCAAGAAGAAGATCGACGGAGATGGGAAAAAAAGGACAATCGCAGCCCCTCACCACCATCGCCACCATCGCCTACAGGTAAGAAAGGTAAGAAAGTAGATTCTCATGTTAATGCTGATGTTGATATGTCTATTTTACCTTTTCCCCAGCGAGCTAAGCAATTATTATTTGATCATCAGTTTAAAAAGTTTCTTGAAATTTTCAAGAAACTACATATTAACATACCTTTTGCAGATGCTTTAGCTCAGATGCCGAATTATGCCAGATTTTTGAAGGACTTACTGAAGAATAAAAAGAAGCTGAACGATTTGGCACATGTCACAATTAATAATGAGTGCTATGCGGTGATCCAAAATAGGCTTCCACAAAAATTTCAAGATCCAGGGAGTTTCTCTATACCGTGCAATATTGGTCAATTTTCTATTGATAATGCATTGTCTGACTTAGGGGCAAGTATCAATTTGATGCCTTATTCACTTGCTAAGAAATTAAACATGGGGGTGATTGAACCCACTATCATCTCGCTTAAGCTTGCAGATCTCTCTAACAAATATCCTAGAGGGGTAGTAGAGAATGTATTAGTTAAAGTGGATAAACTAATTTTCCCTGTTTATTTTTTTGTTCTTGATATGGATGAGGATTATGAGGTTCCTATGATTTTAGGTCGTCCGTTTCTTGCTACTAGTAGGGCTTTAATTGATGTTGAAAAGGGGGAGTTAGTTTTAAGGATGAATGATGAGCAAGTCATGTTTAATATGCTGAAGTCGGCTAGCGATAGCCAAATTTCCAAATCTTGCTCTACTGTAAATTTTATTGAATTCACGATGTTGGGGAATGTCAGCAAGTTCAGCTCTCCAAAAGAATCGGACCCATGACAAATCTCTATAGAAGTGCAGCAAGCAGTGGTAGGATTGATCAGATTTCATCCAAGAGGGTGGAGGACCCACCTTGAATGTTGCCACTAAATAGAAGAATATAGTCGGGCTATAGACTATAAATTTAGCGCTGACTGGGAGGCAACCCAGTGTTTTTTTCCCTTGCTCTTTATTTTAGTTTTGGTTTAGTTTATTTTTATTTGGTTTTTTCTTTCTTCTTTCCCATGTCTATTGCCATGCCCGCCGATATACCCAGCCTACTGCTACCGTCCCACCTGATTCTGCCGAGAAGAAAGAGGACGAATTTATAACCAGGGGAGTGTTATTTTTGTTTTCATTGTGTATTTGTTCGTTTTGCATTCTGTTCATTGTTTCTGAAGCATTGAGGGCAATGCTTTAGATAAGTATTGGGGGGGGGGGGTGTTGTTTAGTTGTGTTTCGTTGATCATTGTGTGTTGAATTCATATGGTCTAGTTCTTTGCATATAGTTCATATTCATGCATATCATTATGTATTGTGTTTGTGTTGTGTGGATAATTAGAATGATGAATGTTGGCCAATGATGATGAGAGTTGTTAAAAATTTTTTTTGTAAAAATGTTGCTTTTGATTGAACATGAGAAGCTGTTGGTTGAATCGTAAAACATTTTAAGCACGAATGTTAGACTGGTGTAATGTAGTAAAGTAATTGATGAAGTTCATCTTTGCTTGACCATTGCACGACAATAAGTGTTTGTTGATCATGATAGTGTCTTTGGATTCCTGATGGTTTTATGACATTGCATGTATGATATTCGGCGCACCTAGAAATTTTTACCAAAATTCTTTGAAAAAAATAAGTTAACTCCATCCGGGTTACGAGCAAGGGATTTAAATCCTAATCCTCTGTTCTTGACTAAGTATGCGGATTCCATGAGGTTAAAAATTTTAAATTTTAAAATAACAATTCCATCTGGGCTTGGAAAATGATTGAAATTCTAATCATTCTTCCATAGCTAAATTTGCGGGCTAAATGGGATTCTAGCTCCGTTTGGGCTATAGACGAGAGGATTGAAATTCGAATCCTATCTTATTTATAGCTAAGTTTGCGGGTAATTATTGGAGCTTATGAAAATCGGGTGCAAAATCCGGAGGTGTGTAATTGATCTCAAGAAAGTACATGTTTTTGTTTGGGATTGTTGGGATGTAAGAGTGCTTGATTGTGACACTTGCATTGATTTTTCATAGGTCGCTAAGCATTCTTAGGACGGATTCTTTTGAAGTTGCATGAAACTAGAATAGCATGGCACACAGACACGTTTACGTTAAACTGACAGTGTATTGTGGACAATCAGAAGTATTTTTGGTTTTTATTTGTTGAAGTGGATCTTATCTGAGGCTATTTTGTACATGATTCAGTCTTAATTATGTCGTTGTTGCATATTGTTTTTGTATGTCTTGCTCGAAGGCGAGCAAGGCTTAAGTATGGGGGAGTTGATAACTGTGTTTGATATGCATATTTTTGTGATTGTTTTTCATGCATTCATATGTTATTGTTGTTGTTTTATTTAGTTTTAGCATATTTCATGCATATTGTCTTCATAATACTTCTCCTGGTTTATTTTGTAGGATAATTCAAGGAAAAATAAAGTTTTGGACAGTTTTACACTCGCTTGAGCGCATGTTCTGCTCGCTCGAGCGAGGCCGAGAGAAAAGCAAAAAAATCCCAGAAGTACTCTCGCTCGAGCGCACATTATGCTTGCTCGAGCAAGAAAGACGGATCAAAAAAATCTTCAGAACAGAGCTACGCTTGCTCGAGCGCACGTTATGCCCGCTCGAGCGAGATGCGCGTACAGAATTTTTATATTTGGAAACTCTTGCTCGGGATGGATATTATCTTTTTGGGATCCTTGGACCCTTAAATACCGATTTTCTTCATCAGAATAAGGGTTATAGAACGCTTGAAGAGGCAAGAGGCGGCTAAAATTCATCTTCCAATCTGTTCTTCTTTTCTTTTTCTTTTGATTTTTAGTTTATGTTTTGGATTAAA
Source organism: Henckelia pumila (assembly GCF_033568475.1). Taxonomy (NCBI): domain Eukaryota; kingdom Viridiplantae; phylum Streptophyta; class Magnoliopsida; order Lamiales; family Gesneriaceae; genus Henckelia; species Henckelia pumila. The sequence continues at coordinate 126,209,333 of NC_133120.1, read as the reverse complement.
AACTTTGATTGTGAATCATGTTAGATCTTGAGTAGTTCTTCTTTTCGATAAAGGCCACGTGATTGGGCCGGAAAAATTTATGCAGAAAACTTGAATGTTTATTTGGGATTTTTCAGATTTGATTTGATTTTATTGATTGTTAGATTTATATTTGTCTTGTGAATAGCCTGATAAACTATTTGCTTGCATGTTAATTGGTCCTATGTCGACAGAGGAGAGATTGATTTCGATCACTTTAATAATCAACACATGGTAAAACCAACTAGAAATAATATTCAGTTTCAGTGTACGGTTTAGGTGAAAATTGAATTCTCACAGTTCTTCATGCGTTTGAATTTGATTAGAATTATGAAAAATTAATCCGTCAATATTTGAATAGGTTTGATTGTTCTAGAAATAGACCTTTGAACAAGTTAGGAGAATTTCCATAATTTAAGATTAAATATGAGTCCTGAATCGGCCACATGTTACATAATTTGTCTAGTACCTACGTGTGTCCTTGATCTGCTTTTTTTAAATTTGAATTTAAAACAAAAATTCTTGCTACTTTTTTAATTGAACTTTAGTTTCAATTTAATTTCTTTTAGTTATAAATATGAAATTTCATCACTTTTATTGGTTAGTCTAGATTAAGTAGGAATAATCATATTTTGGTACTCATACATATACAGTCCCTGTGGGTTCGACATCAGGACCTTTGTCCACTTTACTATTACTTGACCTGATACGCTTGCCAGTAGATTTTTATCACATCGATTTAAGCAGTCATTGCTTGCTTTTCCTAGAGACGAGAGATTTTCCAAGAAAAACCCAATATCCAGTCACTGATCGACACGTAGTGACGTCTCCAGCCCAATCGACATCACAAAAACCAACTAAATTCACATCATTTTTAGAAGTAAAGAATAATCCTTGTCCAGATCAATTCTTCAAGTATAAAAGAAAACGATGGACTGCATCTAGATGGGTTCATCTAGGTTGTTGCATGAATTGGCTAAGTGTGTTAACCGAGAAAAAAATTTCCAGCCTTGTTATTGTTAAATAAATTAATTTTCCCACGAGTCGCCGATAATGTGTAGGGTTTTTGAGTAAGTAACCCTCGGTAGAAGTGAGTTTCAAGGATTTCTCCATGGGGAACCATGCTGGTTTTGCGCCAAGAAACCCTGCTTCTTGGAGAATATCAATGGTTTACTTGAACTGATTAATGATCGAAATTCCCATCTTAGAACGAGCTATTTCAATCCCAAGAAAATATTTTAGAAATACAAGTTCCTTGAGCTTGAAACGAGATGCAAGAAAGGCTTTCACATTGTCAATGGCCTCTTGACTATTCCCTGATAATCATATCATCTACATATAATAAAATAGATGTAAATGAGTTTTCACGCACTTTGGTAAAAAGAGAATGATCAGCCTGCAACTGTTGGAAACCAAAGTTTGTGATGGTAGATTGAAACTTATGGAACCACTCTCGTGAGACTTGTTTTAAGTCATACAAGGATTTGTGAAGTTGACATACAAGTAGATTTGTCAAAATGGGCTAGTGGGACGGGCCGGTCCACAACCCGTCACAACATTAGGTAGGGTGGGGCAGGCCGGGCCACCTTTTAGGTGGGTTGGGAACACACAAACCCAACCCACCTATTTTAGGTGGCGGAATAGGCCAACCCAGTGGGCCTACGTGTAATTTGACGGGTTTTGGCTGGCCAACCCGCAACCCATCGTTAGGCAGGGCGGGATGAGGCGGCCCATCCTTTAGGTGGTTTGGAAAATTTCCAACCCAACCCACCTCTTTTGTATGATGGAGCGGGCCAACCTGACGAGCCTAGCCCATTTTGACACCTCTACATAAAAGTGACGACTCATGTTGATGGAAACCCGGAGGAGGACGCATGTATACTTCCTCGGTAAGATCTCCATGTAAGAAGGCATTGGGATATCCATTTGGTGGAGTTTCCAATCATTAATAGCGGCAAGAGCAAGGAGACACCGAAAAGTGGTGAGTTTGGCTACATCAGCGAAGGTTTTATGATAATAAATGCCTTCTCTTTGAGTGAATCCCTTTTAAAAGACGGGATTTATATCGCTCAATGGTTCCATTAGAATTATATTTAATCTTGAACACCCATTTGCATCCAATCGGATGATGTCCTTAGGGACGGGGCATGAGAGACCAAGTTTTGTTTGCTTCTAATACTGAAATTTTGGCCTCCATTGCTTCAATCCATTTTGGATCCTTACAAGCCTGCTCATATGTTTCTAGTTTTAATATACAAGACATTTTATGGGTAAAGGAACGTTGAGCATGGTAAATATTGGAGTATGACATATGCCTTGATAGTGGGTGTTTGGTTCCAAATCCAACTGGAAGAGACGATACTGTGGCTGATAGAGTATGGTTGATCTGATAGTCTTGTATGTGGGGACCTTGGTTTGCTAATCTAATCTTAGGGGCCAACAATAATTAAACAAAAATAATCTAAGATAATTGACTTTAGAATTTTTTTAAAAAAACAAATACACGGACTCCGTGCAATGGTCCGTGCGGAGATCCGTGCACCAAAAACTCAAAATCAACAAGTTACTGGTCCATAAACGGACTCTGTGCTACCTCCGTGCTAAGGTCCGTGCACAAAAACCCAAAATTATCAAGTTACTGCCTCGATTCTAGACAACACAGACCCATGAATGGACGTATGTACAGGGTCCGTGCCCTGCTAAAATCTGTTTTCTTCATATGTTGTTCCAAATCTGAACATTCCATATACAAACTCAAGTTTACCAAGTCAAACACATGTATTCATACATCAATCTAGTACTCTAAATACATGAAATAACTAGAATAAACAAGGTACTCAACAAGTGGAAAACATGCAACATTACATGGTTTGATATACTTCAAAATATATAGAAGGCCACTTGACTTCTAACATGTTTGACAAAAAACCATAGTACACATCATCTTCTAAAACCCGAGTCATCACTTTTAATCTCGATCTTGAGCTATCCCGGTCGTCTCTGACCCGCTCCTGCCTCACCTATTGCCATGCACACATACGAAACACAGCAATAGCCGGATAACTTTGGTGATAATTTAATCCCAGTATAAAACAACATATTCATGTATTTGGTTAAGGCAAAACAAGTTGTAAACAACAACAAGAATTCATATCAACTTTAATCAAGCAATAGCAACTCTAATATCAAAACTAAAGCGATGCATAAATTCACAATCGATTTTCAAACTCAGTATCGATTCTTTTGGGATCCCGGGGAAGAAGAACACAACAAGTCTCCCACCAACACTCCCATTCAAGGTGGCGTTGGGTTCTTATTCCCAGACTTTGGCCCACTATATCGAGATTCTCACAATAGGGATAAATCAATCACCTAGGCTCTTCGATATAAGTCCAAACATCCTATATTTTCTTGGCAACTCAGCCATCAAAATCTCAAGAGAAAGCTGGCTCAATATGAATGAAATAAAATCTAACAGCATTAGAATCAAACCAACCATAAGCAAGCTAGTTCAAGCAAGCAATCATATATGCAAATACCAAGCATATAAGCACATAGTATGTGATTTTGAAAGGGCACTCAAGAAAGTCATCTTGAGTGTTAAATCCCCTTTACTCACATGATGTCTTATACCTTATTCTTCTTGGTTTCAAGCATCTTCAAATCTTGCAAAATCTGCACAAAACAGTAGCTATCAAAATCGGCTCAATCTCTTCTCAATCCTCAAGGCTGGAAGTCACAAACTTTTTTGTTATTCTACCGGTTTTGAAGTCGAGGTTATTGAGTTCTAAGTCTCCTGTTTTCAATCTGAAATCACAGAATATTATCTAGGAAACATCAACAAGAACTCAAACATATCACAGTTCAATCACATAGATTCAAATTCTAGCATATCTTGAACCGGCGGCGTAACGGTACAAAATCGGTAACCGAAACTCAACTCTATCAATTCTATCAATCATATCTACTTCAATCTCATCTCATATCAGTTCAATATCATCGTAAAACAGCAATATCAGTAGTGTGTGTGTTCAAAATCTTGCTGGAAAATTCATAACAATTTTTCAAACGATAACCGTTCTTCGATCCGACTTCGAAGATACAATACATAACAACTCTAGAATACATATTCATGAGAAAATTTTGAGTTCTTCAGCATACACAATTTTGAAACCAGCTGGATCAAGATAATACTTAAATCACTTTGAAGCTCTTGTCGCAAGGATTCCAGAACTATGCTTGGATTTGAAATCGGATGGACAAATCTTGAACAATCAATGTTTGAAAATGAAATTGGACTTGGGAATTCTGATTTCTCGATTTCTTTGCTGAAATTCTGATATGAAGACATTAAAATACACGTTTGTATCTATACATGCCAAGTGTCCCACTAAATTTCCAAGATTTGCACTTTGGCCCCTAAAATCTTCACTATTTGCAAATCAGTCCTCGGTCAACCTTTTTAATTCAATTTCAATCCTAAATAATTTAAGAATATTATAATTTAAATCTAAACTCCAAAAATTTTCAAATTAAATATTCTCGGAATAAAATTAAATAATTTCGGGTCTTACAATTCTCTCCCCCCCCCCTCTAAGACATGATTTCGTCCTCAAAATTCATGCAATCTCTACACATATAAGATAATGAAATAACAGAAATACTGAACAAGAACTCACATCAGTGAAATAGCTCGGAAAAGCATTGTCTCATATCTGATTCGAATTCTCATGTTGCTTCTTCGACTCCACTGTACTTTAACCGAATGAATAGTCTTGTTTCTGAGTTGCTTCTCTTTCTGATCAATAATTTGTATCCGCTTATCAAAATAACTAGAGTCTCGTCTAATTCTGCTTCATCTGGTTGAAGAATAATAGATGAATTTGGTTGATATTCTCGGAGCATAGAGACATGAAATATGTCATGAATACTAGACAAAGATGGAGGAAGAGCTAGGTGATAAGCAAAATCATCTATCTTCTCAATAATCTCATAAGGACCGATAAATCTCGGAGATAACTTCTCTCTCTTGCCAAATCTGACAATGCCTCTGAAAGGAGAAATCTTAAAAAATACTTTGTCTCTCGGTTCAAAACATAAAGGTCTGTGTCTGATATTTGCATATTTAGCATGTCGGTCTTGAGTTGTTTTCATTGTCTTCTAAATAAGCTTCACTTTATCTGTCATTTCTCGGATGATATCTGGCCCAATATCCGGTACCTCTGAGATGACATCCCAATAAAGCGGAGATCGACATTTCTTTTCATGCAATGCTTCAAATGGAGCCATCTCGATACTCGTCTGATAGCTGTTATTATACGAGAACTCCACAAGTGGTAGGAAATCTTGCCAATTAGTGCTAAAATATAGCACCACAGCTCTAAGCATATCCTCAAGTATTTGGATAGTTCGCTCTGACTATCCGTCCGTTTGAGGATGATATGCGGTACTCAGGTGTGTTAGAACCTAATGGGGGGATTTAGGTTCTATTGGCAACTTTAGCAATTTAAATTGATTATGCAAGTACTAAAGGAGAAGACTTAAAGAAATCAAGATAAATGCGGTAAATAAATGCGTAAAGTAAATTAAGCAGTAAAAATATAGGATATGTTTATGAAAGTTTGACGATAAATCGTCTACGTCTCCCCTAAGGGCTCCAAGGATAGCCTCAACAATATCGCAACAAACTCGGCTTCACACTCGAGTTTTTACAATGATAGCACAACCAAATCACAAATGATTTTTACAAACAACTCTCAATTTTGAACAAATATATCGGATAATTTTTTATAGAACACTTGAAGGAGAGAAGATTGCTTGCAATGAGATGTGAAGTGAATTGGATGGTTTGAAATGGCCTTGGAATGCCTCTATTTATAGTTGCTGATTCTAGTGAGTTCGGACCGTCCGAACTGGCTTCGGAGCCTCCAAAGGTAACTGATTCAAATTCAAATTTTTGCAGCTGAGGAACTGTTCGGACCATCCGAACCTGTCTTTGGATCGTTCGATCGACTGCATTAAATTCATTTCGGCAAATTTCTTCCGACAAAATCTTTCAATCGCCGAAAGCAGTTCGGACCATCCGATCCATACTTTGGATTATCCAAACTATATCTTCGTGCCCTCCGAGCGTGCCTCCGAACATTTTTTAATTCCTGAAACATCTTCGGACCGTCCGAACTATTTTTGGATTGTCCGAACCCAACTTCGTGGCCTCCGAGCTGTGCATCTGAAGAATTAATAAATCCTTGAAAATAATCGGATGGTACGAACCTGACTTCGGACCATCCGAACTCTGGCAGTTTCGAACACTTCAAATTTTTCTTCAATATTTGGCTTATCGGTTCTTGCTTCTAATAATTTTCTTGGAAAAGAAATTTTTATTATCTGCAAATTTTTTACTTTAAATTATTAGTATTAGTTAACCGAGTTTTGTAATAATCAAAACATAATATTTTGAGACTTGTTAATGCATTAAAAATATTAATCTCATAACACGAGATTTGTATGCGTTTAAAACGTAACAATTTCCCCCTTTTTGATGATCACAAAACTTGTTTAAATAGGAGAAATAAAATATAAGCAATTTAAAAAATAATAAACATTTAATGAAGATTATTTAAGCATTCAAAGTTTATTTAACTCCCCCTCAATTTATTAATTAATAATTTAACCAACTTAATTCTCCCCCTTTTTGCGATAATAAAAAAATAATAAAATAAAAGAGAGAAAATACACAATAATTTCGTTACATTAATTTGAATTTTACATAAAAAGCATGAAATAAAAATTACAACTTAAAATGCAAAATAAAATCTAAGAGTCATCGTCGTGATGCGGTGAAGGATAGAAAGCAATGAAGTCATCGAATCTAGTCTCCAAAGAGGCAACTCGCATAGTAATTGCATCCATAGAGGCTATATAAGATGCGAAGTGACTGGCTAGATTCCCCTAAATGCGATGAAGGGTCTCAAAAAGACGATTAGATGGAAATTGGTTGATTGGGGTAGGAGGAACCTCAGGAGTCTCTAAAGGAAGTTCGCCAATGTCAGCCGCAAAAGACTGAAAACCAGTAGAATAAGGAACTTCTTCAGTAGGCGGACCATTGGGAAATCCCCTCGCCTGAATGGATGGAGTAAGATCAGAATAAGGAATGAAAAATTCTTTATCCGGACAAAATTTGGTAAAAATACGAGTTGGGTCGGCAACCCAATGGGAAAAGACAGGATTCCAAGATAAATCCATTTTGGTGATAGTAGAGTGGTTGAAAGTATGGGTGTCGGAGATGGATAAAGGAACCAAGTCATCAAAAGAAATATCAAAACATGCTAAAATATGGTTAATGAAGCGAGCAAAAGGAAGAGTTACTCGTCTCAAGGATTTAGCTACATTATGCATAACCCGCATAATGAAGCGAGGAAGGTTAAAAGGACAGGAGGAGACAATATGGAATAAAACGTACAAATCGAGATATTTGCAAGTGGAGGTGTCTCCACTGCGAGGAACGATAGAGGTAGTGATAAGTTTTTGAATTAATTGATAATCGGGGCGGAATTTAAGAACAAGACGATCGTCTGCGGTAGTGGCCGGACGACCGAGAGTAGTGTATAAGACCTCGTCACGATCAAAAGTAGGATCATCTTGAGGCCATCCCTGAGAAAAGAAACGACTTGGTCCGTCCCTAGAAAGGTCAAACAATTGAGCAAGATCGGTAGAATAAAAGGGAATATACCGACCCTGAACGAATGTGATAATGTGAGGATCACTACCCAGTTCGAGTTCAAGATTGGCGTAGAACTCGTAAATAAGAGCGGGAAAAATAAAATCAGGAATAGAAGGCTGGGAAAAGGATTTCCAATGGTGAGCAGTGATAAGCGTCAGCAGTAGGAGATAGGAAGTGGCTAAATAGTCGACATAAAAAATACGAGCAGGTAGGATAGGTCGGTTGGGGTAGTCGTCGGGGATAGGGCTAGAAACGGAGGGAAGGTTGGGATCATGGACGGTAATAGGGCGGCTAGAGCTCTCTTGATCGCTACGACGTTTGACAGGAATTTTAAGGCTTTAATTTTTGAGTGAAAAGTAAGAGAGGAAGAAGATTTGGTGTGGAAAAATCGGAGAGTCCGAGCCCTATTTATAGGCGAGGGTTTGGACTGTCCGATCGCGGATCGGATCATCCGATCCTGATTACTGAGATGATATGATTTTCAGTGATCGGATAAGCTATGACATAGTTCGGATGGTCCGAAGCCAGTTCGGATGGTACGAAGACAAGGCAGTCAAAATTTGAAGTTTGAATAATTACCGCGCTAGGATCGGACGGTCCATAGCCCGTTCGGACGCTCCGATCTAAGGATTTTGGAGGGGAATTTGAAAAGTTTGAACTAAAAGGGCGCAAGGAAGTTCGGATGGTCCAAACTATGTTCGGATGGTCCGAAATGTCCGAGAACAGATTTCGAGGATGACCTTATGATTTATTAATTTTGAAAATAAGTCCTCAACAATTAATTCACATAAAATTTGAGCTTTATAAATTTGAATAAATATAATTAGTTTGTATTATCCAAAATTTAAATATCTCAAATTTAATATTAAGCTCCCCTTAATATGACATTAAATTTATTTTATGTTCACAAGTGATTACAACTCAATCATGCCAAGTTCACTACTCAAACGAATAAAAATATTTTCATCTAGTGGTTTTGTAAAAATATCAGCAATTTGATTTTTCGTGTCAACATATTGAAGTTCAACTTTATTTCTTTCGATGTGGTCACGCATAAAATGATGACGAATGTCAATATATTTGGTGCGAGAGGTTTGAATCGGATTCTTTGTTAGACATATGGCGTTAGTATTATCGCAAAAAATAGGGATTTTTGAAAACGAGACGCCATAGTCGAGCAATTGATGCTTCATCCAAAGAATTTGTGCACAACAGCTACCAGCAGCCATATATTCGGCTTCGGTCGTTGACAATGCAACACGATTTTACTTCTTTGAAAACCAAGAAAAACCAAACAGTTTCCTTAAAAGAAACAGGTTCCACTAGTGCTCTTTCTATCCACCTTATATCCACCATAGTCGACATCACAGTAAAATTTTAAATCAAATAAAGAATTTTTGGAATACCATAAGCCGAGATTTAGAGTAATTGAAAGATATTTGAAAATGCGTTTTAAGGCGAACAAATGTGATTCCTTTGGACATGATTGAAATCGTGCATACAAGAAAATAATAAACATAATGTTAGATCTACTAGCAGTAGCATAAAGTAAGGAGCCAATCATACTACGAAAATAAGATTGATCTATCGATTTACCATTTTCATCCTTGTCAAATCTGATTGATGTGCTCATCGGTGTGGATGAAGATTTTGAGTTTTCCATCCCAAACTTCTTTAGAATCTCCTTGATATATTTTCCTTGGTTTATGAAGTAACCCTCTTTACACTGTTTGATTTGCAATCCGAGGAAATAATTAAGTTCCCCCATCATGCTCATCTCAAAGTGATCCTGCTTGAGCTTGGAGAATTCTTGGCAAAGAGTTTCGTTAGTAGAACCAAAAATTATATCATCAACATGAATTTTCACAATCAAGAGATCATTTTTAACAATTTTGGTAAACACTGTAATGTCAATCTTTCCTCTCGAAAAACCATGTGAAAGAAGAAAAGTAGATAATTTATCATACCATGCCCTTGGAGCTTGTTTCAAACCATGCAAAGCTTTATTTAGTCTATAAACATGATCAGACAATAAAGGATCAACAAAGCCAGTAGATTGTTCAATATATACTTCTTCTTTCAGTTTACCATCCAGGAAGACACTTTTGACATCCATTTGAAATAATTTAAAATTTCTAGAGCATGCAAAGGCAAGCAACATGCGAATAGAATCAAGTCTAGCAACATGAGCATATGTTTCAGCGTAATCTATGATTTTCTCTTGACTATATCCTTTTGCTAAAAGTATAGCTTTATTTCTAATAATTGTACCATGTTCATCAAGTTTATTCCTAAAAACACATTTTGTACCAATGATCGTTCTATCATGCGGTCTAGGAACAAGAAACCATACATCATTACGTTTAAACTCATTCAATTCATCTTGCATGGCTATAATCCAAGAATAATCTAATAATGCATCATCAATACACTTAGGTTCAATATGAGAAACAGAAACAAGATGATTGCAATTATTATTAAGAGATGAATGAGTGGTTAGTCCCTTTGAAGGACTACTGATAATAAGATCCATTGGGTGATCTTTGTGAAGTGTCCATTCCTTCGGAAGAGGAGTTTCCTCACCAGTAGTATTTTCATCATTTAGGCTTGAAGAAGTCGCCTCTTCGTCAAGTAGGTCTACATCATCAATGTTAGTCCAATAAATAGTAGACACGGATTCATCAAAGACTACATGCATGGATTCTTCTACTAATTATGTACGTTTATTAAAAACTCTATAGGCTTTGCTAGAAGTAGAATATCCTAGAAAAATACCTTTGTCGGATTTGGCATAAAATTTACCAAGATTATTCTTACCATTGTTATGGATGAAACACTTTGATCCGAAAGCCCAAAAATAAGAAATGTTAGGCTTTCTCCCTCTCCATAATTCATATGGAGTTTTCTTGAGAATAGACCTTATTGATACACGATTGATGATGTAACATGCAGTGTTCATTGCTTCAGCCCAAAAATATTTTGGTAGAGAATGCTCAAACATGGTCCTCGCTATCTCTACAAGTGTCCTATTTTTCCTCTCAACGACCCCGTTTTGTTGAGGAGTCCTAGGACAAGAAAAATTGTGACCAATGTATTTATCTTCACAAAAGTTTGTAAAATTTTCATTTTGAAACTCAGTTCCGTGGTCACTACGGATCTGTTTTATTGAAAGATTTTCCTCATTTTTAACACGCTTAACAAAAGTTTTAAAATAATCAAAGACATCATTTTTGTGGGCTAAAAACAATGTCCATGTGAAACGTAAGAAATCATCCACAATGACAAATGCATAAAGCTTTCCTCCTAGGCTAGCGTTCCTCGAGGGACCACATAGATCTAGGTGGAGAAGTTCAAGGGGCATAGAAGTAGATAAAATTTTTTTGATTTTAAATGATTCTTTTGTGTGTTTTCCAAGTTGACACACATCACTAACAGAATCTAATTTTAAATCAAGCTATGTCATACCAACAACTAGATCAAGTGTAAAAAAGTTTTTCAATGATACTAGGACCAACATGACCTAATCATCTACGCCAAATAATGTTGTTATCAATATTCAAGGATACAAGGCTTTTTATATTTGTCAAAGATAAATTATTTAAAGAAACCTTGTAAACATTTTCACTTCTATAACCTTTGAAATTTATGGACTTGTCAGTTGTGAGTGATATAGTGCAGCGTTGGGGAGTGAATTTGACTTCATAACCGCTATCGCACAATTGACTTATGCTTAGTAGATTATGATTAAGTCCTTTCACTAGGAGAACATCATCAATCAATTAGGATTTAGATATACTTATTGAGTTGATTCCTTCAATTACTCCTTTGTTGTTGTCTTCAAAGGTGACAGTTCCCTTCTCCTTTGGTTTGATTGATTGGAGTAGCTCTTTGTTCCCTGTCATATGTCTAGAACATCCACTGTCTATATACCATATACTAGGGAGAACATTTTTCCTGTTTCCCTGCAAGAATTGATTTTTGTACCTTTTAGTTCTTTTGGGTCCACAGATGTTAGAAAAGGGAAATGTAAAATAGATTTATAAGAGTTCAGTCTCTCATAGAAACATCATCGACACTTTCCAAGAGTGCTCCCAGTAGTAAGTAGGGCTAAAAGGCCTCTTTAAAAACCTATTTCCTTAGACAGAGCAGCGTTCATTAGGGAGACCAGTCGCAAGTCAAGACAGTTTAAACAAGTCTATGATGAACTCCCTTAGATCATGTTCCCATAATCCCAACTCATGAGTTGTTAAGTACTCTTAGGCCTCCATTTCATATAGTTTTTTTTTTATCATATTGATATTTTAAAGATCTACATTTATGTCTAGCATGTCCTATTTTACAACAGTAAGAGCATGTAGGGGGTGATCTCATTTTAGCTTTAGCAATAAGGCTAGTAAAGTCTATAGATTTCTTACCATACCCTATTCCACCTTTATCAAATTATTTTTCTAAGTGAGCTATATCATCTTTTAAACTTAGGTTTTCATGCTCCTTAGATTCTAATTCATTTTTGAGGTTTCTATTTTCCTTTCTAAGAGATTTAGTCATGTCAAACATAAGTTTATATGCATGTATTAATTCATCGTAGGAAGGTACCTCATCATCGTCGTTGGAGATGATGTAATCATCCCTAGCCATGAGGCAGATGTTGGCTTCCTCCTCGTCATCATCACTATCGCTCCATGTTGCTATTAGGGCTTTCTTCTTCTCTGTGTCAATCTTCTTCTTGTGAGGACACTGCATAGTGGCCTTGTTGTTGACAGTTATAGCATGTTACTCCTTTCTCCGGCTTCTTTTCCTTCTTGAATTTGTTTCCTCGCATAAATCTTTTGAATTTCCTTGTTTAGAGTGCCATGTCATCATCTTCTTCTTATTCGACTTGGCTGGATAAGGCAATTCCCTTTGCCTTGATATTCTCATCCTCCTTCTTTACTTCCTTCTTTGTGGATAATTCCAACTCATGGGTTTTAAGGTCCCATGAAGTTGATCAAGATCGTAGGAAGTGATGTCGCCTTTGTTGGATTCAATGATGGTTATTCCCTTTGCATCCCACTTATTGGGTTGGGCGCGTAGAGCTCTCCTCCAAATTTGTTTGGATGGATATTATTCTCCAAGTTGGACTAACTTGTTGATGATTAGGGTGAGCCTCCGGAACATTGTATCTATATCTTCTTTGGGATCCATCTCAAAATGTCTCGTATTTGAGTTGTAGTAGATCGATCTTTGTCTCCTTGACTTGACGAGGAGCACATCCGGTTGTACTCGTTCATATCTAAAGAACAATGACTTTAGCATTTTGAGAAATTAATTTCATGTCCTCTTATGAAAAGTCATCCATTCCCTTAGGAACTTCAATCCCATCAATTTTTTCATAGGTGTATATGGACCTTTCACCGTCACTTTCCAAAGATCATAATCTAAGGATTGGATATATAGGAACATTCATTTTTTCCAATATCCGTAGTTTATGCCATTGAAAAGAGGAGGGTGATTGATTGATTGCCCTTGAGCATAATCACTCTCTAGATTTGCCATAGAGCCTTTTTGAAAATATTTTATAAAAGAGTGGCTCTGATACCACTTGTTAGAACCTAATGGGGGGTGGATTTAGGTTCCATTGGCAACTTTAGCAATTTAAAGCGATTATGCAAGTACGCAAGCGGAAGACTTAAAGCAATCAAGATAAATGCAGTAAATAAATGCGTAACGTAAAAAAAGTAGTAAAAGAGATAAGATATGTTTATGAAATTTCGATGATAAATCGTCTACGTCTTCCCTTCTTGGTTAATGTCGATTAACCAAGGATCCACTAACACTTGAAACGTCTTGGCCTTGATGGCTCCAAGGATAGCCGTACAACAAAATGATCACCGCGCCGATAGCTTTACAACTCGATACACTTGTTCTTAAGGGCTCCAAGGATAGCCTCAACAATATCACAACAAACTCGGCTTCACACTCGAGTTTTTATAATGATAGCACAACCAACTCACAAATGATTTTTACAAACAACTCTAAATTTTGAACAAATATATCGGATAATTTTTGATAGAGCACTTGAAGGAGAGAAGATTGCTTGCAATGAGATGTGGAGTGAATTGGATGGTTTGGAATGGCCTTAGAATGCCTATATTTATAGTTGCTTCTTCAAGTGAGTTCGGATCATCCGAACTGGCTTCTGAGCCTCCGAACATAACCGATTCAAATTCAAATTTCTGCGGCTGAGGAACTGTTCGGACCGTCCAAACCTGTCTTCGGATCATCCGATCGGCTGCATTAAAATCATTCCGGAAAATTTCTTCCGACAAAATCTTTCAATCGCCGTAAAGCAGTTCGGACCGTCCGATCCGTACTTTGGATCGTCCGAACTATATCTTTGTGCTTTCCAAGCGTGCCTCCGAACATTTTTTAATTCTTGAAACATCTTCGGACCGTCGGAACTATTTTCGTGTCGTTCGTGTTGGAGAACGCGGCGATCAGATCAATCAGAATTGATACCCGGTGCAGCGGAAGTTTAAAAATTTTATATGGAACGATTCCATAATGGGTATCAAAACTTAACGATTAAATTGTGTGTGTAAAAATTAAATAACAATTATAAATTTTTACCTCCAATCTCGAAGCGAGATTATGGACACCAACAGATTGCTCTGCTCTTGTTGTATATCCCTGGAACTGATGGACGAACTGTTCTTCAATCAGGTCCACGAACGGATATTTAATCCCTCTGATAGATTGCACTAGAAAATATATCAGAAGTTTCTACGAAGAGATTAACGAATTTGATCCGTTAAACCAGAATGTAAATCAAAATTCACAGACTGGATTTTCCGAGCAGAGGGGAGAAAGGGGGCGGCCACTATTGAGAGAAAAATACTAGGGTTTTCGAAAATTGTGACCTGTTGTTTTTTTTTTTTTTTTTTGTATCTAATTTCTATACTGCAATAACTTATTTATAATGTAGGCCGCTAACAGCTTAGGGCCCATTAGTCATAAGTTCAAGCCCGACAAGCAAAGCCCGCATGTTCAGAAATTAATATAAAATTCATCATGACTCCGATTGATAAACCGATTTCACCAATGTGCACAGAAACCATTTCTGCACCTTTTAAAGTCAAGATAAATTTTTCTGAATCCGAATTCAGTGGTTTCCAAAAATGCCCATCCCTATGTCATTTTAGGAAATCTCACTCCTCTACTCATAATTAAGAAGTCCAACTTCTTTGTTCATTAAATTTAACTCTTTAAATTTAACTATCTCAACGGGGATTAAAAATCCATTACTCTGTGTGACCCTCAATGGTTCAGAGATACAGCTAGCCGTGGGCTCACAACTCCTTGTGACTCGAAACAACAATTTCCGATTTGCCCATCGAATCATGGTAAGAGCGCCTAGCAACATCGCCCCATGATTCCCTAGGTATCACTGATAGTGCCTGCAAGAACCAATAGATTTTGGTTAGTGTACAGTACGGTCCCTTCATCCATATATCCCGATCGAATCAACAACCATTGGTAAATCGAGAGTCGTTCGAGATTCGATAACTATGCAATACATCTTGAAGATCAAATAGTGACATCGCATGTGTTACTAAGAAACCATTTCTTAAAACCCATCATGTACTCTGGCCAGAGATTCGTCACACTAATATCTCCTCAGATCGCATAGGATATCCACACTCGCAAGTATGTGGTGAATCCTTGACAACAAAGCATCGACTCCTATATGTGTCGTAACTGTACCCAATCCCGACACCTGATGACCCCAATAGAGTCGGTAAACGAGTCAAAGCACAGTACTAGCATATAGAGTCTCAATGATGTTTCAAGTAGTAAGGACTAATGGTGTACAACCAAAACCGCGGACTTTATCCACTCGATAAGTGATAACCACTTGGAAAGTCCGGATAGGGTAGTTCGATCATTCATCGTATGAATATCCATTTGCATGCTTCGAACATCTCTATGTTCCTTACCAATGAAACGTGGTACTCTGCATCGCAAATGCTAGTCTCAAACTCGAGCGATCCTTATCCTTATTATCGGACGGCTCAATCGACTAGGAACAGTTTAGAATATACAGTGACTATAAGATGTGTTTCATGATAGACATCTCCATGTTCTACCACATCTTACATACACTATAGTATATTCAAGGTCTTTATCAAAACAACAATAGTATATCACAATATAACAATATGAAGAAAGATAAAGTCATTGCCATTAATAAAAGTGTAAATTATATTTAAACAAAAGATTGTTTATACAAAGAGTCATCAAAGCCCTTAGCCACAAGTTGGCTCACCGGGCACCTACTCTTTCAATCTCCCACTTGCCCTAAAGCCAACTAGTCATACTACGTAGACCCATTGCTTCGCGATGTTTGTCAAATAATGGTCCTGGCAAGGGCTTAGTAAGTGGATCAGCGATATTGTCTGCAGAGGCCACTCTTTCGACAGTGATGTCTCCTCTTTCCACAATCTCCCGGATGATGTGGTATTTCCTCAGTACGTGTTTGGATCTTTGATGAGACCTTGGTTCCTTTGCCTGAGCAACGACACCCGTGTTGTCACAGTACACCGGGACTGGACCAACAACTTCTGGAATGACGCCCAACTCTTGGACGAAATTCCTCATCCAAACGGCCTCTTTAGCAGCAGCTGATGCTGCAATGTATTCTGCCTCAGTGGTGGAATCCGCTGTGGTGTCCTGCTTGGAACTCTTCCAAGAGACAGCACCGCCATAGAGAATGAACACAAATCCAGAGGTTGACTTCGAGTCATCCACGTCACTTTGGAAGCTAGAGTCGGTATAGCCTTCCAATTTTAGTTCTCTTCCTCCATATACCATGAACATATTCTTAGTCCTTCGTAAGTACTTAAGAATGTCCTTCACGGCTTTCCAATGCATTTGACCGGGATTAGCTTGATATCTGCTCGTGACACTCAGAGCAAATGCTACATCCGGTCTGGTAGATATCATCCCATACATGATACTACCTATGGCTGACGCATATGGTACATGTGTCATTTTCTCTATCTCTTCATCAGTCTTGGGACGCATAGACTTGGATAGAGAAACTCCATGACACATGGGTAGATGTCCTCTCTTGGACCCATCCATTGAAAACCGTTTCAATATGGTGTCGATGTAGGTTGATTGAGTGAGTCCTATCATTCTCTTAGATCTATCTCTATAGATCTGTATCCCTAGAATATAGGATGCCTCACCCAAATCCTTCATCGAGAATCTACCTGATAACCATATCTTTGTTGACTGCAACATCCCTACGTCATTCCCAATGAGTAGGATGTCATCAACATAAAGTACTAAGAATGTCACAGCATCCTTAACTACTTTCTTGTACACGCATGGTTCCTCCGGGTTCTTGATGAAACCAAAATCCTTTATTGTTTCATCAAATTTTTGGTTCCAACTTTTTGATGCTTGTTTTAGACCATAAATTGATCTCTGAAGCTTGCATACCTTATGCTCGCTTCCCATGGATGTGTACCCCTCAGGCTGCTTCATATAGATTTCTTCCTTAATGTCTCCATTAAGAAAAGCAGTCTTCACATCCATTTGCCATATCTCATAGTCATACCAAGCAGCTATGGCAATAAGGATTCTTATGGACTTGAACATTGCAACTGGTTAAAAGGTTTCATCATAGTCAACTCCTTGTCTTTGAGTATAACCTTTCGCCACCAATCGCGCCTTGTAGGTCAATACCTTACCATCAGGCCCAAGCTTTCTCTTGTAGATCCATTTACACCCTATTGGAACAATTCCATCGGGAGGATCTACTAAAGACCAAACTTGGTTTGTTTGCATCGAATCTATTTCCGACTGCATAGCTTCAAGCCATAAATTTGAATCCGCATCAGAAATTGCTTCCTTGAAGTTTCTTGGATCACATCCAACATCGGGTTCATCTTGATCCCCTTCAAGAAGAAGACCATATCGAATAGGAGGTCTAGAAGTCCTCTCGGATCTTCTAGGTACAGGCGTGTCTATCAATGGTTCCTGAGGTGTAGGATCGTTATTTTGTATTTCGGGTTCTTCTCGAATTTCTTCGAGTTCCATCATCTCGCCTTTCTTATCCAATAAGAACTCCTTCTCCAAGAAGGTGGCATTCCTTGAAACAAACACCTTTGTTTCAGCAGGATAATAGAAATAATATCCGATTGAATTCTTCGGATACCCTACAAAATAACATAAGGTGGATCGGCTATCCAACTTATCTCCCACTGTCTGCTTCACGTAAGCAGGACATCCCCAAATCCTCAAGTACGAATACTTAGGAGCTTTGCCATTCCATAACTCGTATGGTGTTTTGTCCACTGCATTAGTGTGGACGTTGTTCAACAACAATACCGCCGTTTCAAGCGCATAGCCCCAAAACGAAGGTGAAAGCTCAGTGAAGCTCATCATGGATCGAACCATGTCCAACAAAGTTCGATTACGACGCTCCGATACACCATTCAGCTGAGGTGTCATAGGAGGAGTCCACTGAGAGAGAATCCCATTCTCTTTCAGATAGTCCAAAAACTCGGTACTCAAGTATTCTCCACCTCGATCCGATCGAAGTGCTTTAATACTTTTACCTAGCTTGTTTTCTACTTCAGCCTTGAATTCTTTGAACTTTTCAAATGCTTCAGACTTATATTTCATTAAATATAAATACCCATACCTAGAATAATCATCAGTAAAGGTAATGAAGTAGGTGTGGCCATATTGAGTACCAACTCTAAATGGACCACAAACATCTGTATGGATCAAATCCAACAGATTTTGACTACGCTCAGGTTTCCCCTTAAAAGGAGATTTAGTCATTTTTCCTTTCAGGCAGGATTCACAAGTAGGTAGAGAGTTAATATCAGACATATCAAACATGCCCTCTCCCACTAGCTTGTTCATCCTCCTTGAGGAAATATGACCTAGCCTAGCATGCCAAAGGTTTGCCGGGTTTTGGCTATCGATTTTCCTTTTGTTCGTTGTTGCTGGTTTATCAACATAATTTATTGGAACGTCTTTTAGTTTTAAGTTATATAGATCATTTTCAAGTTGTCCATTTCCAATCAAACATTCATTCTTGTAAATATTGCAAATCCCATTTACAAAATTGCAAGAATAACCATCTCTATCAAGCATAGAAACAGAAATAATGTTTTTAATCAAATCTGGAACAAATAAAACATCTCTCAAAAATAACTTAAAATTGTTCTGCAAAATTAAATAAATGTCTCCTATAGCTTTGGATTTATCTCTGGAACCATTCCCGAGCCTTGACTGGGTCTCACCCATCCTTAGCCTATTACTTCTTGTCATCATTTGCAACTCATTGCAAATATGAGATCTACATCTGGTATCCAATACCCAAGAAGTAGTATTAAGAAAAACATTTATTTCAATGTAAAACATACCCTTTGCAGTTCGCAACTGCTCGAGGTATTCCTTGCAGTTACGTTTCCAATGACCGGGTTTCTTGCAGTGATGGCAAACTTGTTTAGACTTGTCCAATTTTGCATGTAACATTTGGCCTTGAGATCATGGTCCAACCATTTCTCTAGTTCGGCCAACCTTTCGGCAGTTACATCAGCCGGGGCAGTTTTCGGAGAAGCCTTTTCTAACACTTAGAAAATCTTTTCTGAACTTAGGACAATCTTAACTTATGGAATCATTCTGTATTGTTTGCGCCAGTAAGTTTGTTTTGTTCGAGAACATGTGGATTACGAATTCATTGTAATGAAATACTGAGTTGAAACAGACAATAATCGATGATTGTTTAATGAATTTACTAAGACATAAAATAGGCGAAATTTATTTTATGAATCTCACTCCCACTATTTTAACGATTTCACTACCCTCTAGTGAAAACGGGAAACTGTTTTCCTTAGTGAGAACATGGAGTCCAATTGACAAACCATGGTCCCGAATAATATCAGCCAACCATAATTTTCAAAAGGTAGAGCCCAATTGCTTCCAAAGCAACCTCCACGTTTTTACCTCATGTCCAATAAGGGCCCAATAATATGACGCCGATTATTGTGACATGTCAAGATGACCCATCAATATTAAGTTGTGATGGACGGTCGCCATGTGGATCCCCCAATAATATGAGCCGATCCCATGGGAGTTCCACCCAACTTACAACATGTGTCGATCCAATGTACAACTTTCCGACGAACGGGTCACCCCAATAATATGAGCCGGACCGTATCCGCGGGTAGAATCTCATACATTGATCGTTGATGGAAGGTAGGAACATTTAAACAAATTTAAATTTCCTTTATTTATCTTGATATCAATTTTAAATCATATTTAAAATGAGGGATTTTAATTTTGAAAATTTGTCTCATCATTTTTAAAATTTTGTATGCTTGCCGGATTCACACAATTTTGTCTAAAACATGCATACAACAATAATATCACATATTATATAGGATGATCGATTCCATTTCTAATCGACCCGTGGTTGCCAATCACGAGTCTTAGTCCAATCCTAGGTAATATGCAGTATGCAATGCAATCCTATTACATTGTGCTTCCAATTTACATTTCTTCTGTCTTTATTGTCTGCTGGGCCCACCTCCGTCTTCAAATCTTCATCTCCCACTAAATCTAATGTATTTACAATAAATAACAATGACAAGTAGGGGATACATTTTTAAGGGGTGGGAACGGGCCATAAACCAAGCCCACTTTTATTACTTATGACAATTCATATTGGGCCATAAACCAGGCCCATTAATAAATCCAACAACAATAAAAACAAATGTAAATTCCTAACATATACCTACAAAATTGGTCATGGCAATCGATCATCCTTATCCAATAACATTTAATTCAAAATTAATTTATTGGATAACATGCAATGGCAATTTAAATTTAAAAGGATAAAATCATATTTCATATATAAAATCTTATTTTACATAAAAAATCATATTTTATCTTTTTATCAAATAAAATCATATTTTATCTATAAAATCCAATTTTATACATAAAATCATATTTTACTCAATATATCCATAAGATCATATATTATCATCAATTGTACCAAAAATAATTAATTTCAAAATTCAATTTAACGGATAAAATATTTAAATTTTCAAAAAATTCAAATTTATCCAAAAATCAATTTTAAAATTTTCGGACTCGAACAATTCGATTTGACGCCTCGTGGACCAATCAAAAACAATTTTCAATCGGACCAAAAATAGAATTTTAACATATTAGAATTTTAATTTAAAATTAAAAATAATTTTTCGCGGGCCGCCCGGGACACTCCCGGGCTGCCCGCGCCCCAAAGGGGCTCGGGCCAGGCAGCGCCGATCGCTGCCCTAGGCAGTGCCGTGCGCTGCCCGGGGCAGCGACCATCGCTGCCCGGGTTTTGCCCGAAAAAAAAAAATTTTATTTTTAAAATATTTATTTTGTTTCAAAAACCGAGGCTTAAAAATTTTTGTACAATCGATTAATTTAATCGCTTGATCTGAGCAACCTGGCTCTGATACCACTGTTGGAGAACGCGGCGATCAGATCAATCAGAATTGATACCCGGTGCAGCGGAAGTTTAAAATTTTATATGGAACGATTCCATAATGGGTATCAAAACTTAACGATTAAATTGTGTGTGTAAAAATTAAATAACAATTATAAATTTTTACCTCCAATCTCGAAGCGAGATTATGGACACCAACAGATTGCTCTGCTCTTGTTGTATATCCCTGGAACTGATGGACGAACTGTTCTTCAATCAGGTCCACGAACGGATATTTAATCCCTCTGATAGATTGCACTAAAAAATCTATCAGAAGTTTCTACGAAGAGATTAACGAATTTGATCCGTTAAACCAGAATGTAAATCAAAATTCACAGACTGGATTTTCTGAGCAGAGGGGAGAAAGGGGGCGGCCACTATTGAGAGAAAAATACTAGGGTTTTCGAAAATTGTGACCTGTTGTTTTTTTTTTTTTGTGTCTAATTTCTGTACTGCAATAACTTATTTATAATGTAGGCCGCTAACAGCTTAGGGCCCATTAGTCATAAGTTCAAGCCCGACAAGCAAAGCCCGCATGTTCAGAAATTAATATAAAATTCATCATGACTCCGATTGATAAACCGATTTCACCAATGTGCACAGAAACCATTTCTGCACCTTTTAAAGTCAAGATAAATTTTTCTGAATCCGAATTCAGTGGTTTCCAAAAATGCCCATCCCTATGTCATTTTAGGAAATCTCACTCCTCTACTCATAATTAAGAAGTCCAACTTCTTTGTTCATTAAATTTAACTCTTTAAATTTAACTATCTCAACGGGGATTAAAAATCCATTACTCTGTGTGACCCTCAATGGTTCAGAGATACAGCTAGCCGTGGGCTCACAACTCCTTGTGACTCGGAACAACAATTTCCGACTTGCCCATTGAATCATGGTAAGAGCGCCTAGCAACATCGCCCCATGATTCCCTAGGTATCACTGATAGTGCCTGCAAGAACCAATAGATTTTGGTTAGCGTACAGTATGGTCCCTTCATCCATATATCCCGATCGAATCAACAACCATTGGTAAATCGAGAGTCGTTCGAGATTCGATAACTATGCAATACATCTTGAAGATCAAATAGTGACATCGCATGTGTTACTAAGAAACCATTTCTTAAAACCCATCATGTACTCTGGCCAGAGATTCGTCACACTAATATCTCCTCAGATCGCATAGGATATCCACACTCGCAAGTATGTGGTGAATCTTTGACAACAAAGCATCGACTCCTATATGTGTCGTAACTGTACCCAATCCCAACACCTGATGACCCCAATAGAGTCGGTAAACGAGTCAAAGCACAGTACTAGCATATAGAGTCTCAATGATGTTTCAAGTAGTAAGGACTAATGGTGTACAACCAAAACCGCGGACTTTATCCACTCGATAAGTGATAACCACTTGGAAAGTCCGGATAGGGTAGTTCGATCATTCATCGTATGAATATCCATTTGCATGCTTCGAACATCTCTATGTTCCTTACCAATGAAACGTGGTACTCTGCATCGCAAATGCTAGTCTCAAACTCGAGCGATCCTTATCCTTATTATCGGACGGCTCAATCGACTAGGAACAGTTTAGAATATACAGTGACTATAAGATGTGTTTCATGATAGACATCTCCATGTTCTACCACATCTTACATACACTATAGTATATTCAAGGTCTTTATCAAAACAACAATAGTATATCACAATATAACAATATGAAGAAAGATAAAGTCATTGCCATTAATAAAAGTGTAAATTATATTTAAACAAAAGATTGTTTATACAAAGAGTCATCAAAGCCCTTAGCCACAAGTTGGCTCACCGGGCACCTACTCTTTCAGTCCGAACCCAACTTCGTGGCCTACGAGCTGTGCAATTGAAGAATTAATAAATCCTTGAAAATAATCGGATGGTCCGAACCTGGCTTCGAACCGTCCGAACTCTGACAGTTTCGAACAATTCAAACTTTTCTTCAATATTTGGCTTATCGGTTCTTGCTTCCAATAATTTTCTTAGACAATAAATTTTTATTATCTGCAAATTTCTCAATTTAAATTATTAGTAACAGTTAACCGAGTTTTGTTATCATCAAAACATAATATTTTGAGACTTGTTAATGCATTAAAAACATTAATCTCATAACACGAGATTTGTATGCGTTTAAGGCGTAACAAGGTGCAATCGAGTTCCTAGAGCTTGATGCAGACCGTTCCAAAAATGTGATGTAAATCTAGAGTCTAATTTTGAAACGATAGATTTAGGCACACCATGCAATCTTACCACTTCTCTAACGTAAATCTCTGCCATTTGATCATCTCTGTACGTCATCTTGTACGGAATAAAACATGAAGATTTCGTCAATATGTCAATAACTACCCAAATGGCATCACAATCTCTGGATGAACGTGGTAGATTCGTAACGAAATCCATGGAAATATGATCTCATTTCCATTCTGATATAGACAAGCTTTGCAATAGACCACCAGGTTTCTGTGACATCAGATTTCATCTGTTTCCACAAATACTGATTCTTCAAATAATTGTCCATCTTTCTGCCACAAGGATGATACTGAATCTAATGCAATGAGCCTCTTTCAAAAGTCAAAACCTTTTGTCTCAAATCTGAAACATCTGGCACAAAAATTCTGTTATTCACAAACAAAGCACCATAATCACTAACCTGATACTCTAACTGATGCCCTGATCTGACCCTCTCAACTGACTCCTGAATATTCAAATCTGATTTTTACGCTTCTTTATTTCTTATCAACAATTTTGGCTCCGTTGAATAACACAAACTCTAATAGGCTACATATTTGTCTCAAATACCAATCTAGAAATACAAAATCTTATACCAATCTGGATACACCTATCGTAGATAAGAATAAGGAACATACCTTTCTACTCAAGGCATCTGCAGCTGCATTGGATTTTCCTGGATAATATTTGATCTCAAAATCAAAATCTTTCAACAAGTCTAGCCATCTTCGTTGCCTCATATTCAGTTCAGACTGCAAAAATAGATATTTCAAACTTTTGTGATCAGAATAAATCTTAAATTTCTCATTGTATAGATAACGTCGTCATATCTTCAGAGCAAATATAATGGATGCAAGCTCTAGATCATGGATAGGATATCTGGTCTCATATGGTTTCAACTGTCTCGAGGCATAAGCAATGACATGTCCTTTCTGCATAAGCACACATCCTAATCCCCTGTGAGAAGCATCACAATAAACAGTAAAATCACTAGTACCTGAAGGAATAGTCAATACTGGTGCACTCATCAATCTCTTCTTTAGCTCAATGAAACTGGCCTCACAAGCTTTTGTCAAGACACATGGTGCATTATTCTGAGTCAATTGAGTAATAGGCTTGTCGATGCTGGAGAAATCTTTGATAAATCGGTAATAATATCCTGCTAAGCCCATAAAACTGCGTATCTCTGGGACTGATGTAGGTCTTGGCCAATTGATCACTGCTTCGACCTTGCTAGGATCGACAGAAATCCCATCTTTGGAAATAATATGCCCAAGAAATACAACTCTCTTCAGCCAAAATTCACATTTCGATAGCTTGGCATACAATTTCTCTGTTCTCAAAGTCTGTAATATAATTTCTCAGATACTCAGCATGATCACAAATATTCTTAGAATAAATCAAAATATCGTCAATAAAGATAATAACAAAGTCATCAAGATACTTCTGAAATACCCTATTCATAAGTCCCATAAATACTGCTAGAGCGTTGGTCAGTTCAAATGGCATGACTATAAACTCATAATGGTCATACCTCGTTCTAAAGGCAGTCTTAGGTATATCTTCATTTCGGACTCTCAATGATGATATCTAGATCTTAAATCGATCTTGGAATAAACAGATGAACCCTGCAACTGATCAAATAAATCATCTATTCTCGGCAATGGATATTTATTCTTTACCGTTGCTTTATTCAATTGACGATAGTCGATACAGAGTCGGATTGATCCATCCTTCTTTCATAAAAATAGAACCGGAGCACCCAGGGAAAAACACTCGGTCTATTGTATTCTTTTGCCAAAAGATCTTCCAAATGTTCTTTCAATTCTTTCAAATCAAGTGGTGTCATTCTGTAAGGAGCTTTTGAAATAGGTAATGTACCTTGCATCAGTTCAATACTGAAGTCTATCTCCCGAACTAGAGGCAATCTCGGAATTTTATTTGGAAAGACATCAGCAAATTCACTAACCACTGGCAAGTCTGCCAATTCTAGGCTAGGTTTCATCACATCTACTGCATAAACAAGAAATCCCTCTGCTCCTTTCTGCAATAATAGAGTCATTGACAACACAGAAATCAATGGAATCTTAGCTCTAGAGCCCTTACCGTAGAATTTCCATTAATTTGCCATATATGATCTAAATCTAACTATATTCTAGAAACAATCGACTGTGAACCTGTACTTGGTTAACATATATATGCCTATAATGCAGTCAAAATCTGACAAACCAAGCACGATACAATCTAGCTCTATCACATTACATTCGTATTGTAGTGCACAATTTGTGATCAATCTCACAAATACAATTGCTCTCCCTAAAGGTGAAGAGATAGAAACTAAAACATGAAATATTTCAAAAGATAATGCATGTAACATAACAAATTGTTCAAAGATGAATGTATGTGATGCACCTGTATCTATCAAGAGATAAGCAGGATAACCAAAGATAGAACAGTTACCTGCTATGACATCGTCAGGTGCTGCCTGAGCCTGTTCTTTAGTCAATGCAAAAGCTAGGGCCCGTTGTCTCGAAGGTTGACTCCCCGCTTGACTTCCTCCTGTTCTGTTATGTTGCTGAGGTTGTGGCTGGAAGGAATGTACAGAAGATACTTTCCTTTCAGGCTGAGCCACTGATCTCGATGACCCTGCACCTTGCGATCTTTCGGTACTATGCTGTGGACATACTCTTGCAAAATGTCCTGTATGATGGCATATATTGCAACTCCCAAACACACCTCTGCACTGATCACTGGGATGTCTCCCTCCACATCTGCTGCAATAAACTCCTGAATAACCCAAACTTTGACCAGAACTGCTTTGTCTTGGCCCACTGGAGCTGGATGAACTGCTCCCTGATTTCTTAAACTGATTCCTTCTTGGCCTCAGAAAATCTTTCTTACCACTGCTACTACCACCTCCCTCAAATCTGAGTGATGGTTGCTGAAACTGGAATGGGGGTTGTGGCTGTTGTGGTGACTGAGCTACAAACGATGCTCCTCGTTTTTTAATCAAACCAGTCTCTGCTCCCTTTGCTATATCAAGTGAATCAGCAAAGTTTTTAGGCCTCCCAGAGTTCACTAACGTAAATACATCTGGATTCAGTCCATTGATGAACTTATCAGCTTTTGCCTCTTCATTCTCAGCTACATGTGGAGCAAACTTCAACAAGGTGGAGAACTTAGCCACATATTCTTCTATATTCAGGTTGCCTTGATTTAAATTAGAAAACTCTACATTCTTATATTTTTTGTACGACACTGGAAAGAAATGTTGATAAAATTCTGTTTTAAACACTTTCCAAGTGATAGTCATACCTCGGTTCTCAAGAGCTTTATTGGTTGTAATCCACCAACTCTTTGCAACATCTTGAAATTGGTGCCCAATCAGTTTGATTCGTCTATCATTGGCATAGTCAAGAGAATCAAACAGCATCTCAATGTCCTCTAACCAGCCCTCACATTCAACTGAGTTCTCGGTTTCTTTTAGAGTAGGCGGCTTGAAGGACTGCAATCTTTTCAATAATATCTCCATCGGTGACGGTGTGACATCCATCGGATCTTTAGATGTACTACCCTGTTCGGTTCTCTGAGCTTTTGGTGCTTGTGGCACATTTTTTCTCAGAGATTCTGGTGCTTGTGGAACATTCGGTACTCTACGAAGAGGCATATCTGATATACAAGAGGATTTGCACACAATATCTCATCATTTCATAGTCAATAGTTCTGTTTCAATCCTCCTCCTATCGACATTCTCATGATCAGATCTGATGCATTATCAAGTCATACTGAAAGCAACAAAGCATGCTAGCATAGATATCATGTAATCCACATTAATATCATTCTTATGCATAAATAAATCAATAAAGAGGACTCGATCTACCCCGCTCACTAACTTCTATCCTAGTATGAGGAACTTACGCTCTGATACCACCTGTTGTGGGGACCTCGGGTTGCTAATCAAATCTTAGGGGCAAACAATAATTAAACAAAAATAATCTAAGATAATTGACTTAAGAATTTTTTTTAAAACAAATACACGGACTCCGTGCACTGGTTCGTGCGGAGTTCTGTGCACCAAAAACTCAAAATAAACAAGTTAACTGTCCATACACGGACTCCGCTACCTCCAGGTTAAGGTACGTGCACAAAAACCCAAAATTATTTAGTTACTGTCTCGATTCCAGACCACAAGGACCCATGCACAGACGTATGTAAAGGGTCCGTGCCCTGCTAAAATCTGTTTTCTTCATATGTTGTTCCAAATCTGAACATTCCATATACAAGCTCAAGTTTACCAAGTTAAACACATGTATTCATACATCAATCTAGTACTCTAAATACATGAAATAACTAGAGTAAACAAGGTACTCAACAAGTGGAAAACATGCAACATTACATGTTTTGAAATACTTCAAAATATATACAAGGCCACTTGACTTCTAACATGTTTGACAAAGAACCATAGTACACATCATCTTCTAAAACCCGAGTCACCACTTCTAATCTCGATCTTGAGCTATCCCGGTCGTCTCTGACTCGCTCCTACCCCACCTATTGTCATGCACAAATACAAAACACAGTAATAGTCGGATAACTCCGGTGAGAATTTAATCCCAGTATAAAACAACATATTCATGTATTTGGTTAAGGCAAAACAAGTTGTAAACAACAACAAGAATTCATATCAACTTTAATCAAGCAATAGAAACTCTACTATCAAAACTAAAGCAATGCATGAATTCACAATCGGTTTTCAAACTCGGTATCGGTTCTTTTGGGATCCCGGGGAAGAATAACACAAAAAGTCTCCCACCAACACTCACATTCAAGGTGGCATTGGGTTCTTATTCCAGGACTTTGGCCCACTATATTGAGATTCTCACAATAGGGATAAATCAATCGCCTAGGATCCTCAATATAAGTCCAAACATCCTATCTTTTCTTGGAAACTCAGCCATCAAAATCTCAAGAGAAAGTTGCCTCAATATGAATGCAATAAAATCTAATAGCATTAGAATCAAACCAACCATAAGCAACCTAGTTCAAGCAAGCAATCATATATGTGAATACCAATATACTATCATATAGTATGTGATTTTGAAAGGGCACTCAAGAAAGTCATCTTGAGTGTTAAATCCCCTTTACTCTTGTGATGTCTTATACCTTATTCTTCTTGGTTTCAAGGCTCTTCAAATCTTTCACAATCTGCACAATACACTAGCTTTCAAAATCGGCTCAATCTCTTCTCAATCCTCAAGGCTAGAAGTCACAAACCTTGTTCGTTTTTCTACCGGTTTTGAAGTCGAGGTTCTTGAGTTCGACGTCTCCTGTTTTCAATATGAAATCACAACATCTTATGTAGGAAACATCAGCAAGAACTCAAACATATCACAGTTCAATCACATAGATTCAAATTCTAGCAAATCTTGAACCGGTGGCGTAACAGTATAAAATCGGTAATAAAAACTCAACTCTATCAATTCTATCAATCATATCTACTTCAATATCATCTCATATCAGCTCAATATCATCATAAACCAGCAGTATCAGTAGTGTGTGCGTGTTATAAATCTTGCTGGAAAATTCATAACAATTTCAAACGATAACCGTTCTTCGATCCGGCTTCGAATATACAGTACATAACAACTCTAGAATACATATTCATGAGCAAATTCTGAGTTCTTCAGAATACACAATTTTGAAACCAGCTGGATCAAGATAATACTTACATCACTTTGAAGCTCTTGTCGCAAGGATTCCAGAACTATGCTCGGATTTAAAATCGAATGGACGGATCTTGAACAATCAAAGTTTGAAAATGAAATTGGACTTGGGAATTCTGATTTCTAGATTTCTTTTCTGCAATTCTGATATGAAGACATGAAAATACACGTTTGTATTACATGCCAAGTGTCCCACTAAATTTCCAAGATTTGCACTTTGGCCCCTAAAATCTTCACTATTTGCAAATCAGTCCTCGGAAATTCTTTTTAATTCAATTTCAATCCTAAATAATTTAATAGTACTAGAATTTAAGTGTAAACTCCAAAAATATCAAATTAAATATTTTTGGATTAAAATTAAATAATCTTGGGCCTTACATTGTAGGTCAGCTGGTGCGCGTCTTGGACGAGTGGATTTTCAAAATGTTGCTTCTGGGATGACTTGGTGTGTGGTCACCTCATGTGGGTTTTCGAGGTGTAGTGTATCTGTGAGGGAACGGATTCTGGTTTAGAGTTGGTGGAGGTATTGGAAGGAACATGATTGTTTTGTGTGAATGGGGCAGTTGAGGCGATCTCCTCGTCTATGTATTTTGGCAAGATGAGAGTGCATCTTTGGTCATCATTGGGTTTAGTAGAGTAGGGAAAAACATTTTCATGAAAAACAACATCCCGTGAAGTGATTAACTTTCTATCCTCCAAATCATAGACAAGGTACCCCTTTTGTCCCGATGGATACCCAATAAAAATGCATCGGCATGAGCGGAAATCTAATTTGTGAGTAGGATGGAGGTTGGTAGCGAAACATAAGTAGCCATTGGTACGTAAATGAAAGTAAGAGGGGATCCGGTTGTGTATTCACTCATATGGTGTTTTGTTGGATAAAAGTGGTGTGGAAAAATGATAAATGAGATAACAAGCCGTATTGACAAGTTCTCCCCAAAATTTTAAGGGAAGATTGGCTTGAAAACATAGGGCACGAACGAAATTTAAAAGGTGACGGTGTTTTCATTCAACAACCCCATTTTGTTGAGGGGTGTAAATACAAGATCGGTGGAAATTTGTACCACATTCATTGAAAAAGGTTTCTAAGGAAATAAATTCTTTTCCATTGGCCGACCGTATGCTTTTAATTGAGCAATTGTGTTGTGTTTTGACCCAAGCAAAAAAAAATATTAATGAGGGATTGGGTTTCAGATTTGTGACGCATGTGATGAACCGAAGTGTAGCGAGAAAAATCGTCTACAATAGATAAAAAAATAAAGTGCTCCAGAATGAGAATAAATCCTATGTGGTCTCCAAATATCACAATGTATTAAATCAAAAGGTTCATTACTAGAAATATTATTAGAAGGAAATGGTAAGCGTGATTTTTTTGCTAAATGACAAACATCACAAGTAGTGCTAAAATCAAAGGAAATATATGGGATAGTTTGAGATAATAACTATAGTTGGTTGGCACAAAGGTGCCTGAGTCTTTTATGCCAAAGGCTGGGTGTGTGACAAGTTGTGTTGGATAAGTGTGGACTCCAATTCGGGGTAAGGTAATAGAGGCCATTACTCTGCCTGCCCAGTCCAATCGTCTTCCTCATAGTTGAATTCTGCAACACGCAAAAATCAGAGTAAAATGTCACATTACAAACCAAGGCTTGTGTAAGTTTGCTAATTTAAGTTAACTTTGAAGTTTGGGATGTAAAGCACGTCATCAACAGTCATATCATTGCATAATTTCATGGATCCAATAGATTTGATTTGTGTGTGTCCTCAATTTGGTAACTGCACGGTGGGGTGTTTAATAGCTAGTTCATTTGAAATGGGAGGATTTCTTGAAACACGGTCGGTGGCGTCACTGTCTAGTATCCATGTGCTATGTGTTAAAATAGACTTATTCCCTAAATTTTTGATAAGAGGCTTATTGTTACCAGTGTCTTTGCGGAGAAGCTCCATAATTTGATCATACTCCTTGAAAGTGAGTTGTTTGGTCTCCACGTTGGAAATGGATGGAGGCTTGATATTTTTCTTTCCCTTTGGTTTGACATCTTTGCCATGATAGCGGTGTCTGGGCGGGAACCCATGAATATAGAAACATCGATCAATAGTATGATCGTCCAAATCACAGTAAGAAAATTTAAGTGGTTTATTTACAGTGTTCAGTTGGTGGGAATCAGACTCTTTGACTTGTCGACCTCAATTATGCACCTTTTGCTGAGTAAAATTTGCATTATATCCAGTATTGTCTCGATTTGAAGCGACGTCATTTTGTCTCTTGTGTTGTAATACAAAAGCATGAGCCTTGCGGTTGTCAGGTAATGGATTTATCCAGAGTATTGAGCCACGAATGGTGGAAAAAATATCATTTAACCCCATGAGGAATTGCGTGATTTTTTCCTTTTCCGTCTCTTTCGGTGATTTTTTTGACACTTCCACAAGTATAAGCAATTGGATCACAGTAAGAATCCAACTCATCTCATAGAGCCTTCAATTTAGTGTAGTAAATTGACACAAATTGGTGTCCTTGTTGATGTTCTGTGATTTTGCGGTAGATCTCGAAGATGCTAGCATCATTCCCTTGTGAGAATATGTCATGCATGTCGTTCCAAACATCGAATGCATGTTCTGCATAAATGATGCTAGCAGCGATGTCGGGCTAAACGGCGTTGAGGATCCATGATAATACCATATGATTGCATCGTTCTCATGTTGGAAACTTGTCGTCCTTTGCTGTCAGCGCTTTGATTGTCCCATTGATGACTTTGGTTTTGTTTTTAGCACTCAAAGCTATGCACATTGCACTACTACATTGCCCGTAGTTATTCCCATCCAATAACTTGGAGACAAGAACCAAACCAGGATGATTGGATTGTTGTAAAGTGAGTGGATCCAATTGTTTTGTTCCAGTCTCTGATTTCTTGTTGTCGTCTCCCATCGCAGTGGAATTGATTTCTCAGAACGTGTGTTTTTATGGTACCATGTAAGAATTTGTGAAATATGAGGTGATAGAGAAAAATTATTGTATAAATGATATTGAAGATGTACAAGAATATATATAACCACTACAAAAGAATCAACCAATTGATTGTAATTGATTCTGGATAAGAAGAAAATAATCCTCATTGATTTACAATGTGATTTATTTACATAAACTAAGAAAGTGCACGTGCGCTACACGTAGATGACTAACCGTTGAAAAAATGATTATGAAGTTTAGATAATGCTTAAATTTGTTTAATAATATTATTTTTAGGATTATTTATCAATCTGAATAGATCAAAACACGTTAGATAAAAAAAACAACAACAACAACGTGCATGTCAATAAATCATATATATTCAACTATCCATATGTGACACTTTTCAATCCGTATTTTTGCGTGATTTTAATATAAGGACAACTCTCTTCAAGTCAAAGGTACCCTTCGTCCCAATTATATAGATTTTTTACATGGATTAAGAAAAAATCATTGGGAAACAAATTTTGTACAAACTTTTTATTTTATCCATATTTAATTTATTCAAAAAATGATTGCACAATTATCAAGATGTAGTTAATAGTGATATATTAGTAAATGAGTGTAAAACATATTACTATACATTTGGAACAAATAAAAACAAAACGTGACCTATATAATTGGAACGGATGGAGTATTTTTTTTTCATCCAAATACTAATCATAAAAAACAATAAAAATAATATAGGACCGAGTGTATGTCGTTTACCAATAGCTATAGCTGGCGGTGACGGTGCAACTCAAATCTTTTAAACTGCAAAACAACTCAAGCTCCATGTTTCAAAAAATTTCTTAATTAAAAAATGATCATATTAATATTAAAAATAAAAACCCTTAAATTGTTATTAAATTCAACATCTCTCATGTTTGTGTTAAAATTTTAACCATTTAAAACCTTTCTCTATTTTTTTAGAGTTACATAATATAAATAGTTAATTTTATATCAGAATGATTCTTCTGTCATGGGAAATAAAATGTCTCAAATGATAAGAATTAAATACTTATGTGTAATAAAACACATATTTAAAGATAAAAAAATAAAATATGTGTTTTAGGAAAAAAAAAAGAATCAAAATGTCATATGTAAATCTTTTTTTCCCTATAATTCATATTTATTATAAATATTATATTATATATAGCCTACATTAAATTCAAAAGTAGAAAGTAATTTCTATAATTTAAAACTTCTCATTAATTTATTTTTCTATTAATAAAAATCAAAATAAATCAAAGTGTTTAAATTATAGTGCAAATAAATGTTAGAAAAATTTACAAAAGCGCACTTAAAATCCACATGCTCTCAATACTCAGTTCATTGGAAAGACATTCTAAAAAAATGACATATAGCGACATATTTTTAAGGGCACTTGTAGATTATTTTTTTTAAGAGTTTTAAATATTTTTTAATATAGATTTATTCTACTTGTGGCTATTAGGCAAATATTATATGTAAAGGTTGAAAAACAGAAAAATCTGGAAGCCAAAAAAATAAAATATAGACGTATTTATATCCTTCATATTGAAGTAAAAATCAATTACGATAAATCTATATGGCCAGAAAAAGTAGTTGGCGATTAATAATGATATTTACTCTTTATAAATGACTAATAAGCCCCTAATCATAATAGATTTATCCAGCCGCCTAATATGAATCCAGTCGAGAAATTCATTGGGAATTGTTAATGATATGTACTCATACGCCTTAATGATTCTGCTATTTCCTATGATGAATTTAAATATAACAAACTCACGACTCAATCCAACTCACAATGAAGCAGATCGAAAACAATGGAGAACGAAAACTTCAGAAACAGGGATTCTTTGATGGCCAAAATTTTTGGTTCTGATGTTGAAAGTTTGTCCGAGCATAATCCTGGAGTTGAACACCAGTCCAACTCACAAGAAGCAGACAGTATCTAGATTAAGGAAGGTTTGGCGAATAATTGAAATGTTGAAGACGGACCTTTGCCTGGTATGATATTTGATAGTGTTGATAGGTTGTTCATAGCTTATCAAAACCATGCACGACACAAAGGTTTTAGCGTTTCAAAGAGAGCAGCTCACAATGTTAATGGAGAAGAAAAGTATACAGTGATTATTTGTGATAGGGGTAGAAAATGTCGGTTCGAAAACTCTTCAAAAAGAATAATTGCCCAGCTAGAATTAACGCAATCAAGCAAGAAAATGGGTGTTGGATGGTTTTGAAAATATGCATAAACCACAACCATGTTCTCGATCCTCAAATGTCAATTTTTAATGCCAAGACATAGATCTTTGTCAGTGAACATGAAGAGACAGTTAGAAGCTAACGACATTGCAGGCCTCGGGCCATGCAAGAATATCAGGCTTCTAGAAGTTCAAGCTGGTGGACCAGAGAATTTAGGATGTCTTCCTAAAGATTGCAGGAATTTTATCGAGAACAGAAGAAGATTGAGACTTGGTGATGGAGATGCTGAGGCCATTCGCAAGCTTTTTATGAGAATGCAACAAAGGGATACAAACTTCTTTCATTTGATGGATGTTGATGACGAATGCAGACTATGTAATGTGTTGTTGATTCATCCCCGAAGCAAAGCTGCATATGAAGAATTTCATGATGTTGTAAGCTTCGACACAACTTATCTTGTCAATAAATATAAGATGCCTTTTGCCACTTTTGTCGGCATCAATCATCATGGTCATTCCATTTTATTAGGGTGTGTGTTAGTTACACATGAAGATGCAAGGTCATTCAAGTGGCTCTTCATGAATTGGCTTGAGGCAATGGGAAACATTCATCCTACCGCTATATTAACTGACCAGTGTAAGAGTATTAAAATTGTCCTAAGGGAAGTGATTCCAGACACTATTCATTGATATTGCTTGTGGCATATTCTGTCAAAAATACCTCAAAAGTTCAAAAATGTGGTTGATTTTGACAAGACAGTTGCTGAGTTCAAAGCAATGGTGTATGAAAGCATCAAGATTGATACTTTTGAGAGTAAATGGTCTGAATTTGTACGGAGTCATGGAATGGAAAGCAGTGAATGGTTGAGAATACTATACGAGGAGAGGGAAAAATGGGTGCCTGTTTACTTGAAACACACTTTTTGGGTTGGCATGATTTCTACACAAAGAAGTGAGGGAATACATGCTTATTATGATGGCTATATTCATTCTATGAGTACTCTGAAACAATTTTTTGAAAAATATGAGATCGCTACAAGTAATAAGATTCAGAAGGAGTTTCGTGCAGACTTTGAATCAAAGAGCAAAATAATTAAGTGCATATCACGGTTTGAATGGGAGAAACAATTTCAAAGGTCATACACAAATTCTATTTTCAATTTAGTTGAAAAGGAGATCAATAGGGTATTGTATTGTCATATTATTCCCCCAACTGAAGAAGAATCAATTGAAGTAGCAAATCAAGTCAGAATTGAAATATTCAAAGTTCTAGAGAGAACCATAGTAAACAACTGGTACCACAAAGAGTTTACATACACTTTTGAGTTCAGACTGAATGGGGAGTATATAAATTGCAACTGCAGGAAGTTTGAATTCAAGGGAATTATTTGTTGTCATATTTTTAAGGTTTTGTCCTTAAAAGACATTCATATTGTCTATGAAAGATACTTGTTAAGGAGATGGAGGAAAGATGTCCCGAGATGACATTCAAGTATATTTTTCGCCGAAGGTTATCCACATATGACAGACGATTACAAGAAATTCCAAGAAGTTGAACGATGGTTTCAGGACTGTACCGATATATCTATCGGCAGTGGTGAGAAGATGGAGTTTGTTAAACAAAAGTTAATCAATTTGCATAAAGAGCTACTAAATTGGAATCCAATATTGACAGCTCAATTTGCTGGGACAGCAAGGTCAGTAGAAAACATTCTAGAGGAACAATCAGTTGGAGGTACACCTGTGTTGGATCCTGCAGTTACCCGCCCCCGTGGTAGACCGAGGACTAATCGATTAATATCTGCAAGTGAAGCTAATGCAGTAAGAGGAAGGATAAATATTAGGGGCACAGATGGTGGACGTCGTGGAGGCCATTCAGGGAGATGTAGGAGAAATTATGCACACGAGATGGACGTGCTGGACTTGAATCAGCCAGTCATTGCTACACAAAGTAGCCAAGTCAATTAGTGTGTTATTTGAAATCTATCATAATTGAAAAACAATATTTTTAGCTAAGAAAAGCAAGATGATACGAGTAAAACACTTGAGCTGGCGACGATAAATATTGTAGAGCTGCTTCAATCAAACTTAAATTCGTATTAACCAGCTTGGTACATTATATCTTGTTTTTATGTAAAATAATTGAACATTTTGGTGATTAAAAACAATATTTTGGTGATTAATAATATAAAACCCAACAAAGAACAAAACTTCACTTAATCGAACTTGTTTTGGATTGTTCTTATTTGAAGATGACTTTCGATTTGTACTGTAAAATAGATCTCGAAGCTGCCAGTCATTGCTACACAAAGTAGCCAAGTCAATTGGTGTGTCATTTGAAATTTTTCATAATTGAAGAATGATCTTTTTGCCCAGAAAATCAAGATGATACGACTATAGGAATTAAGCTGATGACGATAAAAATAATACAGCTGCTTTAATCAAAGTATAATGCGTATTGAGCAGCATGGTATATTAAATTTTGTTTTGTAGATCAAATATTAGCCATACCATAATGTTTGAACTTATCAAAAATAATTTATCTATTCCTCTATTTCTTCCCTTTTCCTTTCGAAGGAGCTCCCTTAGCTTGTCCTTTTTCCCCACTTTTGGCATCACCAGCTTCATGTAGAAGATCCAAGATTACAGTGAGCTGGGTACCAAACGTATCTGTCAATTCCTTAAATTTGGCTTCATTGTAAGATTGAGCACTGTCAATTCTTCGGACAACTTCATGTTTTGAGTTAATGTGCATTCGATGCATGTGTTGAATATCAGAAGATAATTGTTCAATCTTGTCCACAGCAGTTTGCTTGAAGGCAGCAAGATCTTCTGAATTGCGTGCAGTGTCCAATTGAAGTTTAGAGACAATGTTGAATAGTTGATTGAAGGTATCAGTAATCAACTCTGGCTGCATCAGATGAGTTTGTTTCATAGTACATTTGTCTTATTCAACCATTAACTCAGGAGCTTTCTGGGTAAAAACTAAGTCTTGAGATATTTGAACTGCAGAGACTGGTGGAGTAGGCATGATCTCAATGGTATCTATCTGATCAGATGAATATGAAGGAGCTTTTGAATCATCATCATCATCATCATCATCATCATTTGTAAGAGGATAGGAAACAATTGCTTGATCTGCTTTGGCTTCAGGGTACTTTTCATTCACTACATTTTTCTGGAGCATAGCAGGAATTAGATGAGAAATGGCATAAAATGGATCTGAAAAAGAAATTAATGCATCATTAGAAGAATTTTTTCGTTGAGGTATTTTATCTGGACGAAGTCCCTAACTGATTGGTCTGTACACAACAATTGCAGTGGTTGGATCAAAATGAAGTTGATCCGGAGATGAGGTAGCTACTTGATGATCAACAATTGCATCAGATGGATCGGTGATTTCAGTTAATTCAATCTGATGATGAATATGGGGTGAGAGTTGTTGCAGAGGTGATGGTGGGGGTGATACATGGTGAAAAACAATCAAATCAGAGATAGAATCAAAGTTATCTACTTCAAGAGTATTCTCTGATGATTGAACTGGAGCTGCTAAAGTTGAAGATTCTTCAATCGAAAAGTCCTGTCTCATCATCTGAGCAGTAGTAGCCAGATTAAATGCATCATTTTCCAGCTGACTAATCACAGCGGACTGATCAAAAGCATCCAGTGCAGTTGTATTGAACTGTGCTCTTTTTTGTCTCAGACAAATACTCAGTAGGCTCTCCTTAACTTTGACAAGCGCAAAATCTCTTCTTTGCAGGGCTAGAGAAATATCTTGTGTTTCGGCCAATACTAGAATATTATGTTCTATAATTGCAATACTTGAAAACAATTTCCAAGAATTGATTTTTGAAAAGTGAATTTTTGTTCTGTGATCCACCCATTTGTCAAATAGTTTCATTCTGTCATTGGCGGTGTGGTTCATATCTTGAATGGCTTTATTGATGGCACGCTCAGCACTTGAAAGAAAAGAGGATTCAATAAGAGTAATGGTACCTTGATTCAAAGTCTGAGAAAATCCAAACTGTAGGGGGTGATGTTTGTCTGGATCACCGGTGGAATGATGTCAGACACCAAGGATAGAGGAATTGCCGGTAGTAGAACATGCTGGATTAGTGGAATTGGAGAAGAAGGTATAAGAGACCTCTTCTTGTTCTGATGCTTTGGTGCAGCAAGCATGGTAGACAAAGTCACTTGATCTAACTCTGTTTCTTCATCACATGAAAAGTCAGTGATGAGTTTCCTTTTAACCGACTTTTTCTTTGGGGCATTGGGCTTTTTAGTTGGTGTGGGACTTGGAGCTTCATCTGCAAGAGTTTTTGATGTTGCTTCAACAGTGAGATCTTCAATCTCATATTCATCTGTTGTGCTTCTCTTGAACACAATCACCTGTTTGGCCTTATACAGTTCGATCGCTCTCTCATTTAGTATCTTGTGAGGATGCAAAGCAGAAGAGGTACCCAAATGAACATTCAAATTGTTCAATAGTTCCCCAATTTGAATAGCAAACCCTTGAGATTGAACCGTGGATATGGTGATCATATTCATGAAAACTTTGAAAAGAACAGCAGACCAATTTACCAATGTTCTAGTTGAAATAGCTACCATGAGTTCAAATTTTTCAGTAGTAATCGCATCAAAAGAACCTGCTTTCGCCAGAAGGGATTTTCCCACAATATCATGAAGTAATCTGAATTTCATCTTCAGCTCTTTCTTTTTGCATGGGATTTTAATAGGCTGAGAAGTCATTGAGTACATCAACTTCATCATCTCTCTTTTTTCTTCTGTAATTTCCTATAAATTATTAATCCCATGTTTTGGCAGATTGAAATTGGATGCAAATATATTAGCCTTAATGCAGAAAAACTCTCCACCAATTGAACAGGTGATTTTTTCTTCTTCCACTTTAGCAGTCTAAAAGAATTTTGGAATAACTTGCTTGTAAATATTTTTTCGACCTTCCAAAAATTTGCGAAGTCCCGAATCTTCTAGAGTGCGAAACATTTCCACCATTCCTTGATCGAGTAGGTCGTATACTGTGTGGAAATCAATTAGAAGAACATTTTGTGTAATTGAAGACATTGTTCCTACAATCGAGATTAATATGTGAAAAACAAAGGTGTTCTTTCGAATGAAATTAGGTTTTGAGATTGTAAGTGTTGTGAAGACAGCAGATGAAAGTTTTAACTGATGCCCAAATTTGTGAATTGATGACGTAATCATTTTTGAATTTCAAAATAAAAAATAAGTGGTGCATATTTGTACTGTACGCGGTAAAATAAAATAATATTTTAATAAAGAAAATTCGGATACAAAACGTCAAACCACTTTAGCCGTCGAAAAAAAAAGAAATTTAACCTTACATATTATAAATACCACATCATAAGATCAATATTCCGATCATATTCCACACGCAAAATATCAGAAAAAATTATGGATAAAGCTGGGTCGTCTATAAGTTATGAAAGAATTAGGGAAATTTACTTTGAAGAACGCCAGAACCAGCTGCAAGATTTCGTCTTTAATGAGACGATGAATACCTGGTTCAACATAGAGGAACTGCGCATGTACCACACTGGTACTTTTCCACCTCGCAAGGAACAGGATGCCAGAGAGCTCTCCTATAGAAAGCAGAAGTACAAGGAGGTCCGACAAAGATGAGTCCATCTTCACTTCTGAAGGTATACTCTATCTGCTTCTTTCAAAGGAAGAGCAGATCCTCACTCATCTTCTCAACTCAGGTGAGTTTGAGAATGTTTCTGCTGAGCTACTCTCTGCGTGGCTTAAGCAATGACATGAGGAGGTAGGAATTAAGAGAAAGATGTATGATCCTACCATGCAATCAAGTTTTTATTATGAATGAAGTATTTTGTCACGATTTGTGTGTTTATTCGATGAAGTATATCATGAAAATGATTAACAAATTTGAATAAGATAAAATTTGACTTTCCAAATGTAAATTTTGTATCCATATAAGAAATCACATAAAATTGATCTGTCGATAATGAAATAACTGGAAACATATCAGATCGAATAAAAATAGATGTTTTATTTTGTATCATACATAAGAAATTTTGAATTAATAAAATAAAATTAGTAATGGTAATTAAGGTTCATGTGTCTAAATGACGCGGTAAAAAAATTAGTTAATAATATTTTATTTACTCTTTGGGAATATCAAACGTCTATCACCGCCTATATAATGTAATTATTACACACTTTAATAATACGCATCAAATCATAGAAAGAAAATGGACAAGGCAGGACCTTCTGTGGAACGCGAGTACAACTTGATGAAGGAAGCCTATACTGAAGACAAGATGGTGCAGATTGAAGATTTTGTCTTCAACAAAATAATGGGGACATGGCCCAAATTGAAGAGCTACACATGTATCATAATGCTCATTTTCCGCTGCGCAAGGATGAGGATGCTCGAGATATTTCCTTTAGGAAGGGGAAATACAGGGATCGCTTGGGTGCTGAGAAAGACGAGCACATCTTTACTGATGATGGTGTGCTCTATCTGCTCCTTGTGAAAGAGGAACAACCTATTTCTCATCTTCTGAACTCGGATGATTTTGAGAAGATGGCTGGTCACCCACTGTGCACGTGGCTTAAACAGTGGCGTCGTACTTTAGGTTTCGAGAAAAGAATGTATGCTCCTACTATGTAATGTTTATCAATTATGAATGAAATATTTTGCTTCGATTTACATAATATTTTGTACATCAAGTACATTTAAAGTTGCAAATTTCTAGTGCTAGTGATAAAAATTGAGCTGATAATTGATGATGATAAAAATAATTTATCTCACATAATCAGACTAAAATTGACCCACTTAAAATTGATATGCTGAGAATGAAGTAATTGAAATCATATAAACATAAAATAAGAGTTTCATATAAGTAAAAAAAAAAATCAATTTGTACAAAAATAGATTTCCCATTCAACATCCATTATCCAGTACGACATGAAGGAAACCAGTTCATCTGATGTTGTGCGTTTAAAATATGTTGAATGAGTGATTTTTTCCAGTAATTGAAACTCTTTTATAAGCTTCAAATGAAAAACACCTTCAGAAGTAAAGATGTCTTCAGAATTGGATGTATCAAGACGTTGTTTGAATTTCGTCTCATTCCTAGCTAGCCTCTATGCTATGGCCGGTGGATATGGGTTGACTGTATGAGTCTTCATCATCTTCACCTTGGCCTCGAGAGATATCAACTTCTGTCCAACAATTGTCTCGTACTCTTTCACAATTGCTTCCATGATTACTTGGCTAAGAACTTACTGATGTTAAAAAATAACTTTTCATTTGTATCTATTTATAGATCTCGATTGAGAATGTGAAGAGTTATTCACGCTGATCATTTTCAAGATCTCAATAGAGGATGTGAAGAGTTATTCACGCTGTATTAAATTCTTTGATAACCGATAAATAGAAGAAGATTTTCAAGAAATATAGTTGGAGACATTAAAGAATTTTGAAAACAAACGATGAAAATTCATTAATAAAATAGTTTAAAAAGAAGGTACTAATAATTTAACATACTTTAAAATTATAATATCCGAAATAATTTATGGTACCATTAAAATCATAGTCTGATGAAATATTTGATCTCATCTGAATAAAATAATTGAGCTGACCACGTCAAAGAATATTTGAGCTGCGACAATCAAAAAATAATTGTGACATAACAATTTTTTTTTTTGAGATAGAAGGTACTGATAATTTAACTTGCGTTTAAAATATAATATCCGAAATATCTTATGGTTCACTTAAATTCAAACCGATGTGATGAAATATTTGATTTCATTCGAAAAGAATAATAGAGCTGACCACGTCAAACGAATAGTTTAGATGCGGAAATCAAACAATAATAATGAAATAACAATATAGAAAACAAACGATAAAAACATTAAGATTAACATAGTTTAAAATGAAAATCAAAAACACTAAATAAAACATAATAGAAACAGCTGGAATAATATTGTTCGTTGTTTCCCCAATAACAAAAATGAAAATAACATAAATAAGCTAGCAGCCTTATCACCACCCTCGTCTTGTCTGACTTGGTTCACCCAACCATTCGTCAACACCTTGCATGGACAGAAACAACCAACGGTAATCCAGGTTCCTCATCCGCCCCTCTGTTCCAAATAGAAATTCGAGTTCATGATAATAAGGCAGCCCATGCATCCGAAAGTTGTGGTATGCTTCGGGCTCATTGGACTGTATACATGCAAATACCAGTACAAACATATATAACCAATAACCAATAAACAAAACGTTAACATCGGATGAAAAAATAGAAATGCGTTTACATAATTATAAAAAATAAATATAAATAATCATAAATTCGTACCTCTTTGAAGTCGTACTTCTTGTAATATGAAGGCCTGGCGAGAATTACATTTTCAGGCTTGAGATGAATGACTCCTTCTGAAATCACGAAGAACAAAAACCTTTCGTATGTTTCCCGATATTTTTCAAGCCTAACAGTAATCTCCTCTGGTGTTATGTTCTTGAAAAAATATTCAGAAATCGCCTTCGATGCACTCAAAATTAAATTCCTA
Source organism: Henckelia pumila (assembly GCF_033568475.1). Taxonomy (NCBI): domain Eukaryota; kingdom Viridiplantae; phylum Streptophyta; class Magnoliopsida; order Lamiales; family Gesneriaceae; genus Henckelia; species Henckelia pumila. The sequence goes on along the minus strand of NC_133120.1, from coordinate 126,166,328 downwards.
ACAGTGTGATGGTCTTTAGTCTTGTGTGGCTTCGCATTGCGACCCATATAAAATAGCAATTCAGATTCCTCCTCTGCTGTCCATTTTTTTTTTTTTCTGAATCCATTTCTCTCGTAGCGTGAGATATTAGAGTTGAAGATGTTAAAAGGGTGAGAAAAACTTTTGAAAAATCAGATCAAATACATAATTAAAAGAGGACAAAAAATGGTTGAGCTTCTCAATGTTAAAGTTTAGTATTATTATTAATTTTAAAATAATATAATTTATTGATTTCGATATGATAATAAATTACATCATTAACAATTAAGTGTTATGATATCACTATAACTGATCCGTCGAAGAAATCGGGTTTGTCACAAACTTAATCGGGCCATTGTTCGTCTTGTATATGTACTTCGAAGAAGTATAATTTAATGCATATGGCATATGTTACGATATCACTATAACTGATACGTCGAAGAAATTGGGTTTGTTACGAACTTAATCGGGCCACTGTTCGTCTTGTATATGTACTTCGAATGTAGTGACCCTTATCCGGATCACCTACGAAACAGAACTTAGGCATGCAATTAACTTAATAAACAGATATCAGAATAAACTGCGGAAACATTACTAAAATTACAATCCCAAGGCAAGGAATCTGTAAATACCAAAATATTATACAACCAGATCGAAAGCTGAATCAATCCAATAACAACAGAAAAAAAACCTAGGCGAAGCTCCAGCTGGCCAACAACTGCCTAGCCCCTCTTGGATCCACCCGCCTCATCCAATCGCAAACCTGCCCCATGGAATAAGGTGTCCAGAAACACAGAGTACGAGACGTGAGCATAAAATGCTCAGTACGAGAGTATGAATATACATGCATGCAAAGTGAACTCCCTATAAACTCGAGGTCAAGGATCAGATAACAGAGACAGACCGGGCCCTGGTATGTAGCACGCTGTGCCGTCGCTTCAGGAGGTGGCTCCCATACCATAATACCAGTGGATATGCCGGACCCAAATCGATGGAAGTCCAACCACTAACAGGATAGGATAAAACCCTACTAACAGACATCTCGAAGGAGATAGCTCAGTATGCAAATGAACGCAACATAATCAATGACATATAAACCATGCAGTCACATAATACATGCATACTCAGTCAGGATATCTCGAACAGTACTTTCGTACCTCAAATACTAGGCAAGTGCTATCAGCCCTAGGTCCACGCCTATAATCCGCGCTACACTGCCAAATGATACTACTATCATTATAGTGCTCTAAAAGCCTTAACTAAGCTATTGCATACTCCTAAATATTTATAGGAAGCAAAAGCTATACTTTCGTTCGTCGTTAGCCCTTTGCTGTCGAGTGCCTCAAAACTAGGCCACAGCTCCGCTACGACGCCTGGATCGCTATGCCACTTCCAGATTCCCAACGGGATGCCTAGAATTCCCTAGATCTGAGTTAGAAGGCTAAGGAATCGAGAGAGAAGAGGTGATTGGTGCACTTCAAAAATGATCTCGGCACCCCTATTTATAGACGGAGTTCGGATCGTCTGAACTAGACTTCGGGTCATCCGAACACGTTCGGGTCGTCCGAACCCGATATTACGTCATTGCTTACGTCAGCATGATGACGTCATCCCTGACGATTGTCGGCAGCATGTTCGGAGCGTCCGAACCACTCTTCGGACCGTCCGAACCCTGACTTCGGACCGTCCGAACCTTGACTTCAGAGCCTCCGAACTCGATGACCCTCAAACCATTTTCAAGTGTTCTGAATCCAATTCCGGACTCCGTTAACCCATTAAGAGTTCCCTTAATCACGTTTACTCTTAACTAGTAGGATTAATGAATTGATTAACACTTAATCACTGATTTCGGGTACGGGCTACTACATTCTCCCCCACTTAAGATATTTCGTCCTTGAAATCAAATCTTAAGTACTGAATGTAAAATAGCATGAAGAAACATTATTTATTCCAGTCAAACGCTTACAGAGTTTGAAACTGAATACAACTTAAGAATGAAATCAAAACAACTCATGATGGTCTTCACGCATTCTGTCCTCAAGCTCCCAAGTAGCTTCCTCAGTGCCTTGGCGCTGCCACTGAACTAAAACCAGAGGAATTACTTTGTTTCTCAAAACCTTATCCTTATGATCCAGGATACGAATAGGTTTCTCAACATAGGTCAAATCCTTATCCACTTGAACCTCAGACCGCTGCAGAATATGAGACTCATCCGCCACATAACGTCGCAACAGAGATACGTGGAACACGTCGTGAATACTGGAAAGATGCGGTGGCAAAGCTAGTCGATAAGCTAAATCGCCAATGCTCTCCAAGACCTCAAACGGACCGATAAACCTGGGAGACAACTTGCCCTTAAGGCCAAATCTGAGAATCCTGCAAAAAGGTGACACTCTCAGAAACACTTTCTCCCCGACATCAAACTGCAAAGGCCTACACTTGGTGTTAGCATAGCTGGCCTGACGATCCTGTGCAGTCTTAATCTGTTTCTTGATCTGATCAACAATGTCTACCGCATGCTGAATAAACTCCGGTCCCTCAGCCTGTCTCTCCCCCACTTCTTCCCAGAAGAGTGGAGTACGACAATGTCGCCCGTACAATGCCTCAAAAGGTGTCATCCCAATACTAGTATGATAGCTGTTGTTGTACGCGAACTCGATCAATGGCAAATGATCCTGCTAGGCTGAACCAAAATCCATGACGCACGCTCTAAGCATATCTTCCAAAGTACGGATAGTGCGCTCTGACTGACCATCAGTCTTCGGATGATAGGCAGTACTCAAACTGAGAGTAGTACCCATCGCACACTGAACACTCCCCCAGAATCTAGAAGTAAACCTGGGGTCCCGATCGCTGACAATACTCATAGGCACTCCATGAAGTCGAACGATCTCCTGAATGTACAACCGAGCCATACGATCCACATTGTACTCCCGGCTATAGGCAATGAAATGCGTTGACTTGGTGAGTCGATCCACCACAACCCAGATAGCATCACAGTTCCTCGGGGATACCGGCAAATGGGTCACAAAGTCCATTGTGATAAAACTCCCATTTCCATTCAGGAATAGGCAGACTGTGAAGCAATCCTCCAGGTTGTCGGTGCTCTGCCTTGACCTGTTGACACACCAAACATCTCGAAACAAACTGATAAACACTGTATTTCATTCCCTTCCACCAGAAACGAGTACGTAGATCCTTGTACATCTTGTTGCTCCCAGGATGAATACTCAACTTAGTGCGATGCGCCTGAGACAAAATCTCCTCTCGCAACTCTACATCCTGCGGAATCACAAGCCTACCAGACAAACACAGAAAGTCATCTGACTGATAATGAAATCCAGACGAGCTACCCTCGTTAGCTAGATAAGCTAAACGTTGGGTCTTCGAATCAGACATCTGAGCATCTCGAATCCGCGAATACAACGCTGGCTCAGATAATATCGCAAACATCTGGATACCCTGCATACCTTTCTTATGCTTGAAAGTATAACCTGAAGTACAACGGTCACTGATTGCACTAGACATCGAACAAGTCTGAAGTGCGGATAGTCGCACCTTGCGACATAATGCATCAGCGGTGAGATTAGCAGCTCCCGGATGGTACTTAATCTCGCAATCATAGTCCTTAAGAAAGTCCATCCATCGTCTCTGCCTCATGTTAAACTCCGCCTGAGTGAACAAATACTTGAGACTCTTATGGTCGGTGAAGATCTCAAATTTCTCGCCATACAGATAATGACGCCAGATCTTCAAAGCGAACACAATGGCTGCTAACTCCAAATCATGGACTAGGTAGTTATCCTCGTGAAGCTTCAGCTGTCTGGAAGCGTATGCGTTCACATGCCCATTCTGAGTTAGGACACAACCTAACCCCTTAAGAGAAGCATCAGTGTACACCACATACCCTCCAGATCCTGACGGTAAAGCTAACACCGACGCAGAAGTCAACCGCCATCGAAGCTCACAGAAATTCTCCTCGCACTCGGAGGACCACTCAAAATCCACACCCTTGCGGGTAAGCTGCGTCAAAGGTCGAGCTAGCTGAGAGAAGTTCAGAATGAAGCGACGATAATACCCTGCTAGACCCAGAAAACTACGGATCTCAGCAACTATCGTCGGACGCGACCAATTAAGCACCGCCTCAATCTTGCTTGGATCAACAGAATCCCCTCCCTGGATATGATATGGCCAAGAAAGACCACTCGATCCATCTAGAACTCACACTTGCTCAGCTTGGCGTACAACTGCTCATCTCGAAGAGTCTGCAGTATCAACCGCAAGTGAGAAACATGCTCTTCCGTATTACGCAAATACACCAAGATGTCGTCAATGAAGACCAAGACAAACTTGTCCAAATACTCCCTGAAGACACGGTTCATCAGATCCATAAATATATCCGGCGCATTAGTCAAACCAAATGGCATCACTAGAAACTCGTAATGCCCATAGCGAGTATGGAATGCAGTCTTGGCTACGTCCTGATCTCGGACTCTCAACTGATGATACCCAGATCTCAAGTCAATCTTGGAGTAAACTGAAGTGCCCTGCAGTTGATCAAACAAGTCATCAATACGAGGCAAAGGATACTTGTTCTTCACAGTAACTCGATTCAGCTGCCGATAGTCAATGCACAGCCACATCGACCCATCCTTCTTCTTCACGAAGAGAACAGGAGCTCTCCAAGGAGATACACTAGGACGAATGTACCCCTTGTCCAAAAGATCCTGTAGCTAATTCTTCAACTCACGCATCTCTGACGGAGCCAGACGATACGGTGCTCGAGAAATAGGCGAGGTACCCGGCATCAACTCTATGCCAAACTCGACTTCCCTAACAGGAGGAAAACCCGGAATCTCATCAGGAAATACATCTGGAAATTCATCCACAACAGGAATTCTCTCTATCTCAACGCTCCCAGCGGACAAATCAACTGCATAGATAAGGTAGCCTTCCCCGCCAGACTCTAGAGCTCGACAGGATCTCAAAGCTGATACCAAAGGCATCGGGGGTTGCACTCCTTCTCCATAGAAAAACCAGCTTTTACTCTCTTTCGGATGAAAGCGTACTAATCTCTGGTAGCAGTCCACTGAAGCTCGATAGGTAGTCAACATATCTATTCCCAGAATGCAATCAAAGTCGTCCATCGCAAGGACCATGAGATTCGCTAACAGAATGCAACCCTCGAACTCTAAAGGGCAACCCATCACTAGACGCTTAGCCAAAGCAGATTGGCCCGTCGGAGTAGAAACAGACATCACTACGTCTAGTGCAATGCATGGTAACTTATGCCTCTTAACAAAACGTGCAGAAATGAAGGAATGAGATGCACCAGTGTCAATAAGTACAAGAGCAGGTATACCATAAAGCAAAAATGTACCTACGATGACTTTCTCATTCTTCTCTACTGCCTGATCATGTCTCAGGGAAAACACCTGGCCAGAAGCTCGTGGCCTCAAATGAGAACTCCCAGCAGGTTGTCCATGCGACCTCTGCTGAACGGTGGCCTGAAAACCAGATCCTGAACCAGAACCAGAACCGCCTCCCCCAGATAGTGGACAATCCCTCCGAATATGACCAGTCTCTCCACAATGGAAACAAGCTCCAGAAGCTCTACGGCACTTGTCAGATGGATGGTTCTTCCCACAGTGATCACACTTATCCTTCCTCCCGAAACGGACAACACCAGCAGAGCCAGAGGAAGAAGAAGTAGATCCAAACTTCTTGAAAGATTGGGCACGGGGACCCAAAGAACTAGCAGGTCTTGACTGAGAGAAAGACCTGTTCCGTCGAATGCTGTCCTCCGCCTAGTGACAACGGCTCACCAAACCCTCGAAGGACATGTCGTCACCAACCGCCACACGGTCATGGATCTCAGGGTTAAGGCCCTGAAGGAACAAATTATACTTCATCCCAGAGCTGTTGGCAATCTCGGGGCAATAGGATAGCAGATCAAAGAACTTTTGTTGATACTCATCAATAGACATGGCTCCCTGTCGCAGACTCAGAAGCTCACCTGCCTTCAACTGACAGAGTGCAGGAGGAAAATACAGTTTCTGAAAAGCTGTGAGGAACTCGGCCTAGGAGGCCACTCCTCTCGCCGCAACAAAAGGTGCAGAAGTAAACCTCCACCACCTGCGCGCACGTCCATCCAAAAGATAACCCAGGGTCTCCATCTTCCACTCCTCGGTGCAGTGGAAAGTCTGAAAAGTCGTCTCCATGCGGTCTAACCAGTTCTCCGCATCCTCCGGAGACTCACCTCCAACCAAGGGCTTAGGCCCCGTCTGCAAGAATCAACGTACACTGAAATGTTCCTCATCTCGATGACGATGGCGGCGTTCCCGACGAGGCTCCCGGTCGGCATCACCCCAACGCCCACCAATACTGCCATGAGAACTCTGGTCGTCACGATCTGCCATCTACAAAATTAACCTAACGGTTATCTTTATGTAGAATCTAAATCCCAAGAATACTTTGCATTCTCTGATACCATAAATGTAGTGACCCTTACCCGGATCACCTAGTAAACAGAATTTAGGCATGCAATTAACTTAATAAACAGATATCAGAATAAATTGCGGAAACATTACTAAAATTACAATCCCAAGGCAAGGAATCTGTAAATACCCAAATATTATACAACCAGATCGAAAGCTGAATCAATCCAATAACAACAGAAAAAAACCTAGGCGAAGCTCCAGCTGGCCAACAACTGCCTAGCCCCTCTTGGATCCACCCGCCTCATCCAATCGCAAACCTGCCCCATGGAATAGGGTGTCCAGAAACACAGAGTACGAGACATGAGTATAAAACGCTCAGTACGAGAGTATGAGTATACATGCATGCAAAGTGAACTCCCTATAAACTCGAGGTCAAGGATCAGATAACAGAGACAGACCGGGCTCTGGTATGTAGCACGCTGTACCGTCGCTTCAGGAGGTGGCTCCCATACCATAATACCAGTGGATATGCCGGACCCAAATCAATGGAAGTCCAACCACTAACAGGATAGGGAAAAACTCTACTAACAGACATCTCGAAGGAGATAGCTCAGTATGCAAATGAATGCAGCATAAATCAATGACATATAAACCATGCAGTCACATAATACATGCATAATCAGTCAGGATATCTCGAACAGTACTTTCGTACCTCAAATACTAGGCAAGTGCTATCAGCCCTAGGTCCACGCCTATAATCCGCGCTACACTGCCAAATGATACTACTATCATTATAGTGCTCTAAAAGCCTTAACTAAGCTATTGCATACTCCTAAATATTTATAGGAAGCAAAAGCTATACCTTCGTCCGTCGTTAGCCCTTTGCTGTCGAGTGCCTCAAAACTAGGCCACAGCTCCGCTACGACGCCTGGATCGCTATGCCACTTCCGGATTCCCAATGGGACGCCTAGAATTCCCTAGATCTGAGTTAGAAGGCTAAGGAATCGAGAGAGAAGAGGTGATTGGTGCACTTCAAAAATGAGCTCGGCACCCCCTATTTATAGACAGAGTTCGGATCGTCCGAACTGGACTTCGGGTCATCCGAACACGTTCGGGTCATCTGAACTGGGCTTTGGGTCATCCGAACCCGATATTACATCATTGCTTATGTCAGCATGATGATGTCATCCATGACAATTGTCGGCAGCACGTTCGGAGCGTCCGAACCACTCTTCGGACCGTCCGAACCCTGACTTCGGACCGTCCGAACCTTGACTTCGGAGCCTCCGAACTTGATGACCCTCAAACCATTTTCAAGTGTTCTGAATCCAATTCCGGACTCCGTTAACCCCTTAAGAGTTCCCTTAATCACGTTTACTTTTAACTAGTAGGATTAATGAATTGATTAACACTTAATCACTGATTTTGGGTACGGGCTACTACATCGAAGAAGTATAATTTAATGTTTGTGGCATATGTTACGATATCACTATAACTGATACGTCGAAGAAATCGGGTTTTCTCACGAACTTAATCGGGCAACTGTTCGTCTTGTATATGTACTTCGAAGAAGTATAATTTAATGTATGTGGCATATGTTACGTTATCACTATAACTGATACGTCGAAGAAATCGGGTTTGTCACGAACTTAATCGGGCCACTGTTCGTCTTGTATATGTACTTCAAAGAAGTATAATTTAATGTATGTGGCATATGTTACGATATCACTATAACTGATACGTCGAAGAAATCGGGTTTGTCACGAACTTAATCGGGCCACTGTTCGTCTTGTATATGTACTTCAAAGAATTATAATTTAATGTCTGTGGAATATGTTACGATATCACTATAACTGATACGTCGAAGAAATCGGGTTTGTCACGAACTTAATCGGGCCACTAATCGTTTTGTATATGTACTTCGAAGAAGTATAATTTAATGTCTGTGGCATATGTTACGATATCACTATAACTGTTACGTCGAAGAAATCGGGTTTGTCACGAACTTAATCGGGCCACTGTTCGTCTTGTATATGTACTTCGAATAAGTATAATTTAATGTCTGTGGCATATGTTACGATATCACTAAAACTGTTACGTCGAAGAAATCGGGTTTGTCACGAACTTAATCGGGCCACTGTTCGTCTTGTATATGTACTTCGAAGAATTATAATTTAATGTCTGTGGCATATTTTACGATATCACTATAACTGATACGTCAAAGAAATCGGTTAGTCACGAACTTAATCGGGCCACTGTTCATCTTGTATTTGTACTTCGAAGAAGTATAATTTAATGTATGTGGCATATGTTACGATATCACTATAACTGATACGTCGAAGAAATCGGGTTTGTCACGAACTTAATCGGGCCACTGTTCGTCTTGTATATGTACTTCGAAGAAGTATAATTTAATGTTTGTGGCATATGTTACGATATCACTATAACTGTTACGTCGAAGAAATCGGGTTTGTCACAAACTTAATCGGGCCACTGTTCGTCTTGTATATGTACTTCGAAGAAGTATAATTTAATGTATGTGGCATATGCTACGATATCACTATAACTGATACGTCGAAGAAATCGGGTTTGTCACGAACTTAATCGGGCTATTCGTCTTCTATATGTACTTCGAAGAATTATAATTTAATGTCTGTGGCATATGTTACGATATCACTATAACTGATACGTTGAAGAAATCGGGTTTGTCACGAACTTAATCGGGCCACTGTTCGTCTTGTATATGTACTTTGAAGAAGTATAATTTAATGTGTGTGGCATATGTTACGATATCACTATAACTGATACGTCGAAGAAATTGGGTTTGTCACGAACTTAATCGAGCCACTGTTCTTCTTGTATATGTACTTCGAAGAAGTATAATTTAATGTATGTGGCATATGTTACGATATGACTATAACTGATACGTCGAAGAAATCAGGTTTGTCACGAACTTAATCGGGCCACTGTTCGTCTTGTATATGTACTTCGAAGAATTATAATTTAATGTTTGTGGCATATGTTACGATATCACTATAACTGATACGTTGAAGAAATCGGGTTTGTCGCGAACTTAATCGGGACACTGTTCGTCTTGTATATATACTTCGAAGAATTATAATTTAATGTATGTGGCATATGTTACGATATCACTATAACTGATACATCGAAGAAATCGGGTTTGTCATGAACTTAATCGGGCCACTGTTCGTCTTGTATATGTACTTCGAAGAAGTATAATTTAATGTATGTGGCATATGTTACGATATCACTATAACTGATACGTCGAAGAAATCGGGTTTGTCAGGAACTTAATCGGGCCACTGTTCATCTTGTATATGTACTTCAAAGAAGTATAATTTAATGTATGTGGCATATGTTACGATATCACTATAACTGATACGTCGAAGAAATCGGGTTTGTCACGAACTTAATCTGGCATATGTTATGATAACATTATTAAAAGACGAAGATTGATAATTGATAAAGATAAAAGTTAAATTCAATTAAAACATATGGTTTACTTCATTTTAAAATGGGCTAAATGACACGTTATTTATTTTTTTTAATTTAATTACTTGGTCTAATATAGCATTTGTCCAGAAATAACACACAAATTATTTATAATAAAAATATATAGAACACATTAAAAAATAAATTAAAAAATGGGCCAACCAGCTAAAGCCTGGGTAGCACTATATGTGCCTCCGTCCGCCTCCGCCTTTGGGCATACGAATTAATATCCATAACTATTGCTCCACTCCAAGACACATTGTAAATATGGGATGGTTGAGATAATCAAAGCGTCAGAAATTCTCCTATTTAAACTTCTTGTGTCATATACCAATTCATCATAGATCTTGCCATTCGCCTCTACGAAAATGGCACATAAAACACCAATAAAGAAATTTCGAAATAACGAATGGTCTGTTCCTCCATCGCCAAAAATCATGGAGGCGTTGTATCTTAATCTCAGGGAGGAACATAAGAAGCTGACGGAGGAAATGAAAGAGCTGAAGGAGGAGGTGAAGGAGTTTATGATCAGGATTTTCAAAGACACCACAGAGGAATACGTCAGGGACATGTTGCTCGAGGAATATCCTATCCCTAAGACATATGATATGTTTCTAGAATGCGTGAAAGAATAAGTTGCTCGTAAACCTATCAATGTGATTGGGGTTTCCGATAGCTCTTCTGGAAAATAAATTTATTTTCAATCATGGATGAAGTGAATGGATTATCCATTGAAACAATATGGCCTAGCAATGAATTAAATTATATTTTATGGTTTCGGTAAGCCCGATTAATTTATATGCACATTTAGCTTATAAGACATACGAAATTGAGCTTATCAGCTTGTACTTTTACAAACTCTAGCTCATATTCATGCTAAAACTGTGTAATCAGATCAAAGGACTAGTGTTTTGAGTGCAGAAGCCATTGAAACAACGTTCAGCCCTCTTTATATATTTATTTAAAAAATTAAAATAATAAGACATGAAATTGAGCTTATCAGTCTTGTTCTGACTACACACTCAAGCTGGTATTATTCGGCTCAAAGTTATTAATTATATCATATAACACGTGTTTTCATTGTATTATAAATTGAAACTAAAATATGTCGAAAAAATGTTTGTGTATCATCCAGCCATCTTTATTTAGCCACAAAACGAGTTTAATGACTGAAACAAATTGAGCTTATCAATCGAGTTCTAAAAGGTGAAATCAATTCAAATAATATTCATTTAAAAAAAATATATTTAATTACCGTCTTTGTTGCAGTTTTCAATTTTTCAAAATTTTAAACTTACGCATAAATATGCGGACACGTGACTGTAAATTATTCTTTCACGTTTGTTTCAATGACACCGTATAAAAACCCTTGATTTTGATTTGCATACCTAATCTTCTTCCCAAAAATTTTCTAATTCTCAATCCTCTCGAAACCCTAATCTCTCTCAGAATATTTATCATTTTATTCACAACAATCGCAAGAAAATGTCTTTGTACACGGGAAACATACTTCAAGTTGACTTTGAAAATGTCCTCGCACTCTAGGATCCTGGTATGGTTGAGATGTTCTCCACACTTCAAAATTCTGGATTGACCACATTTCTGAGCTTCGGAGATCACATTTACAAGGAAGCTCTGTCCTCTTTCTTTGCTCAGCTAGAGTTGAAAATGGTACTCTTTATAGCTCGATCAGGGATGTTCCAATCTCTATCACAGAAGAAATATTTGCTGGAACGTTCAAGCTACCGAATGAAGGTATAACTGATTTCACTAATCTTCCAGCGGAATTTATTGAGGAAATGAGAGTAAAGTTTTCTCTTAATGGATTTCCTATGAAATCATCATGTAAGAAGAGAGAAATTAAACTGGAGTATCATATTCTTGCTGATATCATCTCAAAATCACTAATGGCAAAAGCGGGATCTTTCGATGCTATTATAGTGGAGAAGTTCAAAATCATGGTAGCCATAACTGCTGGCATCAAAATCAACTGGGCTGCTATGCCTTTCAAGGTTCTCACCTCAATGATTACTATTCCAACAAATCAGTCCCAAGGATTTTCTGTTTAGATCAGTTATTTGCTAGAAAGCTTAAATGCCGAACTTGGACCCTCTAAGACACTCCATGTCCACAAAGTGCTCAATGAAAGGTTGATCGTTTCACACAAGTCCAAAAATATCATGTTCGTTCAGGAATTTCTCGAAGTTAAAAAAGAAATTGGTGAAGATGAAGAAGCAACAAAAAAGATGACAATTGATCAGACCAAACGGGGTCATACCAAAAGAAAAGAAATTCTTCACTCAACTGATTCTAAAGAGGAAGATTCAGACGATCAAGACAAAAAACCTATCAGCAAAGTTTTATCTCCCCCGAAATCATGTAAAAAAATAGAGGAAAAAAAATCAAACTGATCAAGCACATCAAATGTCCTCCCATCCGTCCAGCACCTATTCCAGCTATAAGTAAGTCAAATTTTCCTGATAATATCTTGATGTCAGAAATAAGTGGCGTCATCATGGAATTTGGTATGGCTGAGCTCAATCCACTAAGTAAGGGCAAAGAGAAACTAGAAATCGCTATGTCAAATGTTCAGATGGCAATTAATCTGGCAATGCAAGAAGTAAACTCAGCAATTGAACTAAAAATGAAGTGCTTTGACAAGTGGGTAGATTACAGGAAAGTGGTCCATTTTAATAATATCAAGTCCTTCAAAGCTTTGCAAAATCTTGCTTCTCTCGAACAGAAAATTTTGGACTGGTCTGAGACCAACCTAATTTCAGAAGCATTAACTCGAAGAGAGTTCATTGCCACAATGCTCAAGGAGAATGCATTAAGAATATTGTTGGATAGAAAAAGAGCCAATTTTGATAAACATAGCCCAACAGCAAGAGATGATGCAGCTGTGATCAGTCAACTTGAAATGAATGCTGCGACTTTCTCCAACACTGTGAAGGTCATGAGACAAGATCTTCAGCTTTCTTTGCAAATTGCTTCAGATACAAGTCATCAACATAAGCATGAACAAGTTCAATCGAGAACTACAAAAGAAAAGTCTGGTTTCCAAAATTAGACTGGTCCTAATGAAATTGTTTCAAGAAAACAATCATCTGAGAAGCTTCCTGAAGTTTCACTAACTTTGAAAGACAAAATTCTGAAGTCAATTACAGATGTCGTTCCTTCAGATCCCCTCAAAGGAGATAGTTCTACCACTCAAACTTATTTTCAAGAATATTTTGACATACCAGCAAATATTGTTTCAGATGAGTATATTACAACTCAGCCGACATCTCCATAAAAAATGCGGAAAAACCAACCAAAGACGTTCTTTCAAATGCTCCAGAAATTCAAAATCAAACTAACAAGATTACTGAAGCTTCCAAAAATTCGACATACCAAAAGATGAAGTCAATTGAAGATGTCATTTTGCCAGATCCCCTCAAAGGAGATTCTGATTCTAATGCATTCATATCGGAAAATATCATTTCAGATGATTTCATTGCAGCTGAGACGACGTCTCCAAAAAAAGAAGCTGCTCTAAAACAAACCAAGGACCTTGTTCCAAATGCTACTGAAATTCCAGATGAATCTAACAAGCATCCTGAAGTTTCCCTTACTTTCACAGATGAAATGCTGAAGTCAGCTGAAGATATCATTCATCCAGATCAACTCAAAGAAGATTCCACTTCTGCGAAAGTACAGAATATCCAATTTGAGTCCAGCTCGCTATTAACTGCAGTTTCAAAGCTTTCTAAAACAGTAGCATCTATTCAAGCTGACCAGATGAGTTTCCAATCGTTGTTTGAGAACTTAAAAAATCAAATGCTTATCAAGTTGGCCGATGTTCACAATCATATAACTTGCCGAATGGAAAGAATGCAAGATGAATTGACTTCTCAGTTCAATACTATGCAATCCACTTTTGGCACCCAGCTCTCTGAAATTATGAACTTCCTACAGCATGAGTCTGGTAATGCCATGAATGAAGGAAAGGCACCTCCATCAAGAAAACAATCTCTTCCTAAAAAGCCCAAATGTGGTGGCAGTAGTAGTCAGAGTGGCGGAAGTTGAAAGAATTAATCGTCGCGTAGTCCTTAATATTGAGAAGAAAATGTATTGATCAGATTTTTTTTTATTAATTTTTGGGTGAACTATCAGATCAATATATCAGTTATGTTAATTCCGTCTGAACAACTTGAAATTAAATTCATAAACAACACCTCTTCGAATACTTTTTAATTAATGCATGTCATCTTGGAAAATACAATACATCTTTATTATGGGAGAGAGAAAATATTTTAAAATTTTAATATGAAAATAGGTGTAAAGGTTAAAATTGTCACTTAAAATATGATATTACATGCTTACCCTTAATGATTAGCCTTAAAATTACTAAAAACCCCATTCTGGCTGGCCAGATTCTGGCTGTTTAGCAGCGTCCATTTATTTATATTTGGGAAGATGAAAAGGGAAAAAAATACATTAATTTCACAAAAATTGGGTAGTTGGTCATAATAATTAACACGCATTTGTCGAAATAATTAAATGCAAACACACACTTCCAATGCATCAATCAATAATCAATCCATTATACATCAAATAATAAAAAATTAGCTCTTATTTTTTTCCTAGGAATATCATTTTCTACTAAGCACTCAAACTACAAGGTTATCAAATTTGATGGAGTTAAGTATACTATTAATGACCATATTATGTTAGTACAAAAAATAACATAAACAACCTTATGAACCACAAATAAATTATAGAAACAAGAATAATATATATGCATAAAATCGAAAATAAATCAAACTAATCAATTTTTAGTGTAAATAAACGTTAGAAAAATTTACAAAAGCACATTTATTATCTATCTGCTCTCAATACATCAGTTTCATTGGAAAGACACTCTAAAAAAATGACATCTACTGACATATTTTGAAGGGCACTTGTGCATTTATTTTTATTTTTTTTAGAGTTTCTAATTTTTTTAATCTCTTGGTTCTACTTGTGGCTATTAGCCAAAAATTATATGTAAAATTATTATTTTTTAAAAAAGTAAAATATGAAAGCCAAATCGAAAAATGTAGACGTCTTTATACCCTTCATATTAAAATAAAAATCAAAGACACGAAGATAAAATCAAAATTTATTTATATTTAGGATAATGAAAAGACAAAAAAAATACATTAATTTAACAAAAAAATGGGTAGTCGGTCATAATAATTAACACACATTTACCGAAATAATTAAATGCAAACACACGGATCCAAATTATCATGCATGAATCAATAATCCTTCCATTATACATCAAATAATAAAAAAAATAGCTCTTATGTTTTCCTAGGAATATCATTTTCCACTAAGCATTCAAATTACAAGGTTATGAAATTTGGTGGAGTTAAAAATACTATTAATGACCCTATTAAGTTCGTGCAAAATTGACATAAACCTTTTTTTTAGTCAAACATAAATAAGAGTAAAATTATAAGCTCTCAAATCAAACTCATATATATATATATATAATAAAATAATAGTATATAGAATTGAGTATTAGATTAGATATTAGATATATATATATATAATAGAAAAATTAAATCAAATAAGAAAAAAAAACCAAATAATAAATAGTAGATGCACAAAATTTTATTTTTTTATTTGAAAGAGTACATATCAAATAAGAGAAAAACCAAATAATAAATAGTAGATGCACAAAATTTTAATTTTTTATTCGAAAGAGTGCATGATATACTTTTTTAAATAAATTATTTAATTGAAGAGTCACATAAATAAATAATTGAAAAAACACATTAATTATGTAGTATTAATGGAAAAGGGTAGCCACGTAAATTTATAAATAAACTCACATATTTATTTAGGTGTATGTATGTATGTATGTAAGAGTAATGTAATAATAGAAATAGATAATAGATTTATATACGTAATCTATATCTATATATATATAAAAACAAGAAAGTATGCTAAAATAAGAAAAATAAACTTTTCCCGCCTAAAGTTTCATTCTAAAAATAGTAAATGCATAAAAAATACAAATAAAGATAATATTGAATTTAAATTCACAGATAAAGATTGATTCAAAAAAAAAGATTATATTATGAGTAAGTGATATAAATTTTTATCTAAATATTTTAAAACACATCTAAAAATACGATTTAATTTATCTATATATATATATAAAAACAAGAAAGTATGCTAAAATAAGAAAAATAAACTTTTCCCGCCTAAAGTTTCATTCTAAAAATAATAAATGCATAAAAAATACAAATAAAGATAATATTGAATTTAAATTCACAGATAAAGATTGATTCAAAAAAAAAGATTATATTATGAGTAAGTGATATAAATTTTATCTAAATATTTTAAAACACATCTAAAAATACGATTTAATTTATAAAAATTTAAAATAACTTTTTTTTGATGCAAAATTAATTTTTATTTAAAATATATACAAAAATATAGGTTGAATTTAAACAAAAATTAAAATAATATTCTCATAATACAAAATTTTAGTTTTTTGGTTAATAGGGTGATTGTTTTGCATATATACATATATGTGTCACATATTTAAAAAAATGATATTATGCATAATAGACTTATTAAATCTAAAATTTTTAAAATGCAGATAAAAATCTATATCTACATACATATATATATATATATATATATATATATAAACAAAAAGTCTCATAACTAGAAATAAAACAATTTTTCTCGCCCAAAAAATTCCAAAAATAATAAAGATATCATAAAATTAAAAAATACAAATAATATATTATTTAATTTAAAATTATAGATAGAGATAATATTGAATATTCAAAAAATAAAATGATATTATAAAAGATAAAATATTTGATCTAAAATTTTAAAATATATATAAAAATACTATTTAATTTTTGTTTTTATCTTTGGTTGTTTTGCATAATACAACAAAATTTATAGATCAAATTTTACAAGCCAAAAAATAAATACAAGAGTTTAATATATATATAACAGTACAAAAATATTTAAAAAAATAATAATATTATTAGTGATATGCTATTTAATTTAGAAATTTTAAATATACATAAAAATAAGATTGTAAAAAATTTAAATATTTTTTATCAAGTAAAATTTAACATTTATTTTTAATAGGATGCATATATAGATATAAGCAACAAATATTCAAAAAATGATAGTGTTGCAAGCGATATATTATTTAATATAAAAATTTTAAAATGTTGATAAAAATACGATTGAAGTTAAACTATATATATATATATATATATATATATGAATAGAAACATGAAACTTTTCTGTTCAAAAATGTTTTTGAAAAATAATAAACAATTATCATTAAATTTAAAAATACAATAATATGTGATCAATTTTAAATTATAAATATATATAACATTGAATATTCAACAAAATATAATATTATTTTATCTAAAAAATCATATATATATATATATATATATATATATATATATATTTCAACCGAAAAATAATTTCTGAAAATAGTGAAGATATTATCATCATCAAATTTATAAATTCAAATAAGATATTATTGAATTCAAAAATATAGATAGAGATAACATAGGATATTCAAAAAAATATAATATATGATTAAGTGATATAATTGTTGATCTAAATTTTTTTAAAATATAGATAAATATAAAATTTAATTTTTAAATTTTTTTTATTATCATACTTATAGTTTTTTTTGTTTATTTAATTTTATATACTTTAGATATTAATTTTTGCTAATATAAAAAACATTTTATATTAATTTTACAGAGTTTAATGTAACTTATCTCATCCAAATATCATGTATCTATATTTTATTTTATTTATTTTTATATTTTATTTTTTTCTATTTTTCTTTTTCAAATTTAAAATTTTTAAAATTTAAAAAATTTCTATTTTGTTTTTGTATAGAATACAAATATTGCATGTATTAAATTTATAATTGTTGGATAAATAAATTAATTAGAAAATAATAAAATTTTAAATATACAAAAGGTAATATGAAGAAGTAAGATATTAAAATAAGACATTTCTAAAAAAAAATAGGGGTGTAACAACTTTTTTTTATAAAAAAACATCTTAAAAGATGTCGAATAGCTTATCTCAATGACTCAACTGTTTAAAACTGTTTTCTAATAGTTTTCCAAATAAATTTATTAAACTTATAAACTTCGTCAAACAGTACCCCACCAACCATAATGAATTTAAATTGATTCCAATACTCTAAGGATTTGAAATTCGTTGTGATCTCCTCAATTGTAATGCAATAAATATCAAGATATATAAATTTTATTTTATTTTTAAAAAGTTATCTAAACAATGAAGACACGTTTATATTGATAAATTTTAAATCATTTAATTCAATTCAATCTTAATTTATTTGTATTTTAATTATTTATTCAAGCAATCATATTTATTAATTTTGCCAAAAATTACATAAAAATAATACTCTGTGCATCGCACAGGTGGAATACTAGTAGATAATAGATACAAAAATTGGAATCCGGCATAATATTGTGTCCAAAAATATAATTCGTCGATTTATGTAATAGTTTGATCGTTTAGGCTCAAAATGGGAAATTTTGGAGGTTTTTTATGGTCCAGACCCGTTGGGGCTAGACGCATACACACGGTTAAGAAGCTGATGAAAATCAAGTAGTGATGAGCACCAGCCTGACAGTGTCATTTGCTATCGTAACAAGACAATTATTATACTTCAACACGTTTAACCTCGTCGGAGTGCCATCTGCTATCATAACAAGACAATTATTGTACTTCAACACGTTTAACCTCGTCGGAGTGCTGCAGATATCTGATCCAGTGAGTTAATATTTGGCTTCACATTTGACCTTTGACTCTTCTGGCTCCTCGTATATCTTGTCCTTTGTGAGGCTGTTGAAAAGTGTCTCAAATGTTCAAGTGAGGATTTACCAAAAGTTGCTTTCAAATGTAGAAACCCCAGAATGGAAGTCATGTATCCTGAAAACCAGCGGATTGTTTAGGAGTAGAAACTCTTGTCAAATTGTCGAAAAACAACTCGAGAACGAGAAGCCGGCGAGGTGACTGTAGCACCACTGGTAGTAAGTCTTGGTTCAGATCAAGAAATCTATCGATGTTGGGATTATTGGTCTGGCGTAGTGTTGGTAAAACTAATCTTATCTATATAGCTTGGAAAGATCCCAGGTTTTCTTTTTCAAAAGTAGAGCAAAATGACCTCTCTTACGTAAGCAATGTTCTAAAAAGCGCTAGGCGGTAGGCGGGCGGCTACCCATAGCCTAGCGCCTAGGCGTTTTTTTTTTATAGCCTAAAGTGTAAATTTTTCTTGGAATATTCGTAAGTTGGGCAAATAAATTTAAAACAAATAAAAGAAAACCTAAAACTCGAGGTGGGCTAGGCGAATTTGGGACCGCCTAGGCCATTTTAGGCCGCCTAGGCGGATTTCGGACCGCCTAGGCGGCCGATTAATTTCTTTGCGCCTAGAGGCTCGCCTCTACAAAAGGCGAGGCGAAAGGCATCCGCCTACCGCCTAGGCGGCGCCTTTTAGAACACTATTCGTAAGTAAACAAGGAAGGAATCAGGGCCTACATATTCTGAGGATCGGAGTGAATGCTGAAACATCAAACTGAAAACCGAAACACCATATGAACGACTATTATGACTTCAAGGTCGACTACTGTCCAGAGTTGTTGATGACAACGGTGTCCTTGCTGACGGAGTGCGGAAAATAGATCCGAGCCACCATCGGAAGTCGAGTTGGCGAACAAACAACAGATTTATAAACGATTATTTAGAAAATCTTGTTTCCCCTCCTGCGTCTATAAAGGATTCCCAACTTTTAGTCATTTGTGCTAGACTCGTCTTAGTCACATGTCTTAGCTTGTTTCCTTTATAATAAAGCAAGCAGAATAGACATCATTGAAGTGCGCCATTATGAGACCGCAAAACTTACCTGCTAAATTATTCTAAGAAACTGCAAGTGCATTGCAAATTATTCTAAGAAACTGTAAGTGCATTGCTTCATTTAACAATATATTATTCAACACATATGCTCATGAGACCGTCTCATATATTAAATTTGTGACACAAATCTAATATACCCGACAAAACCAATGAAAAAAAAATTATTTTTTGCTAAAAATATTACTTTTTACTCTAAATATTGATCAGTACGACCCTCCCACGATTTGAAAATTAACAATGTTGTACTAATAATTAAACATAAATTAATTTTTTAAAAGCAACTTAATTTTCAATAAAACATTTATTTCAAATAAGCTTAGATCATGTTGGTTCCTTTGTCACTTGTGTGCAAAACAAAGTGTGAGTGTAGACAAGTACAATCAAATTGATATATTGAACTAATAAATCCAAGAATAAACATGAAAATTACAAATATTTGATTTATTTAATAAGAATTAAACTAATTTATCAAATAAATTTATGTACTTAAGGGAAAGGTCATCAAATTTGACAAAATAAAAGCAATCAAGTCTCTTAGAGATGAATTGTTTTTAGTAAATTTCTATTAATCAATTTCAAATCTCGACAATATAAGTATTATTGAGTATTGGAGTATGAAACAGAGTACCAAATTATACTGATACGAGATATCCCTTGTACAAGTTGTACTTAATCATCCTTAAACATACCTAAAACAGGATCTACGTAAGGTGGTTCCGAAGTAGGATCGATCTTGGGAGTATAAGAGGATGTTGTTTTGGCTACACCACCGTTGACTCCCGATACATCCACGGATATAATCCCTTGTGTTTCCATGGCTTCACGCGCTGCTTGCTCTTTTGCTCGTTTAGCTTTCTCCAGCACTTCGTCCTGTGGATAAACGTTCCGAATAATTCCACATATAATCTTTTAACATAGACAGAAGCTGAACAAGCTCATGGAAAAATGAACTCAGTCTGATAGCCAAAATGAACGTGTAAAGTTATTTCCATCACTGACAAACTTTATATTCCTGTTTGTGCTATTTCTCAGGACCTCGAATTGCTGGGGAAAAGTGGTTTCAAAGTTTCAATCAGAGGCGCAATTGTTATATAGATTATGAAGTTAATCTTGGGCGACCTTTGTGGTTTAATATTCGACCACTCTGTATGTGTAAATGTTGGCTATTGATTCTAGGCATATATTCATTGGGTAATCAATTTAACAATCACACCTGCTTGCGTGCTAAAGTACAAACCATATGGTGTCATCTCCCATGAGCTCAAACTTTTAAGACTGATTTCAATCCTGACCTAAAAGTTGAACTCTACATTAAGACATGACACTTCAAAATCAAGATATAATATATGCTGCTCATTATTCTTGAATAAGGCCATTCCATAACAAGGATGCTGAAATCACAAGAAAAAATGTAAGAACTTCTATTCGGTCAAAACAAATCCAATTCTCAAGCTATAAATTCATTTACTTTTCTTTTCTTTCTGAGCAAGTATATATTTATTTCTGTTAGCAGGTGCAAACGGTTTGGTGACCTAGTTCCACCTTGAAGGCTGACAGAGCGTTAATCTCCTCGATCCAGTTATTTACGACCATGCAACAAATCAAAATATATACCTGGAATTCCTGAATTTGCTTCTGCTGCTCGGCTTGTAATCTGCCGACTATGCTGAGAAATTCTCCAACTGATGACTCTATGCGCTCATTGAGTGTCTCGGCCAGAGCTTTCCCCAAGAAAAATGCATCCAAGATTGTTCTGCTCTCGTTCTCGCCTGCAAAGGGTCATTTGAAATTCATTTGAAGCAGTGTTGTGGATGCTTCTGTTCCAATAAAATAATATGTTTTGTTATCCATCAAAGTAGACAGAGAGATGTTTCCTCAACTAGTGGTTTGAATTTTTTTCAAGAAACATGCACAAGATTATTTAAAGTTTAAACAGATGACAAATGATAAAAACATAAAACGGAGATAATGAGACTTACTCTAGCTATACTTCTATAAAACACAAATCCGAAAAAATACGCAAATGGAAAGTCAAAGGAATTTTGAAGATGCTAGACATAAACTCTTGCTTGAGCAGCTCTGCGACTCTACATTTCCACGGTCAATGCTTATGCACGAAATCTACTCCCAACTAGATGTGAAAGTTAATAAACTCAGTTATTGAGCATCAATGCATCAAATGAGTGTTCCACAAATGTTTAGTGTTACGATTGTGCTATATGAGGACACAACCGAATAAAGAGTAAGAAATTCAGTTTAACTATGACTCTATGACAATAGATTGATTAGAACTAAAATACGAAATTGGATAGCCGTGAGAACAATCTCAGCAGTAATTACAATGTGTTGTCCCAAAGAAAGAGACGTTCAGCAAGTGCAGCAGCAGAGACTAGTGCAGCGGTTAAGAAACTCAGTGGTGGAGGGTTTTAGCAATAAAGATAGCGAATATACTTCAGTCTGTATAGACATGACATAATTTCTACGGCAAGAACTCGACCCACTCGAGGCAGTGTTGACTGAGTTCTTCCAATCGGTAGAAAGCAAAACCCATTTTGACAAAGAACTGAACCCGGTTAAACAATGGGGATAAACTTGGTCAGGTAGAAACAGATCGTGGACACAAAATTTCTTAAAACCAACCGGGGTGAGATTAAGTTCATAAACTTCATAAACGGTGAAAACAAACCAAACCAATAGATGCAATTTACTTAAAACGCATTTGTCCCCTAACATGGACACTTTGAGAATCAAATAAGCATTTGTTTCCCTGAACTTGAAAAAATTTAACTGGAGCCAAAGATTGCTTGAACAAGATTGAGAGAGTATATCTTAGGAAATTGGACTTCAATTTCAACCCTTTACCAATAAAGATCAAACTTTTACACGATTATCTACACAAATAAAGAAATACGAATTCGATCAGCGAAAACAGAACAATAATAAGAAACTGAAATGCGCAGATAAATAGAAATGGTACCCGAATCACCCGTACTCCTACACCCAACTGACCCAAGATTAATTCCTCGAAACTTGTGCAGCCCAATTGAGACGAGCTTCAGATTGGATGAAAACGACGGATGTCCACGCCAGAAAGAGGCGGCCTTTGCCCGGCAACAACGTTGGCGGGTTGTCGATGGGGTACGAGGTTTCGAACAAAGCGAATAGGCTTGTTGGGATGCTGCTGCTATCACTCCCCCGCCGCTCATTTTCTTCTTGAATTGAGAAAAGAATGGGCGCTGAGTCCGACTCGAGATTGGTTTCGCAATCGAATTTTAGGACAACTGCATTTTAGATGCGGCTTACTGGTTTGTCCGAAAATTTTGGTGTGTTCGTATTGGATATGCTCTTATTGATTATTATATTAGTGATTTTCATTTCAAGTGAAAATTGTAGTTAGTTCATGTTAAAAATAAATATTTTAGTTTTTGTCTAATATTTTTGTCGTTTTAGAATTTTTGAAATCTTATATTTTTTTAATTCTTACAATTTTATTTCGTGTTCATCTGAATATATGTCAATTTTATAAAAATTACATCGAAAAAATAATCAAAATTAATGATAACATTCTAACTCAAAAATTAACAATATAAAATATCCAAATTATAAATATACAGAAATGATAAACAAAATTGTAACTTTATTCTTTTATTTAATGTATATATTTACATCATTTTTTGAACTAATTACAACTACTCTATAGATTCTTTGCAATGTATCTGTTGTGTTCTCTTGTATGATAACGACCACATGTTACACACGACTTCTTCTGTTGTGTCCTCTTATATGATAACGACCACATGTTGACACACGACTTCTTCGTTTTCCTGTGACATGATTGACTATACATATAAGGAGCTTGGATACATTGGACTCGTCAACACATGACTCGCTCATGTCAAAGATTAGAATTGAATTAATAATTTCTTTGTACGCCTCACGATACATTTCGACCTTAAAATACTTGTCACAAAAATTTTATGAAGACAAAGATTTCGAATCAATGGTGTAGCAGACGTGCTTTTATGGAAGTTTATTAATCTGTCAAGTTCTACATGAACAATTCTCATCCATTAAATTCACGACAAATGACTTCTCACTATTAACAACCTCAAACTTCCAATTACATGAACGATGTACTCTTAATGTTCGAGATTCAATATATATTATTGCAACGACATTTTTTTTTGTTGGACTTAATTCTTTAATCATAGATAAAGTTGATTCATGTTTTCAGTGACTCAGTGCATCATGTTCGTTATTTGCATACGTGTGTAATCTACCATAACAACAATAGACATATGATGAGCTGGACTAACCCAAATATTTCAACACTCGGCTATATTTTTATTTATAACACATCATCTATTGCCAACAAACAACACATTTTCCAAACTCAGTGGATCAAAATTTATAATAAACCATCTAGCAAGTGGCATCGACTCGAATATAATCTTTATATGTTGTTCATACTCTTGGAAAGACGAGACATACACAACTTTCTTGATACCGAAGACTAATTTTTTTATTATATCGGGGGTAACTTTTCAACACCTAAAATGAAGGTAAACAATTTACATTGATCTTAAAATGATCGAATAATATGAAACCATTTTAATATAATTGGTCAAGAATAAGTAATTTTTAAGTTATTTGCTTCACAAAATTATCGACTAAATGTCTCAAACAATAATTATGATGACTCGCAACAAATAGTTGATTGACTACTTTTATGATATTGGGATGTATGTCCGAGAAAAAAGTGAACCCGTCGAAGGAATGCATTGATAAGAAAGTAGCACACTTCTCAGATGGTAACAAAACCAATCTTAGTTCATATCATTCTCAGCATCTGTTATAACATAAGTAATTGTGAAAATATCACCGTTCGCATTTTTTTACACAAAAATTAAGACAAATAATTTATACTTATTCTTTATATGAGTATTATCCCAAAAAAAAAAAAATCAAACGCCTACAACCACTAACAAAACTAACAACAAATGCATGAAAACAAATGAACAATCATCTAAATTTTTTAGTCAAAAGATCAATCTTACACTCAAAAATACTACCAAGATTAGTCTTTTTAACAGCATGATAGTACCATCTTTATCTACTGTAGCATCCTTCATTTGTGCCATAAATATCATGCATCATCAAATCCTTGCCCTTCCACACTTTGCAGTAGTCTAGCTCTATCTCATAATCTCTTTGCAAATCCTTCTTCATAGTAAAAGGACGATAAGAGGGGTCTCCTATAAATTTTTCTTTCACAACATTCGTCATCCAATATGCATCGGCTCTAAGATTCTCTATGTTACATAGATCGTTCTCACCACAACTATGTTGCAGGTTACATTTTTGGATGGCAAAAAGATTGTTTGCTTTATATTTCGAAACATAAATTCTCTATGAGTATTTCCAGTAAAAATAGCAATAACCTTTTCACGGTCATTTTTAAGATATACAAATAAACATCTGGCACCAACACAATAGGTTTTCAAACATTTCCTAAAATCAAAAGCACCCTTGAATGTTTTTCCTACACCATGGATGCAATTAATCCAAACATCTATAATATTGGACTAGGGGGCCTATTCAACCTCGTTATCACTCCTCGATCACGTGTCTTACTCATCAACACTTACGTGTTTAGTATAAAATTAATAATCAACAACTACAAAAACTAATATAAAAATTACAAAACTTAAAAACTAATTAAAAATAACCAATTGATAATGTATCCAAAACAATCTAAGAAATTTTCCCTTTCATTTTTTTATTTATTAAAATTGGTACTAAAACATTATCAAAACAGGAATATGAAAATGTGTCTAATAATAAGTAAATATATTTTACCTCCCATCATTCAATTTGCTGAGATGTTCATTTATTTTATCTGCCCTCAGTTCAATCGTCATAAGCTTCACACACTTATGAATATGTATCATATTAAGGGCATCATCATCATAGCTCAAAGACACAGACATCTTATGCGATGGAGCTATGCATTGAAGAATCGTGGATTCGGGATAAATTTATGCACATTTTATGCCCAGGCTCACAAAAATATTCATGATGCTACAACCACTGAAGATTGAGATTTTAAAAAACTGTTTCTTGTACTTACAACAACCCAATAACGAAATATTACAAGGACCACTTCCATATCCCATTCTCAAGCTTTAAAAAAATTTATATTCAATACAGTAACATCAAAATATTATACATTCATTCATATAACACATTATACACAAAAATTAGTACACAATAACAAATTCAAGAATCAGATTATAATTTTAATAACTTCTAATCACAATATATAAGTAATAATACAACACTTAAACTATTATATTGGAAATTAAATCATTATAATCAAGAATAATAAGGAATATCTACTAATCTATCACAAAATTCGATCAAATGAACTGCATTACCACTAACGGATGAAAAAATAGAGATTGGTAAGGAAATCTGTAAAATTCACACTATGCACGAAAATTCAAAACAAACTCAAAAATCATAACAAAACTCAAACAATCATTTGAAAATTTTGAAAAATAAAAACACTACACATACCGTGATGAAACTTGTAGTGACCCGTACCCAAAATAAGGTGATTAAGGGATTATTCACAATTAATTAAATAATTCAGTAATGGCAGTTCGGAAGATACGATCGGAGGTTCGAAAGCTCCGGTGCGATCGGACGGTCCGATCGGAGTTCGGAGGCTCCGAACTCTGGCAGACAGCTATACATGTGATGTCAGCAATGAATTCAGGAAGGTGACGTAAGTGTTGACGTCATTGATGGGGGATCAGACGATCCGATGTCCCGATCGGAGGCTCTGATGAGATGGCAGGACGCGTGGTAGCCATGTAGAGATCGGACGCTCCGATCTCGCTCTATAAATTGAAGGTCCGAGAGCTCATTTCAGCGCACCTCTTCCATTCCTCTCCTCTTGCTTCTTAGTCCTTTTAGGCATTTTCTAGTCTCTTAGGTGTGTTCCAGAGTTGGAGAGGCGTTCCAACAGTCGTAGCGGATCTATGGCCTAATAGTGGGGCACTCGACAGCAGAGCGCTGACAACGGATGCAGACGCAGTAGCGTGGACTTGTAGGCTTGGATCTAGAGCAGTCTTCTAAGAATTGACCTACAGTGATAGAGGTATATAAGTACTGACCGAGATAGCCGGCATGATGTATATGCTTATATCTTGCATTTTTATGTGCTTTATGTTTTACCATGTTTTATGTTTAAGCACATGCATGTTTTATATATGGGACTGCATCTCGTGAAAGGTGAGTCATGATAGTTTCCATACGAGGGTGATTCCTCCCTATGGATTTGAGTCAGGTGAGGGGAGGCTCAACCCCCGGTTTTGTCTGTCATTGGGAGATGCCGTGACAGCGGAGTAGACATTACAGTGATAGGGGAATATACAAGTACCCCGCGGAGTTGCTCTCTGGCACGGTACTGTGTATTTGTTGGCGCCCCTAAGCAGACTTTTTTACCAGAGTTTTAAAGTCACTTGTGTGCTTCATATTTGTTTATATATTATTGCTTCCTTATTGAGCGTAATCGCTCACTCCCCTGTGTTTGTATATCTTGGATACCTTGGTGGCGGGGCAGGTCTGAGGCTAGACGGTTCAGGAGGTTCGCATCAGAAGTGAGGCCAGTGTCAGGGCTTCATAGTGAGTATAGTAGTTAGGGATTGTGATATAATAAATTTGATTTGGTTGTATAACATAATTATGTTCGGTTCTTATCATTGGTTATATTCTGCCGGTTGGATTTGTTTTATATTATTTTCCGCTATTACGCTTGAACTTAATTTATTATGCATGCGCAAACTTAAACTCTGATTTAGGTAGTGGATCCGGGTTGAGTCGCTACATTTATTGGTATCAGAGCATGCATTTGGGAATTATCTGTTATCTTTTAACATATGGCAGACTAAGACGAGATCCATGACAGCGGAGGTTGATGCTGGGAAGATGGAGATGGTCGTAGATGGCGCCGTGAACACCGCGAAGAACGTAGATGTTTTAGCATGCATAGATTTTTGCAGATGAGTCCTAAGCCATTGGCCGGTGGCGAGACTGCAGAGGTTGCTGAGGATTGGATAAAGAGAATGGAGAACTGCTTCCAGGAGTATCATTTCACTGAGGAGAAAAAGATGTAAACACTTGGTTTTCTCTTGGAGGGTCAAGCCAAGAAGTGGTGGAGATCTATTTCTACACCGATTGTAGCAGCTCAAGGAGTAGCTACTTGGGCCGAGTTCCGTTTAGATTTTGAGAAATTGTATTTTCCCTTGGCTCTTCTTCAGGCAAAGGCGAGCGAGTTGTTGAGTTTGCGATAGGGGACGATGATCATTACTGAGTACCAGCAGAAGTTCTTCGATCTTCTACCCTACTGCACACACCTTGCTGCCAGTTCAGAGGAAAAATATGATTTTTTCCTTCAGGGTCTCAACCCTGAAATTCATCAGCTCGTGGCTGTTGGGAGTGACATGACCTACGAGGGCTTGGTGAACCATTGTCGCCAAGCAGAGGACAACATTCGAAGGAACAGGTCTTTGCTTTATTCCAGACCGACTAGTTCTTTGGGTCCGTGAGCCCAGTCTTTCAAGAAATAGGATGGCACTTCTTCTTATTCTTCAGGATCTGGCGGAGTGCATCGTTTTGGTAGCCAGAAGTTGGATCATTTCCAGCAGTGTAGGCGGAGGCATCTCCCAGGACAGTGTGCTCGTGTGACTGGTGCCTGTTTTCTTTGTGGAGGAATGAGTCATATGAAGAGGGATTGCGCTAGCTTTATGGGAACAGCGAGTGGTTCAGGGAGTGTTGGTGGTTCTCATGCCACGTTTCAGCAGCAACCGCAGTTCCAGCAGCAGCAGTCTCCACAGCTGCGCCAGCAGTCACAGCGGCAGAATTCTCAGACTTATTCCAGAGGTCGTTCTTCTTTGCGCCCATGTACCCAGGGTCAAGTCTTCGCATTGAACCAGGAGCAGGCAGAGGCAGATAGTGATCGCATGATTGCAGTTACCTTTAGTCTATGTGGTTTTCCCGCATGTGTTCTGATCGATACTGGTGCATCTCATTAATTCATTTCGGCATGGTTTGCTAAGAGGTATAGGCTAACTTATATTCCCTTAGACGTATTGCTAGTGGTTTTGACTCCTATGGGTCATGAGGTTTTAGCTAAGCGTCTAGTGATGGGTTTTATTTTGGATTTTTAGGTACATCAGTTGAGTGCTAACCTGATGATCCTAGCCATGGATGACTTTGATTGTATTATTGGGATAGATCTTCTGACTACTTATAGAGCTATAGTGGATTTTTATCATAGGTTCGTTCAGTTTTGTCCCGAAGATGGTGAGGCATGGTATTTCTATGGTGAGGGAGCGCGAACCCCGATGCCAGTGATTTCTTCTCTAAAATCCCGGCGTGCTTTAGAGTCTGGCGGGGAAGACTACCTTATCTACGTCATTGATGCATATTTGGAGAGACCAAACATTTAGGAGATACCGGTGGTTCGTGAGTTTCCAGATGTGTTTCCGGACGAGATTCCAGGATTACCACCTGTGCGGGAGATCAAGTTTTGCATAGAGTTTTTGCCAGGGAAAGCGCCGATTTCCAAAGCTCCTTATCGATTAGCTCCTTCTGAGATGAGGGAATTGCAGAAGCAGTTGCAGGATCTTCTTGATAAGGGCTACATTCGACCTAATGTTTCACCATGGGGATCCCCATTGTTATTCGTCAAGAAGAAGGATGGTTCGATGCGTCTGTATATAGACTATCGACAGCTGAATCAGGTGACAGTGAATAATAAGTATCCTCTTCCATGGATAGATGATCTGTTTGATCAGTTGCAGGTACTTTAGTCTATTCGAAGATTGATTTGCGATCACGGTATCATCAGTTGAGGGTTAGAGATGAGGACATCTCTAAGACAATATTTCGTACGCGATATGGTCACTACGAGATCTTAGTGATGTCGTTTGGATTGACGAATGCTCCAGCTATCTTTATGGATTTTATGAACATGGTTTTCCGCAATTTCTTGGATAAATTTGTGGTGGTGTTCATCGATGATATCTTGGTGTATTCTCGCAGTGTGGACGAGCGTGTTGTTCATCTCCATATTTTATTGCAGGTGTTGCGGGAGAGACAGTTGTATGCTAAGCTAAGCAAGTGTGATTTGGTGTATCAGTTGATCCTAGTAAGACGGAATCTATTCTGAATTGGTCACGACCGACCACAGTGTCAGAGATCCGTAGTTTTCTGGGTATGGCAGGATACTATCGTCGATTCGTGGAGAACTTTTCTCGGATTGCCAAGCCTTTGACGCAGTTGACGAAGAAAGATGTTTCTTTTGTTTGGTCATCAGAATGCGAGGAAAGTTTTAACGAGTTGCGTCGCCGTTTGACGACAACTCCAGTATTAGCCTTACCATCTGGATCAGGTGGTTTTGTAGTATACACCGATGCTTCTCTCCAAGGATTAGGATGCGTGCTGATGCAGAGGGGTCATGTGATTGCCTATGCTTCCAGACAACTGAAGACTCATGAGGAGAACTATCCCGTACATGATCTGGAGCTTGCAGCCATTGTAATTGCTCTAAAGATATGGCGTAATTATTTGTACGGCAAGAGGTTTGAGATCTTCACCGATCATAAGAGCTTGAAGTACCTGTTCACTCAGGCTGAGTTGAACATGAGGCAGCGACAATGGATGGATCTGCTAAAGGACTATGATTGCGATATCAAGTACCATCCAGAATCTTTTAATCCAGTTGCTGATGTGCTTAGTCGCAAAGTGTATGTGAGTTCCCTTCGTACTAGCTCAGTTTCATGAGTCGTGGAGGAATTTTGTTCCTTAGGGTTTACTTTCCAACACAAGAAAGAACAACTAAACTTTCATGTTTCTTCAGTGCTTTTCGAGCCAGTCATGTATACTCGGATTAGAGATGCGCAGATTGCTGATCCGAAGACTCGGAAATTAGCCCAATTAGCTCAAGATGAGAGTACTTCTGGTTTTCATTTCCAGGCAGATGGTCTGTTATGTCTTTCCGGCCGTGTGGTAGTTCCTGATTATGCCACACTGAGAGAGGAATTTTTTCGCAGGCTCACTATAGTAGATTATCTGTTCATCCAGGTGATAACTGTGTTTAATATGCATATTTTTGGTGTTTGTTTTTCATGCATTCATATGTTTTTGTTGTGTTTTATTTAATTTTAGCATGTTTAATTCATTTGTCTGCATAATACTCTTCCTGGTCCATTTTGTAGGGAAACTCGGAAAAATCCTTATTTTTGGTCAGAATTACACTTGCTCGAGCGAAGGCCCATGCTCGTTCGAGCGATTCTGTGAGAAAGGATGTTTTTTAGAAGGTTGCTCGTTCGAGCGAGCGAAGGAGCGAAGATCGAGACAGAAGTATTCTCGCTTGAGCGAGAGCCTATGCTCGCTCGAGCGAGCGAGGCGAAGAAATTTATCCCCGGGACAGAAGATGTCTCGCTCGAGCGAGTGATGCGCACAGAGTTTTTAAAAAAGAAAATTCTTGCTCGGGAATGATACTATCTTTTGAAGACCCTTGGGAATATAAATACAAATCTAATTATTAGAATAAGGGTTACACAACTTTGTTGAAGGCAAGAGGCGGCCAACATCATCTCTGATTCTGCTTTTCTTATTTTCTTTTTATTTTTGATTTCTAGTTTATGTTTTGTGGATTAAAAAACTTTGGTTTTTGAACTATGTTGAACCTTGAGTAGTTTTTCTTCTTCGATCAAGGTCACGTGATTGTGCCAGACAATTTATGTAGAAAACTTGATTGTTTATTCGAGAATTTTCAGACTTGATTTTATTTTATTGATTATCGAATTTATATTTGTCTTGCGAATTTCTTGGCCAGTTATTTGTTTGCATGTTAATTGATTCCAAGTCGACAGAGGAGGTTTCAATTTTGATCACTTTGATAATCAACATATTGTTAAACCGACTAGAAATAGAATTCGATTTCATTGTGCGATTTTGGTGTAAACTGAATTTTCACAATTAGTCATGCATTCAAATTTGATTAGAATTACGAAAGATTAATCCGTCAATATTTGAAGGTTTGATTGTTCTAGAAATAGTCCTTTGAATAATTTAGGAGAATTCCCGTGAATTAAGATTAAGTCTGAGTCTTAAATCGACTACTTGTTACATGAATTGTCTGGTACCTACGTGAGTCCTTGATTGAGTTTTTCCCCATATTGAATTTAATCCAAAAAGCCTTTGTTGTGTTTTCATTGATTTGAAGTTGAATTTTATTTGCAATTTAAGTTTTTAAGTTTAAAACTTGAATTTTCATCACCCTTTTTAATTAGTCTAGATTAATTAGAAATAATCATATTCTGGTATTCATAATTATACAGTCCCTGTGGGTACGATATCTGATTTTAGTCACTTTACTATTACTTGACCTGGTACGCTTGCCAGTAGAATTTATTCACACCGATTTAAGTGGTCACCAGGCAGCATGAAAATGTACAAGGATCTACGTACGAGATTTTTGTGGAAAGGAATTAAGCGCAACATATATCAGTTCATGTCACGATTCCTTGTGTGTCAATAGGTCAAGTTAGAATTTTGACGAACCAGTGGATTGCTCCATATCTTAGAGATTCCTGAGTGGAAGTGGGAGCATGTGACGATGGATTTTGTCACCCACTTGCCCGTGTATTCCAGGAATTGTGATGCAATATGAGTTGTTGTGGATCGATTATCAAAGTCCGCACATTTTCTATCGTATAATCGGGACTTTACTTTCAATCGTATGATACGTATGTATGTGCAGGAAGTTGTGCGTCTACATGAGATTTTACTGAGCATTGTGAGCGACAGAGATCCGAGGTTTACCTCTAGGTTTTGGGGTAGCTTCCAGTGTGCTCTTGGTAATACTTTGAGTTTGAGTACCCGAAGACTGACAGACAGAGTGAGAGGACTATCCGTACCCTTGAGGATATGCTTCGAGCGACACTAATGGATTTTGGACTAGCATGGCTGACCATTTGGAGTTGGTGGAGTTTGCTTATAATAACAGCTACCATCGCAGTATTGGCATGACACCATTTGAGGCTTTGTATGGACGCCGTTTCCGTACACCTTTGTTTTGGGATGAGGTTGGCGAGCTTCAGGTTGAGGGTCCGCAGTTGATTCAACAGATGACTGATGTAGTGGAGTTGATTCGATATAGGATTAAGGCTTCCCAGGATCTATAG
Source organism: Henckelia pumila (assembly GCF_033568475.1). NCBI lineage: Eukaryota > Viridiplantae > Streptophyta > Magnoliopsida > Lamiales > Gesneriaceae > Henckelia > Henckelia pumila. Next base: position 126,133,117 of record NC_133120.1, on the reverse strand, counting down.
GCAAGTTGCGCTAATACTCATCACAGACCTTTGCATTTTGAGGTAGGAGAGCATGTGTTTTTGCGAGTTTCACCTTTCCGGAAGGTGATGAGATTCGGCCTCAAGGGCAAGCTGTCGCCGTGATTCATAGGTTTATTTGAGATTCTTGAGAAGATTGGTGATGTCGCCTATCGTTTAGCCTTGCCGCCTTATATTTCCAGAATTCATGATGTGTTCCACGTGTCTCTACTGAGACAATACGTGGCGGACGAGTCGCACATTTTACATCCGACTGAGGTTCAATTAGAGCAGGATCTGTCGTATGTTGAAAGACCTCTCAGGATTCTTGACAGGAAGGACAAGGTTCTTCGTAACAAGCGCATACCCTTGGTTTTGGTGCAGTGGCAGCGAAGAGGGACAGAGGAAGCGACTTGGGAACTGGAGAGCCGGATGTGTGCCGAGCATCCAAAGTTGTTTTGATTTTGTACTTTGTATTGTTCGGTTGTAATAAAGAACACTTGTTTTGGTTTACGGTGTTTTTTCTTAGCCTTAAATTTTGATGACGAAATTTCTTAAGTGGGGGAGAATGTAGTGACCTGTACCCAAAATAAGGTGATTAAGGGATTAATCACAATTAATTAAATAATTAAGTAATGGCAGTTCAGAAGATACGATCGGAGGAACGGAAGCTTTGGTGCGATCGGACGGTCCGATCGGAGTTCGGAGGCTTCGAACTCTGGCAGCCAACTGTACACATGATGTCAGCAATGATGTCAGCAAGGTGACATCAGGGATGATGTCATTGATGGGGGATCGGACGATCATATGTCTCGATCAGAGGCTCCGATGAGCTGGCAGGACGCGTGGCAGCCATGCAGAGATCAGACGCTCCAAAGGGCAGATCGGACGATCTGATCTCGCTCTATAATTTGAAGGTCCAAGAGCTCATTTCAGCGCACCTCTTCCATTCCTCTCCTCTTGCGTCTTATTCCTTTTAGGAATTTTCTAGTCTCTTAGGCGTATTCCAGAGTTGGCGAGGCATTCCAACAGCCGTAGCGGAGCTGTGGCCTAGTAGTGGGGCACTCGACAGCAGAGGGTTTACGACGGACGCAGACGCAGTAGCGTGGACTTGTAGGCTTGGATCTAGAGTGGTGTGCTAGGAATTGACATAAAGTTATAGAGGTACGTAAGTACTGACAGAGATAGCCGGAATGATATATATGCTTATATGTTGCATTTGTATGTTCTTTATGTTTTACCATGTTTTACGATTTTAGCACATGCATGTTTTATAAATGGGACTGCATCTCGTGAGAGGTGAGTCATGACAATTTTCATACGACGGTGATTCCTCCCTATGGATTCGAGTCAGGTGATGGGAGGCTCAGCCCTCGGTTTTGTCTATCACTGGGAGACGCCACGACAGCGGAGTAGACGTTACAGTGATAGGGGAATATATGAGTATCCCGTGGAGTCGCTCTCTGGCATGGTACTGTGTATTCGTTGATGCCTCTGAGCAGACTATTTTACCATGGTTTTAAAGTCACTTGTGTGCTTCATATTTGTTTATATATCATTGCTTCCATATTGAGCGTAATCGCTCACGCTCCTGTGTTTTTGTATCTTGGATACCTTGGTGGTGGGGCAGGTCTGAAGCTTGACGGTCCAGGAGGTTCGCACCAGGAGTGAGGCCAGTGTGAGGGCTTCATAGTGAGTGCAGTAGTTAGGGATTGTGATACCCTAAATTCGATTTGGTTGTATAATAGAATTATGTTCGGTTCTTATCGTCGATTGTATTCTGTAGATTGGATTTGTTGTATATTATTTTCCGCTATTACGCTTGAACTTAATTTATTATGCATGCGCAAACATAAACTCTGATTTAGGTAGTGGATCCGGGTTGGATCGCTACAAAACTTTTCAAACCTGAAATCGTACCTTCAATTCATTTAAACAATTATTGTGAACACAAAGATTGACAACTTTCTTTACCCCAAGTCGATGCAGATCTACAACACTGCTCAAGTCGACGCAGATCTACAATATTACGATCGATGGATTAGTCATTTTTTGGGTTGAGGTAGAAGGTTGGGGATAATCAACGAAAACGAGGGAAAATAACCGATAACTGTGCTCACAATTATTTTTTTTAAGAAAAAGAGTAAATGGTATTGTTGGGTTTGAAATGAAATTGAGGATATTTTTGTAAAATTACCACAAACAGACGGAAAAATAGAGAATGATAAGAAAATATGTAAAATTCACAGTACGCAAGGAAATTCAACACAAACACTAAAATCGTAGCAAAAATTAAACAATCGCTCAATTAAAAATTTTGAAAAATAGAAACATAGAACAAAGTGTGATGAAAATTTTCAAATCTGAAATCGTACCTTCAAGTCTTTTAAACAATGACCATGAGAACAAATATTGACAACTTTTTTCATCTCAAGTCGATGCAGATCTACAACACTGCCCAAGTCGACGCACATCAACAATATTTTGGTATGTAGATTAGTCGTTTAGGGTTGAGAGAGAAGGTTGGGGTGAATCAATGAGAACGAGGGAAAATAATCGATGACCGTTCTCATAATTCATTTCTTTAATTTTTAATTTTTTTTAAAAAAAGAGTAAATGATATTGTTGGGTTTGAAATGAAATTGAGGATATTTTTGTAAATTGGGCTGAAATAGGAAGTTGGAAGAAACTAGAATATACAGAGGTTTGTCAAGAAATGAAAACACATAAATGCTAACATGGGAACTGAGACCAGATTTCTCTCTCTCTCTCTCTCTCTCTCTCTCTCTCTCTCTCTCTCTCTCTCTCTCTCTCTCTCTCTCTCTCTCTCTCTCTCTCTCTCACACACACACACACACATATATTTATACCACACAAAGTAAAGGATCCTTGTGAATCGGCGAGCTATCAAAAAGATCATTTATATGATTATAGATTTGTGGGTCACTTTATATAAAGCCATTTTTTTTTTAACAAACCCATATTTATGATAATAATTTGTAATTTTATTTTGCGCATTTGAACAAATTTATGAAGACAACTAGACAATTTTTCCTTTATCAACTACAACAAATATATTATACGTTATATTATTCATAATCATACAAGCCAAACATATTATAAACTATCACATTAATTATTTATCACTCATATTAGACATCATTCACTTATCATGTACCCATATACGTACCAAATACTAAAAAATAGAGATAATCAACTTGGTGCATGAAGTCTTTATTTTTTTATAGTAAAACTTGTAAATTTATTAAGAACAACTCAAATTATCTATTACAATATTTACTAATCAAAGTAAAATATTCACGTGCTCCTAGACAAAGAAGGAGGGAAAAAAATAGCAAAATAAGAAAGTTTATGAACAACAGTAATATCCATACGACGAAAGTGATTCAACTTTATGTTTGGAGACAATCCAAGAGTTGTCTCACATCCAGTGCAAGAGCGTCGATATAGTTGCAATGGTGGATGAATTCTTGCACTGAATAGACTTCATGTATTTCTGAACCTCTGTCACGTAAATTCAAACCCTATTTAATTGCTACGAGCTCGCCATAACCAACCGAAAGTGTCTTAGCAATCTTCAATCCAAATTCCAACAATATCTAGCCCTCATGGTCACAAAACATGTCTCATACTAAGAAGCTGTTCGCATGCCCCTGTGGTGCGGCATCTACATCCAAGTGCAGTTGGTTAATCAGCCGCTTGGTCTATCGTTCTTGTGGTATTAATCTCATGTCTACGTAACTTATAATCAGAGAGTCACGAGCTACCTGAAACTCACTCTGCATAGAGTCACACCAGTTAACATACATTGCGGTTGTATTCATGTTGTTTCCATGGATGATGTGCATACATTCCTGCCAGATTGCACAGGTCCTCATCGCAAAAGACTCCAAATCTCTATAGCATATATCTTTTTCCATCCAAATGAATACATCTCTAATTCTCAGATCTCCGAATTTCTTTAGGAAAGGTTTGAACACCATACCCTTCCAACAAGGCTGCGTTTCTGAACACCAGTATAAGGCATGGCATGTTGAGTCATAAGCATAGTGATAGACTTGCAAGCCCCGGATACAAGCACGTGATGCACCTGCAAGTTTTCCCATGTCGTAATAATATCCTATAGGGCTCTCCACCAAAAAATCCAAACTTTGGGAGGGATTGAAAAAGACCATAAGTATTTCCACCAGATTTTTGACTGTATATCTAAGTAGTGGTTAGAAGTTTCATAAAAACTGATATCCAGTTTGTACCCATACCTTACCGAATATTTGCCTTTAGGATCATAGTACCAATATCTGGAATCATCTGAAACCAAATGCGAGATTGGGGTATCCAAGATTTCCTGGGCTGTAAAAGGGGTAAACAGGTTGCACACAAGTGGGGCATTCCGAGTTCCATACTGCATGAGATCACTCACAGTTTCATATCCATTCAGAGTACTTAGTTGGCAAACCGGAGATCATCATCTAGGCAACCAAGGATCACGAGTCATTGCATTTTTTGTCCTATTACAAACTCTCCGACAAAGCCCTTTGCTTAATATATTTTGACTCCACATGATTGATCGCCATATATAAGAAGGGTTGCTTCCCGAAGATGCATCCATAATGTCTTGATGTTTGAAATATATCGCTTTGAGAACACGAGCAACTAGGGTTCTCATGTTAGCAATAAATCTCCAAATCTGTTTCTCCAAAGGGCTTTATTGAAAGACTCCAAATACCAAAACCCCAAGCCCCCCCTACATTTTTTGTTACATAGGGATCTCCAATTTTTCCAATGCATTCGATGTCGCCCATCATTAGAACCCCACCAAAAATTCTCACATTCCTTCTTGATTGCCTGAGTGACTGATTTCGGCAATCAGAAGCAGGACATGGGGTACATGGGTATAATTTAATATAGAATAGATTTGTTCAGGGTTTCTTTCCCTCCGACCAAGAATGTCTTGGAACCCCAGCCCTGCATTCTTTTTACCACACGCTCAATAAGATATCGGAATTTCAGCTTCTTGCTTCTTTGAGAGAAATTAGGAAGCCCCAAATAAACTTCATGTCCCTGAGCAAAAAATATAGACAACATCCCTTTGATACTATTTACAATCGCAACAGTGTATTCGGGCTAAAAGAAAGGGAGGATTTTTCGAAATTTATGAGTTGGCCCGAGGCACTTTCATACAAAGTTAGACACTAGCGTACTTGATAAGCACGAATCCTATAGTCTATTTGGCACTCTATTTTGTCGTGTTCATGCTTATCTGGAATTTTTATTCCGATTTTTGCGCTTAAATCGTCATAATTTTATGTGTTTGTAGGTTTTACTAAAATTTGAGAAAGCTTAAATATTGAAGAAAAATTCAAACAATGCGATGCCACGTTGGGACTTGGCCGAAAAACACGGAAAAATCATAAGATGCCAAGAAGATCGATGAGAAGAAAACTACACGGACCCCGTGCACCTTATGGAAGGGGGTCCATGCATTTTGTGTAAAATAAATAGTCGGCCCAGTAAAATACACGGACTCTGTGCATGTTTTGAAAGAGGGTACGTGCACAATCGAAAAAGAAAGATTTTGAGTAGTTTAATGCACGGACCTCGTGCACCCTCTTGATAAGGGTTTGTATAGCTTTGTAAAATGTTTGGCGCTGAAGTTTTATACACGGACCTAGTCACGGACCTATGTCCTTGATCCGTGCATGTCGCAGATGTGGAAAAAAATAACTCGTGCAAAATTTGAAAATTTTGGAACTCTTTTATTTTTGGTAATATTGGACACATATTTTGGACGAAACAATAGGGCTTTTGGAGGAAAATATAAAAGAGAATCAAGCCCTAAATTGGGAGGACTTTTGATTTTTGAACTTTTTGCGAGATTTTCGGAAGACGGCTGAGAGCTTGGAAAAGAAGAAACGAAGAATGCAAGGAAGATTCGGCACCATCGCTGAGATTTTCTTTATTTTTCTCTTTCTGATTTATTTATGATGAATTCAAACATGAGAATTTTTTCTCTTTTTAATATTATGGAGTAGTCGTCTTTTGACCGGGGCCACGATAGGGCCAGACTATTGATTTTTGTTCATGGATTGGATTGATTGATGTTTTGATTTAATTTATGTTTATTGATTAATATTTGTGCATATTTCTTGCTTTTAATCTGGCCAATTAATTTCATGTTTGTTGTTTGATCTGGACTTGAAAAATAAGAGATTGAAATTAGCTTCAAAAATATTAATCAACACATGTTTAAACAAACTAGAAATAGTATTCGGTTTCAGTGTGCGATTTTAGGCGAAAGATGAAATTTCATAGCTGCGAATGCGTTCTTGTTTAATTAAATTCAACTAGAAATAATTGAACTGTTAAATGAAAATAGGATTGTTAATTCTAGAAATATTTAATAATTATTCGAGGAAATTTCATCGTAAATATGAATGATTCTTGCTTGATTATATCCAATACGTGGCATTCATCGATGTCTGGTACCGTTGTGAGTTCCTGATCATTTTCCTGAAATTTGAATCCGTCTTAAACTTATTCTGCTCTTTTAATTTAATTAAAATATTTGCTTTAGAATAATTTAGTTTATTTTAATTAGTAGTTAATTCATAAAAATCCCTCATTTTATTTTACCTAGATTAAATTGAATAATTTATATCTTAGTATTTGAATAATAGTCTCCGTGGGATCGACTTGGACTCTATCCAACTATATTATAACTTGACCTAGTTCACTTGCTAGAATTTCCCAACCGAAATCGTCGGTCAAGTTTTTGGCGCCATTGCCGGGGACTATTTGTTTACTATTATGATTGATTATTTATTTGAGACTAGGTTTTTATTTTATTTTGTTTGCTTTTTATTCAAGTGGTTGGTTTGTGCGCTTTAATTTTTATTTCAGGAGTATATCTCATGTTATATGAGCCGTGCTCGAGATATTAAAAACCTCATACCACTTGATTTGGAGATTGAAAACACTCTTTGTCGCATACATAGAGATCGAAGGAAGAATAATTTGGTTCTTGAGTTCGAATCTGAAGAGGAGGGCGATACAAATTACAAAATAGAATTTTATATGGCCGAAGATGAGAATAAACGTACTCTGATGGACCTTCATCGACCATTGGTTGGAGGATATGGATCCAGCATTTTTCGCCCTGCAGTTCAGGCGAATACTTTTGAGCTCAAACCGTCTATCATCCAGATGATTCAGATGCAAGTCAGATTTGGAGGGGCGCATTCTGAGGATCCAAATGCTCATCTGGAGCAATTCTTGTCAATATGTGACACCTTCAAATTCAATGGAGTGACTACTGAAGTTATTCGGCTGAGGCTATTTCCATTTTCTCTACAAGGAGAAGCGATAGAGTGGCTTCGAGACTCGCCAGAAGGATCGATTACTACCTAGGATGGGCTGGTTGAAGTCTTCATGCACAGGTATTTTCCACCAACCAAAGTTACATAATTGCGGAATGAAATCATGTCTTTTAGGCAGAAGGATGGGGAATCATTGAATGTCGCATGAACAAGATTTAAAAAGATGCTGAGAATGTGTCATGTACATGGGTTATCAATGGGCCAGCAAGTAGAGACTTTCTACTATGGAGTGGATTTATCTATGCGTTCTATGCTTGATGCAGCTGTCAAGGGTAGCCTCTATAGAAATACTCTTATAGCAGCACTCGAAATCATATCAAATATGGCTGAAAGCAATGTTGGTTGGCAAGATAGCAGGAGAGAAAGGAAAGTCGGATTTCTTGAGATGGATGCTCTAACAGCAATTACAGCAAAACTTGATGGTCTGGCCCATCAAGTGTCTCAAATGCAAGCTAATAAATCGGCACCAGTAAAACAAGTGAATCAAGTCCAAGTAAGCACTGAGGCAGTTGGAGGATCAACGAGTGGCATTCCATTCATGCCAGATTCATTTTTTGATGGGATGCCAGTTTTTTGAACGAGATTCGGTGAATTATGTGGGGAATCAAGGGCTACAACAATACAATCCATACAGTTTCTCATATAATCCGGGTTGGAGAAGTCACCAAAATTTTGGGTGGAAAAAAGCTGAAAATTCGGTAGCCACAATATTTCAATCCTCCTCAACAGCCTACACAGCAAAGGCCCCCTCAGTAAACAGTTATACTTCCACAAGGTGTTGGGCCTTCTATGCCACCGGGTTTCAAGCAATCCGAGAACAAATCAAATCTTGAAGATATGCTTGCAAAATACATAACTGGGAATGAGATGAGATGGCAGAATCATGATGCCATGATACAAAGAGTGGAAACTCAATTGAGACAGTTGGCGAACCAGTTCGCTACACGGGCTCCGGGCTCACTACCTAGTGACACAGTGAAGAATAATAAGGAAGTGAATGTCATCTTTGTGCAACAAACTATGACAGTCAAGACAGAGGAGCAAGAAGTCAAGGTAGAGCACACACCAGAACAAGTCATTCTCTCTCCATGCAAAGGTAAGAAAGGTAAGGAAGATGACTTAAATTCTAATGTTGATATTTCTAGTCTTCATTTTCCCCAAAGAGCTAGAAAATTAAATTTTGATCATCAATTTAAAAAATTTCTTGAAATTTTCAATAAACTCCATGTTAACATCTCTTTTGCAGATGTCTTAGCTCAAATGCCGAGTTATGCTAAGTTCTTGAAGGAAATTCTAAAAAATAAGAGGAAGCTAACCAATTTGGATACAGTGACTTTGAATGAGGAATGTTCGGCGGTACTTTTAAACAAGATCCCACCAAAACTTCAAGATCCAAGGAGTTTTTCTATACCTTGTGCTATCAGTAGTATGTCATTTGATAAGACTTTATGTGATCTAGGTGCTAGTATAAACTTAATTCCATATTCACTTACAAAAAAATTGGGTATAGGAGTGATGGAACCTACCACTATGTTCCTCAAGCTTGCTGATGGATCAATTAAACATCCTAATGGAATAGTGGAGAATGTGTTGCTTAAAGTTAATGAATTTATCTTTCCTGTGGACTTTGTGGTACTTGATATGGATGATGATCGTGAAACTCCTTTGATATTAGGACTTTCATTCTTGGAAACCAGTAGAGAACTAATTGATGTTCAGAAGGGGGAATTAATACTTAAGTTGAATGAGAATCAAGTTGTGTTTAATATGTTTAATAATGATTCCTTTTATCCTAGAGTCAATTATTCTTGTATGAATGTTGATGCTCGTAGTACATGTGTAGGTGACAATGTTGAGATACGAAACTCAGTGACATCGTCCTCTTTGAAGATGAAAGGATTAGCTACAACCTCTCAAAATCCAAAACTTTCTATTGAAGAGCCTTCTGGACTTGAATATAAATCTTTACCCTCTTATGAAATATTCGACGTTGGAAGTTTCAAGTATACCTATAATTGTATCATCATCTTTGGCAAGTAGGGAAGAATCAAAGCTTGCTAGGCTCTTACGCGATTATATTCGCACAATGGGGTGGAGCATCAGTGATATAAAAGGACTTGGACCCATAGTGATGGTGGATGACAGCGTAGGAAGAAATCGTGGTGTTGAAAGACATAGATCCACGACATCAAAAGATCCACCTTGAAATTAAAAAGGCAAGCTGTGGGGACCTCGGGTTGCTAATCTCATCTTAAGGCAGTTAATGATTAATAACACAATTAATCAAGTCTTTAAAAGAATACTCAAACCAAAAAAAATTTTTTTTTTTTTAAACTTGCACCTCGCTCGATCGGATGAACTCGCCCGATCGAGCGAGCCCCAAAAGCTCAAATCTTGGGTTTGAAAATTCTCAGGCTGCGCTCAAGCGGACGTACTCACGTGATCGAGTGCACCCAAAAATCAAATTCTCTGTTTTTGAAAATCACATGCCGCGCTCGATCCGACGAGTTCGTGCGCTCGAGCGCGCAAGGCATATTCGAAAATCTGCAGGATTTGGATTGCTGTCAAGTTCCAAAATTCAATCAAAATCAATACAAAACCAACTCAAGACATGGTTTAATAATTCTCAAACATGCATATATCCATGTAGTAAGTTTCAAGCATCAATCCATGCGATTATTACATCAAACTAGTCGTTTAAAACACGATAAACAACACAACTATAGCAATACTCAAAAGTGTTCTTCAAACTACACTATGCTATCATGTTTGATGTTTATAGTCAATACAAATTCAACTAAAACCCGAGTCCTCATGTGCTAAACTCACTCCTGAGCTGCTAATGTCGTCGCTGACCAGCTCCTGCCCCCTCTGTTGCCATGCACACATACAAAAGATAAACTCCGGTGAGAAATCATTCCCAGTATAATCGACATATATAAAGCGTCAAATAAACCATATCAACTCTATCCATAATCGACTCAACAATAGAGTAAATAACGCATATATCGATTAAGAATTTATTCATAAAACGTCATTGCCATCAAGATTCGTAAACGATCTTGACATGGATATCCATCTATCGAAATCATTCCGGATTCGAAAATAAGGTCACCCTCCGACCTCGGCATAGAATCAATTCTATAACATCTCGTATCATAATCATATTGAAATCAAAGATCCACTACCTGTGATGGATCGACAACATCAAAATAAAACAAACAACAACAAGTATGTGATTTTTGCGGAATAACTCAAGAAACGTCATTCTTGAGTATCAAAATTCCCAACTCGCGATTTCGTATTATACCTTTGTTTCTCTCGGTTTGGAATGCTTCAAATCTGAAACACAATATCAAAAGACACATAACAAACCTCGTTCAAGTCTATCATTTCATAATCGATCCAAAATCATTAAGAATCGTCAATCAAAACCACTTCAAACCTTCGTCACTTCTTTCTTCAACTTGAAGTTGAGGTTCTTGAGTCAATAGTCTCCGAATAAACTCTAAAACTGAAAATAACATTGCTACAATATCAACAACATAACAAAGAACTTTCCAGCTCAATAATCGGCTACCAAAACGGTCTCAAAACACAAATCGACGGCGTAGCGATTGAAAATCGATAATCGACGAAATATCGTAATCATTTCTAGTCATTCAAATCATTTGTACATCATATATCATCTGAATACATCACCCTAAACATCATATCAGCAGCTATAATCATCGATATACATGCTGGAAATCATATCGAATACAAAACAAAACCCGTTCGTTGCGCCAATGACGATACGATACCACAACTCATCTCAAAACATGCATACATAAACAAATTCTGATCTGTAGCATATCTCAATCTTCAAACATGCTGGAAAGGTAATAAAACTTACACTAAATCAAAGCCCTCGTTGTAAGGATTTCAGAACACTTTTCGGAATCGAAATCGGATAACCGAAGCAAAAGTTACAAAGGTTTGAAAATCAAAAACGAAGAAGCCAAAAGAAGAGCTCGGTGCTTTGCTTTGTTCAATTCTGAAATTCTGAAGAAAATATGGAGTCTACACGTGCACATGCTGAGTAATCAAATAGAAATCTGATAATTTCAATTCTAATTGCAGTTTAGCCCCTTAATTCTTCAATATTTGTTGTTTGGTCTTCGACCCTTATTTTAATTCAATTTCAATCCTAAATAATTTAAGAATATTAGAATTAAAATAAAAACTCTAAATATTCCTAAAATAATATACTCGAATTAAAATTAAATTATCTCGGATTACATTAAATAATCCTGGATTAAATTAAATAATCCTGGGCCTTACATTTTTCCCCCACTAAGACATGAGTTCGTCCTCGAATTCATAAGAAATATAGATATACAGTCTGTATACTCATAAGAATAAAGAATAATCAGAAACTGAATAAGAACTCACATCAATGGAATAGATAGGGAAATCTCTGCCTCATGTCATCTTCTACTTCCCACGTCGCTTCTTCAACTCCATGCCGACTCCATTGAATCTTCACCAATGGAATGGTCTTCGTTCGAAGTTGTTTTTCATTTCTATCGAGTATCTGAATCGGCTGTTCAAAATAGCTAAGAGTTTCATCCAACTCAGCTTCATCAGGTTGCAAGATATAAGCGTCATCAGATATATACTTTCGAAGCATCGAGACGTGAAAGACATCATGTATTCCAGATAAAGACATAGGAAGAGCGAGTCAATAAGCAAGATTGCCTATCTTTTCAAGAATCTCATACGGCCCAATAAATCGTGAAGATAACTTTCCTCGCTTGCCAAATCTAACTGTGCCCCTGAACGGTGAAATCTTCAAAAACACTCTTTCTCCCTGTTCAAAAGATAATGGCCGATGTCGAACATTCGCATATCTGGCTTGTCTATGCTGCGCTGTTCTCATTCTCTGTTGTATCAAATTCACTTTTTCACTCATCTGTCTAATCATATTCGGCCCTAACTCAGGTACCTCAGACACATCATCCCAATATAATGATGATCGACACTTCTTCCCATATAACGCTTCAAATGGTGCCATCTCTATACTCATCAGATAACTATTGTTATAAGAAAATTCCACGAGTGGTATAGAATCTTGCCATGTAGTACCAAAATCAAGTACCACAGCTCTCAGCATATCCTCGAGCGTCTGAATAGTTCGTTCAGATTGACCGTCAGTTTGAGGATGGTAAGCGGTACTCAAATGTAAGCGCGTACCTAGAGCTTTCTGTAGGCTATGCCAAAAGTGCGAAGTGAATCTTGGATCTCGATTAGATACTATCGACTTTGGCACACCGTGTAGTCTTACCACTTCTCGAATATAGAGATCTGCCATCTGATCATGACGATAAGTCATTCGGTAGGGAATAAAGCACGCAGATTTTGTCAATCTGTCAATGATCACCCAAATAGCATCACATCCTCGGGATGATCGTGGCAATTTCGTCACAAAGTTCATAGAAATATGGTCCCATTTCCATTCAGGAATAGACAAAATCTGTAATAAGCCACCTGGTTTCTTCCTTTCAGCCTTCACCTGTTGGCAATTCAGACATTTTGACACAAATTCAGTCACATCAGACTTCATTTGTTTCCACCAGTACTGAGTTTTCAAATCGTTGTACATCTTTCTGCCTCCAGGGTGAATACTAAATCGACTACAATGAGCTTCTTTCAAAATATTCTGTTTCAAATCTGAAAGATCGGGAACAACAATTCGATTATTCACATACAGAATATCATCATCACTAACCTTGTATTCAGACTGATGTCCTGATCTGATCATTTCAATCGATTTCTGAACAGTCAAATCAGCTTTCTGTGCTTCCTTGATTCGAATCAATAATTCAGGCTCAACACTGATAGCACAAATTCTCATTGGTCTTCTATCTGTCTCAAACATATATCCAGAAATACAACAATCTTCAATCAAACTAGATACACCTAGTCGACAAGGATAAAGCACATACCTTCCTACTTAGGGCATCAGATGCTGCATTCGACTTTCCTGGATAATATTTGATTTCACAGTCGAAATCTTTCAGTAAATCGAGCCATCTTCGTTGTCTCATGTTCAATTCAGATTGTGAAAACAGATACTTCAAACTCTTGTGATCAGACAAGATTTCAAACTTTTCACCATATAAATAATGTCTCCAAATTTTTAATGCAAAGACGATAGCTGCCAATTCAAGATCATGAATTGGATATCGGACTTCATGTAGTTTCAGTTGTCGAGAGGCATAAGCAACAACATGTCCTTTCTGCATTAAAACACATCCCAAACCTCGGTGAGAAGCATCACAATATACAACAAAATCACCAGTACCTGAAGGGATTGTCAAAACTGGTGTTGTAGTCAACCTCTTCTTCAGCTCAAGAAAACTGGTTTCACATGCTTCAGACCACACAAACGGTGCATTCTTCTGTGTAAGCAGTGTAATAGGCTTTGCAATAGACGAGAAGTCTTGAATAAATCGACGATAATATCCTGCCAAGCCCATAAAACTTCTGATTTCTGGCACAGATGTCGGTCTCTGCCAACTGATCACAGCTTCAACTTTACTTGGATCAACTGAAATACCATCTCCTGATATAATATGACCCAGAAAAACCACCCGTTTCAACCAAAACTCACATTTGGATAGCTTAGCATACAGTTTTTCTTCCCTCAACGTCTTCAAAACTGTTCTCAAGTGATTAGCATGATCATACAAATTCTTAGAGTATATCAAAATATCATCGATAAATATGATCACGAAATCATCTAGATACTTTTGAAATACTCTATTCATCAATCCCATAAAAATTGCTGGTGCATTCGTTAGACCAAACGGCATGACTATAAATTCGTAATGGTCATACCTGGTTCTAAATGCAGTTTTAGGGATATCCTCATCTCTTACCCTCAATTAATGATAACCGGATCGTAAATCAATCTTCGAATATATTGAAGAACCCTGCAATTGATCAAACAAATCATCGATACGAGGTAAAGGATAGCGATTCTTTACCGTTGCTTTGTTCAATTTTCGGTAGTCAATACATAATCTCATCGATCCGTCTTTCTTTCTCACAAATAATACTGGAGCGCCCCAAGGAGAAATACTCGGTCTGATGTAACCTTTGGCTAATAATTCTACAAGTTGCTCTTTTCAACTCTTTCAATTCAATTGGTGCCATATGGTAAGGTGCTTTTGATATCGGTTGTGTACCTGGCATCAATTCAATACTGAAGTCTACCTCTCGATATGGAGGCAATCCCAGAATCTCATCAGGGAAAACATCATCGAATTCACAAACCACTGGCAAGTCAGCCAAGTTTGGACTAGTCTTCAGTATATCAACTGCATAAATAAGGAATCATTCTGTCCCTTTCTGTAACAATTCAGTCATAGAAAGAACATATATCAAAGGAATTCTGGCTCGTGAACCCTTACCATAGAATTTCCATTCGTCAGTCATATCAGATCTGAATCTTACAATCTTCAGAAAACAATCAACTGTAGCTCTGTACTTGGTTAGCATATCGATACCGATAATACAATCAAAATCAGATAAACCAAGAACAATACAGTCCAGCTCAATCTCAAAACCTTCATATTGTAGTACACAATTCCTGACAGACTTCACAGATACTAAACCTTTTCCCAACGGTGAAGATATAGACACTACAGTAGCTAATGGTTCAACAGGAAATTCATGTAACGCAACAAATTGCTCAGAAATAAAGGTATGTGATGCACCAGTATCAAATAAGACATAGGCAGGATAACCATAAAGGAAACAATTACCTGCAATCACATCATCAGGCGCCGCTTGTGCTTGCTCCTCAGTCAATGCAAACACCCTAGTCTGCTGCCTTGGAGGTTGATTCACTGACTGACCTCCTCCTCCTCCTGTTCTACCCTGTGCTGCTGGTTGTGGTTGAAATGAATGCACAAAAAATCCTGATTGAGCCACTGGTCTCGATGATCCAGTACCTTGTGCACCTCCAGAACCACGTTGTGGGCAGACTCGTGCAAAATGACATGTCTGATTGCAAATGTGACAAGTACCAAAAACTCCTCGGCATTGTTCACTAGTATGACGTCCTCCACACTTGGTATAGTATACTTCAGACCTCTGTCCAACTCTCAACTGTTTGGATCCACTTGAACTCGAAGAGCTACCACCTGGACGCTTAAACTGTTTGCTTTTGCCCTTAAAGAAATTTTTCTTACCACTACTACTACCTCCAGCATCAAATCGAGGTGGTGGTGGAATCTGTGGCTGCTCTTGCGATTGTCTCATCGGCTGTGGCACAAACTGTGCTCCTCGTTGCCTCAGTATTCCTGCTTCAGCCCCCTTTGCACGATTCAAAGCATCGGCAAAGTTATTCGGTCGTCCCGAATTGACAAGAGTGAACATCGGGATTCAAGCCATTGATGAATTGATCGGCTTGAGCTTCATCACTCACAGCAATATTTGGAGCAAACTTCAACAAGCTAGTGAACTTTGCAACATATTCTTCGATATTTAACTGTCCCTGTTGCAAACTTGCAAACTTTCAAACTCTGCCCCTTTGTCCTTTCGATAAAAAATAGGAAAGAACCGTTGATATAAAGCAGTTCGAAATACTAACCAGGTAATAACAGTACCTTGTTGTTCAAACGCTCGCTTCAACGCTATCCACCAACTCTTTGCAAGGCCATGTAATTGATGAATCACCAATCTCACACGACGATCATCATTATAGTCAAGGGATTCAAATAACTGTTCGATATCCTCCAGCCAATTCTCACAGTCAAAAGAATTTTCAGTTCCTTGAAAAGTTGGTGGTTTAAATGACTGGAATCGTTTCAGAAGTTTCTCCATCGGATTAGCATCACCAAACACATCAGCAGAAGTACTACTATGTCCATGTTCAGGTGCTGTCACTGGTATCTGTGCAGCATTAGTCTGCTCTGGCTGATTCATTGCCAAAGTTTGTCTAGTAATCGGTGCTGGTCGGGGAGGCATATCTAATAATCAAACATATTAGTGTACAATTCATCATCACATCATAACAAAATTTTGTTTCAGTCCCTCCTCTAATAAGCACACAATGCCTTCTCAAGAGATCGAGTTCTGATTTAATTGCAGTGTCCACTGATATCAGATAACAGATAACATGCAAATCTTAAAGCTGTAAATCAATTCAAATAATAAACATGCTTCAAGAATAAATAAATCAAAATAGAAGACTCGATCTACCCCACTCATCTATTCTCAGTCCGAGAAACTTAATGCTCTGATACCACATGTTGTGGGGACCTCGGGTTGCTAATCTCATCTTAAGGCATTTAATGATTAATAACACAATTAATCAAGTTTTTAAAAGAATACTCAAACCAAAAAAAAAAAATTTAAACTTGCACCTCGCTCGATCGGACGAACTCGCCCGATTGAGCGAGCCCCAAAAGCTCAAATCTCGGGTTTGAAAATTCTTAGGCTGCGCTCGAGCGGACGTACTCATGCGATCGAGCGCGCCCAAAAATCAAATTCTCTATTTTGGAAAATCACATGCCGCGCTCGATCCGACAAGTTCGTGCGCTCGAGCGTGCAAGGCATATTCGAAAATCTGCAGGATTTGGATTGCTGTCAAGTTCCAAAATTCAATCAAAATCAATACAAAACCAACTCAATTCATGGTTTAATAATTCTCAAACATGCATATATCCATGTAGTAAGTTTCAAGCATCAATCCATGCGATTATTACATCAAACTAGTCGTTTAAAACACGATAAACAATACAACTATAGCAATACTCAAAAGTGTTCTTCAAACTACACTATGCTATCATGTTTGATGTTTCTAGTCAATACAACTTCAACTAAAACCCGAGTCCTCTCGTGCTAAACTAAATCCTGAGCTGCTAATGTTGTCGCTGACCAGCTCCTGCCCTCTCTGTTTCCATGCACACATACAAAACAAAGCAACAGCCGGATAAACTCCGGTGAGAAATCATTCCCAGTATAATCGACATATATAAAGCGTCAAATAAACCATATCAACTCTATTCATAATCGACTCAATAATAGAGTAAATAACGCATATATCGATTAAGAATTGATTCATAAAATGTCATTGCCATCAAGATTCGTAAACGATCTTGACATGGATATCCATCTATCGAAATCATTCCGGATTCGAAAATAAGGTCACCCTCCGACCTCGGCATAGAATCAATTCTATAACATCTCGTATCATAATCATATCGAAATCAAAGATCCACTACCTGTGATGGATCGACAACATCAAAATAAAACAAACAACAACAAGTATGTGATTTTTGCGGAATAACTCAAGAAACGTCATTCTTGAGTATCAAAATTCCCAACTCGCGATGTCGTCTTATACCTTTGTTTGTCTCGGTTCGGAATGCGTCAAATCTGAAACACAATATCAAAAGACACATAGCAAACCTCGTTCAAGTCTATCATTTCATAATAGATCCAAAATCATTAAGAAATGTCAATCAAAACCACTTCAAACCTTCGTCACTTCTTTCTTCAAATTGAAGTTGAGGTTTTTGAGTCAATAGTCTCCGAATAAACTCTGAAACTGAAAATAACATTGCTACAATATCAACAAAATAACAAAGAACTTCCCACCTCAATAATCGGCTACCAAAACGGTCTCAAAACACGAATCGACGGCGTAGCGATTGAAAATCGGTAACCGACGAAATATCATAATCATTTCTAGTCATTCAAATCATTTGTACATCATATATCAGCTGAATACATCACCCTAAACATCATATCAGCAGCTATAATCATCGATATACATGCTGGAAATCATATCGAATACAAAACAAAACCCGTTTGTTGCGCCAATGACGATACGATACCACAACTCATCTCAAAACATGCATACATAAACAAATTCTGATCTGTAGCATATCTCAATCTTCAAACATGCTGGAAAGGTAATAAAACTTACACTAAATCAAAGCCCTCATCTCAAGGATTCCAGAACATTTTTCGGAATTGAAATCGGATAACCGGAGCAAAAGTTACAAAGGTTTGAAAATCAAAAACGAAGAAGCCAAAAGAAGAGCTCGGTGCTTTGCTTTGTTCAATTCTGAAATTATGAAGAAAATATGGAGTCTACACGTGCACATGCTGAGTAATCAAATAGAAATCTGATAATTTTAATTCTAATTGCAGTTTAGCCCCTCAATTCTTCAATATTTGCAGTTTGGTCCTCGACCCTTATTTTAATTCAATTTCAATCCTAAATAATTTAAGAATATTAGAATTAAAATAAAAACTCTAAATATTCCCAAATTAAATATACTCGGATTAAAATTAAATTATCTCGGATTACATTAAATAATCCTGGATTAAATTAAATAATCCTGGGCCTTACACAAGCAAAGTCGGGCTATAGACTATAAATTTAACGCTTGCTGGGAGGCAACCCAGTTTCTTTTCCTTTTGTTCGTTTATTTTGTTTATTTCGTTTCGTTTTGATTTAATGTTTAATTTATTTTTTTCTCTTCTTTAGTTAATCTCAGCGAATTTTTGTGGGTGCATATATTTTACTAAAACTTATATCTCATTGGTTGCGGAGGAGAAAACGTGAAGTGTGAGGAATCGTATCATTCAGGGGAGTCTCGTTACAATTTTGCATCTATGTGAGCTTGAGTGTTTTATCTAAAATTTTTAGATGCAAACTAATTTGTGTGGATTCAATTTATGAGTTTTGGGTGTAAATCTTTGTGCTTTATTATTTGCGAAAAAAAAGGCACGAACCAAGTCCGAACCCCGTGCAGTGGTCCGGATATTTAAATTGCATAATCTTGTCAAAGTAAGAAGCTACAAAGACCTAAGCACGGACCCATGTCCGGGGTCCGTGTATTTTGAGCACCGTCATCGTTGACACATGGAGGTGGTACGGACCCTTATCCGGGGTCCGTTCATATTGTTTTTTGAATTTTTTTTTTCAAAATTCAAAGACACATGGACCTGAACACAGACCCTTATCCAGGGTCCGTGCACATCGATATGGTTTTAAATCACTCAGACGAGTTTCCTTCTCCTCTCAAATCCCTAAATCCCCAATTTTCCCTCTCTCGTTTCTCCCTCTCCAGACCCCGTTCAACATCCTCCGGCTATCACCTCCATGTCCTTCACCCGTATACACCTCCGTGCAACCGCCAACCAGCCGCAACACTGTCTATGCCGCCTCTGAACCAGTCCGTGCGCCGCCTTCTCCCTTCTGCTTCGCCTTATTTCTGATCAGCCGCCCCTGTTTTTCTCTAATACTTCTCCGGGCATCTTTTTTGTTCTATTTTGGGTAAGCGTGGCTTTCCCTCCATCTTGGTATTTAGTTGTTCCTGTTTTCTCTTGAGTTTGAGAGTGTTGGATATTTTAATGGATTTATTGCTTGAAGTCGATTTTGGTGACGTTTTTGAAGTTGAATTACATTGTTGGTTGGTTGTGTTGTTATGGTGGTGATTGATCAATAGGTGGTCGTCAGTGGTTGCCAGTTTTTGTGATTGAGTTTGAGCAGCTTGTTGGTGAATTTCTTGTTTATTTTGTGATGCCGCCAAGAAAGACCGTTAGTAAGCGCACGAGGGGAGGCGCTTCTTCCTCTCGCACTGGTCAGGGGGTTATTTATATGTGTCTCGGTTTACCAGTCTGGAAAATTTTGAATGGTATGATAAAATTAAGGGGATCCTATGATCGTTGAGAAATCTATTCACCCGTCCATTGATGCCCAAGTGCCGATTCGAGCGGAATTTAATAAGTTTGGGTGGGGCTCTATCTTAGACATCAAGGGTGATTACTTTCCTGAGTTGGTGTGGCATTTTTATGCGAATGTGGAGGAGAAGGATAAAACAGGGATGCAGGTGATCCGTACTTTTGTGAAGGGTGTTCGCATCGAGGTGGCGAATGATTTTTTGGCCCAGCTTCTGCACATTCCTAATGAGCGCCCTCCTGTGGTGTAAAATTAGTATGATGATATCACTTCTGACCCTGACTATATTTTCAACCATGCTATGTCGCGCCTCACCTACCGCAGGGTCAGAACTGGTTCCCGTTGTAGCATCCCTACATCTCTCCCTTTGATTGATCGCCTCCTTTTCTACTTTATCAGTGCCAACATCATTCCTCGGAAGTCTGGGAACAATGAGTTACATAATTTGGATATGTATTTGATTGATAAGATGCTGGTTGGGTTGGGAGATATTCCTGTGATTCCATTGGCGACCATCTTGATTGCGCACATGCGCAATGTCGCCCACTTGGATTGTGCTCCGAATTCAAAGAAGCACGCTCCATTTTCTATTATAATTTCAAGGATTTTGGCAGCCTGCGGCGTCGATTTCACTGACAAGGCATCTCTTGCACCGGCGCCGAAGCACATGCTCACTGCCCATGCGATGACTGGTATGTACTTTATCTATCGACAGGGTAGCTGGTATAAGAACCCTGCGAGCCGCAACACTCATTATCATGCACGAGATCCCCAATTCCAGCACCTACAGCAGCGGAGGAAATTCGGGAGGCTCGAGTTCAGGAAGAAGCCGCCCTTGATCAGGCTGATGATCATCCCACAGATGCCCCTGTGCACACCAGAGCTCCGAGGGGTACACGTCGTGTTTTCTCTGCAATATTTGACTGTATGGATGATATCCGCACCCATCTGGCTCGACTGAAGCATCACGCCATTTCCCAGTCCTACTCCACTGACATCCATGTGCGGCTCTTTGATCGCGCTGCTCTTGATGAGCTTGACGAGTCCGCCTCTGCTTCAGATGAGGAGTAGTTTTCAGTTGTTTCTGCTGCTGTTATTTTGGATACTTTAGGCATTTTGTTAGGGGTTGTGAACTATTTTTATCTTGTGGTTTATTTGTTGTGGTTTCATCTCTTGGCATATTTTGCAAACATTATAGTCTATTTTAGTTCTATCTTGTGTTTGAACTGTTGTTGCGCTCTATCGCCTGTATTTGCTGGAGTTGTTTCTGGGATATTATGGTTATGAAATTCGTTTTGCTTACTCCCTGTTGGATTTAGTTTGATGATCTTAGTTGTGTGCTTGTGTGCGTGATGTTACTATTTTACGCGTGTTGGTTGGTTGTGTTGTGCTTTCTGTTCAGGTTACCACCCGCTCATTGTGTTTGCATGATCGTCGACATTTTTAAGGGAAGTTTTTTTTCTCTTGCTCATTCTTTTATTTATTTTTTGAGTATTTAACACTGAGGACAGTGTCATTTTAAAAGTGTGGGGGGTAGGTCATTTGTTACACTCTGTTTCACATCACTTAGCAACATTTTTTTAAAAAGAGAGATGAGTATCTTTTGAGGCACCGAACTTGTGGTTTACATGACATACCAATTAGTTTGCTAGATTTTTGATCATTTGAGAAACTATTTTGTGCCTAGAACTGAATGAGATTAGCTGTAGTTGCAAGGAGAGACTTTGATATGAACTAGTTTTGCATTGACTTTATGAGACATCCTTCATGCACTTCTGTCAGACTTATGCAAATTAACTGTGAATTGGGAAGGGGTGAACTCATGAAAAAAAGAGAAAAATTGATGCATTTATTCCTAGAACTTTTCTGATTAGTCCTCGAAGCGAAAATTTGAATGATTATGACTTAGGGATGATTTAGGCGATCTTTGGACCTTTCGAGCCTTTCGAGCCTACCTAATGCATCACTTTTGTCCCTAGCAACCACATTGAGCCTGATAAAAATCGAATGGTGTGTGCCAATGGCACACAATTAGACCCCATTCGTCATTTTTTCTGTCTTACATTGACTACCTGATTTTTAGCCTATACACTATTTTTCCTACCTGAATTTTGAGAGAAACAAATCTTTTAGCATTTTTAAATTTACATAAACTCCAAGTATTCACAGAAAAACATTTGAAGGAGTTGGTGAACTATTTTTGAATTAAAGAAAAATTGAAAAAAAAAAAAGAAGAAAAGAGAAAGTACCCGAAAAGAATTCAAGGGGTATTGAAAAAAGGAGGAAAAATAATAGGAAGAGGTTGTATTGATGAAGCAAAATGAAACGATGAAATTCAATAATCGATGGGAATTGGAAGTATTTAATTATGCTAATTGACAAGTTTGTTTGTTGTCTCTCACTTTTGAAAAACTATCCTTTATTGTAGCCGTGAGCCGTGGCCTAACGTTATAAGCTTAAAAGACCTTTTGATCAAGTCATATTTGTTCCACATTTAGTAGAGAGAGATATGAAAGACAAGCATATGGGGCGAGAAAAAATAAAAAAAAAATGATGAATAAACATGAGGGATCCTTGAACCAAATAATTTTGAGGAGTATAAGTTCTGACACTCACACTACACACATCTCATTCTGTTGATATTTTCTGGGTAGTGTTTGAGTTTTGAATTGCGACGAAAGCGAGGCTTGTGATTTTCGACGTATGAGCTTTTAACTGGGTGTGACAAGATTTGGTAGATTGAAAGGTTTTTATTGTGCACTCTGTGTTGTAAATCATTGATATTTCTCATCTCTAATTTCTTCTGATTTGTTCGAGCACGAACAAAGGCTAAGTGTGGGGGGTTTGATAAGCACGAATCCTATAGTCTATTTGGCACTCAATTTTGTCGTATTCATGCTTATATGGTATTTTTATTCTGAGTTTTGCGCCTAAATCGTCATACTTTTATGTGTTTGTAGGTTTGCCTAAAATTTGAGAAAACTTAAATATTGAAGAAAGAGTCAAACAATACGATGTCACGTCGGAACTTGGCCGAAAAACACGGAAAAATCATAAGACGCCAAGAAGATTGATGAGAAGAAAACTACACGGACCCCGGGCACCTTCTGGAAGGGGGTCCGTGCATTTTGTGTAAAATAAAGAGTCGGCCCAGTAAAATACACGGACCCTATGCATGTTTTGGAAGAGGTTCCGTGCACAATCGAAAAAGAAAGATTTTGAGCAGTTTAATGCACGGACCCCATGGACCCTCTTGATAAGGGTCCGTGTAGCTTCGTAAAATGTTTGGCGCTGAATTTTTATACACTGACCTATGTCTGGGGTCCGTGCATGTCGCAGATGTGGAAAAAAATAACTCTCGTAGAATTTGGAAATTTTGGAACTCTTTTATTTTGGCCAATATTGGACATATGTTTTGGACGAAAAATAGGGCTTTTGTAGGAAAATATAAAAGAGAATCAAGCCCTAAATTGGGAGGACTTTTGAATTTTGAACTTTTTGCGAGATTTTTGGAAGACGGCTGAGATCTTGGAAAAGAAAAAACGAAGAACGCAAACAAGATTCAGCACCATCGCTGAGATTTTCTTTATTCTTTTATTTCTGATTTATTTATGATGAATTCAAACATGAGAATTTTGTCTCTTTTTAATATTATATGGAGTAGTCTTCTTTTAACTGGGGCCACGATAGGGTCTGACTATTGATTTTTGTTCATGAATTGGATTGATTGATGTTTTGATTTAATTTTTTTTTATTGATTAATATTTGTGAATATTTCTTGCTTTTAATCTGGCCAATTAATTGCATGTTTGTTGTTCGATCTGGACTTGAAAAAGAAGAGATTGAAATTAGCTTCAAAAATATTAATCAAAACATTGTTAAACCGACTAGAAATAGTATTCGGTTTCAGTGTTCGATTTTAGGCGAAAGTTGAAATTCCATAGTTGCGAATGCGTTTTTGTTTAATTAAATTCAATTAGAAATAATTGGACTGTTAAATGAAAATATGATTGTTAATTCTAGAAATAGATTAATAATTATTCTAGGAAATTTCGTCGTGAATATGAATGATTCTTGATTGATTAAATCAAATACGTGGCAATCATCGATGTCTGGTACCGTTGTGAGTTTCTGGTCATTTTTCTGAAATTTGAATCCATCTTAAACTTATTATGCTCTTTCAAAATAAAATTAAAATATTTGCTTTAGAATAATTTAGTTTATTTTAATTAGTAGTTAATTCATAAAAATCTCTCATTTTATTTAACCTAGATTAAATTAAATAATTTATATCTTAGTATTTGAATAATAGTCTTTGTGGGATCGACTTGGACTCTATACAACTATATTATAACTTGGCCTAGTTCACTTGCTATAATTTTCCAACCAAAATCGTCGGTCAGTACTCCAAAACAGTCTTCTGTCATCGTCTTGAGAAATATTAGGCTTTCATTTGCAAAAAAACAAACGAGAGATCGCGGGGCAAGTGGTCGCAATGTAGACTCCTGTTATTAAATTTCGGGCTTCATGAGAAATCGGAGGGGACGACAGTCCTTGGGCACACAAGACGAACATATAGGGGGAAAGATGATTGCACTGCCTGATTCCACGGCCCGAAGAAACTGCCCCGACCAGCTTGCCGTTGAGAGAAAAAGAATACCTCACAGTACGTACACAACGCATCACTTGTTTCTATCTAGATATTAGAAAACCCCAATTTTTCAAAAATCTTCTCAAGAAAGCTCAATTCAACCTGATCGTAAGCAGGGGCGTACCTACCCTAAGGGCTAGGATGGGCTTTAGCCCAGCCTAGTCTTGGGCCTAATTGCTATATATGATCATGGATTTTAATAATTATATTCATTGAGCTTAATTTATATACATAAATGTCTATGATTTTTAAATAATATTTTGTTAGATTTAGTATTTTGGTTTATTCTCTCAATATACAATATATGTGGCTATCTTAATTTATATATTTACCAAATTAATATAGTCCTTCACTTTACTATTTGTGTTTATTTAATTATAAGTACATTATATATTTATAAAAAAAAAGTATATTATATATGTTTACATAAATATTCTGAATAGACTAAAAATATAATAATATTAAATAATAAACAAATTAAGTGAAATTTTTTAAAATTAAAAAATTATAAAGCTAACTTATTTGATTGAATAATATATCATATATTTTCTATTTTTTATTTATTTTATAGGCATTTATTGAAAAGGGCAAATTATTTTAAACTCCCCACTACCAAACTTCTCTTTAACTTAACTCCCTACCCACCCCTTTATTTATTTTTACTCCCTAGTGGTCCCCATATTTGAATTAAAATATAATTAAAACTAATCATTTGTACGTGACTTTGTTATACCTATCGAACCAGTCCCGGTCATGCAAGACTATTAGTTACGCAAGATTTTCAGCCGATATACTCCAGATTAGGGTCCAACATACTTCCGTAAGATAAATTAAATTTAAATACCTCTTTGACCATAATGTCGTCGGGTCATACCTGCCGAGTTTTACGAAGTGCTCCTCACACTCCAACCACGTAGTCGCAACAGATGGTTTCTGCACAAGCTCCTTCAACGACACCCAGCACAACCTTAATTCGTATTCTACCTTAAGGCGTATGGTATATAAATTTAATTATAAAATATGAACATGAAAGAACGAGAGATTTAGGAAATTTATTCAGACATAATATTATTACATAAATCAACTCCTTTGAAGAGGAGAAGACAACTTGTTTAGCTACTCATAGTAGCCTTGTTCTTGAAATACATAAAAAAAAAACTTAATACAAAAGAGAGAGAAATATTATAACAATTTATTTGTAAGAAAACTGAAGGGAATGATCGATATCTTCAGCTTACTTGAACGCTTGTTTTTATAGCTGAGGTTCCACTCATTTCACCGAGAAACTTCAGGGAATCTTACAGCTGTCTTGTATTTTTTTATGTCATTATTGATGGCATCTTTTACTAGTGGAGGAGGCAGGTGTCTTGTATTGTTTATGCCATTATTGATGGCATCTTTTACTAGTGGAGGAATCACATGTCTGTCACTTTCTTTTGACTTTATTATCCTGACATGCCTGCTTTATTGTTGTCGAGGCATCTTTTGCTTTTGAAGTAGGCCCCTGTGAAAACGCATCTTCAGTGGTCCTTGTCCACCTTTGCTTGTCTCGAAAAAATCCTTTCGATCCGTTCGGGGTCTAAGGGTTTTTCCAAATTCTGGCTCCTTCTGATTTGGGCATTCTGGGCAGATATTCTCTGACCATCGTCCAATATGAGCCATGTTACAAAATTTTTGGCGAGTTTCTTTACTCCCCGGTAGCTTGTTGTTCCACAAAAGATTTCTCTTCTTTTCAAAGAGTTCTTCCGCAAAGGCTGTAGTTTTCCCTGTCATTGTGTTTAACAGGAACGATCTATTCACAGAATTCTGATAAAATTTAAATGGAAACTTGACTTTGTCCATCTCAGTAAGACAGACCCAAATACCCCATGCCCTTCTGGTTGAGATCTTATTTTCCCCGAAAGTGTACACTAAGGGTATTTTTTCAGTTTTAGGATCCTTGATAAATTTATGACTATTTATATCAGGTCTCCTTAGCTTGATGAAATGAAAGGGTTCGTGTGATCCTTTCACTGTTGGTTCTGGAGCTGCACTGAAAAAGTATAACTCAAGCACATCTCCTCTGGACAAATGGTCGTTATTTGCCCATGTTTCTTGGACTGCTTCCTGAATCCATTTCGGTAACTGTGATATCTCCGGGAAGCTTGGTGACGTTGTATAAACTGAGGCCAAGGCTCCAAATTCATACCAGAGCTTTACATCCTTAGGATTGACATTATTTTTTTAGCCAAACCCTTGGATATATCCCTGCCACATCAACCCTACAAGTGTTAGGGTTAATTTCACCTCTTGTACTTAATTTGTAATGAACTGGGCTGGCCCAGTTCATTCTTGAACTCATGATCTTCTCCCCCCTGGTGGGAAGTTTTTGCCCTCCCCAGGATTCGAACATTGCACTACAGGTCATAAATGCAATGTTCCCTTAATCCTGGTACCATTGAGCTCAATGGTACCAGGATTAAGGGAACATTTTATGACCTGGAGTGCAAGGTTCGAATCCTGGGGAGGGCAAAAACTCCCCACCAGGAGGAGAAGATCATGAGTTCAAGAATGAACTGGGCCAGCCCAGTTCATTACATAAAAGGGCGCCCTTTTTTGTAATGAACTGGGCTGGCCCAGTTCATTCTTGCTCTCATGATCTTCTCCCCCTGGTGGGGAGTTTTTGCCCTCCCCAGGATTCGAACCTTGCACTCCATGTCATAAATGCAATGTTCCCTCAATCCAGGTACCATTGAGCTAGCTAGATCAATGGTACCAGGATTGAGGGAACATTGCATTTATGACATGGAGTGCAAGGTTCGAATCCTGTGAAGGGCAAAAACTCCCCACCAGGGGGGAGAAGATCATGAGAGCAAGAATGAACTGGGTCAGCCCAGTTCATTACAAAATTTCTCCCACCTTTGTTGATAAACCTGAAATGGAGAAATAATAGCTGGGTTAGTATCGATCTTAGATTTTCCCTTGTCAGTGTTGGGCCTAAGATTGATCTCTTCCTCTTTTACCCCAGAGGCGGAGGGTTGACTTGATGAGGAATCCTCATCAATTGTTGCTTCATCTAGATCATCAAAAGCTGATGATAGTTTAACACTTGTTTCTTGAGTTTTAGCTTCCTCAACATCTTGTTTCCCAACCGGTGGTTGTATTTCTTATTTTTGTAAAACCAATGGTTTTATCATATCTTGTTTATGAGAAACCAATGGTTTCTCTATAGCCTTTACGATTGGCCCTTGAATAGCAACCCATAGTTGTGTTTGAGCTTGCATACATCCTGTAATTCGATTAGATACTTTAATCCGATCAGCTTGTTGTAACCTACCGGCCATTTCAGCATTAATGGCTAACTGGTTGAACTCGGTTTGAAGCAACCCAAGTTGTTCCCTGAGATGCCTCTGCATTTTCATGATGGAATCCACGTCACTACCTTCCATCTCTTGTTAAGAAATCTGCAAGAATATTTTCATGAGATTTAATAATAACAATATCAAAAATATAATTTTGACATAATGCTTGTCATCTTAATAACCTAGCTTTCTCAGGTTTAGATTCAATTTTATTTCTTAGAAAAGCCTTTACCTGGGTGTTATCAACCTTCAGAGTGAATTTTTTAGCAAGTAAAAATAATGGCCATTTTTCAAAAGCCTTTTTAGCTACATAAAATTCCTTTTCGTTGATATGCCATCGGATGGCCTCTGATTCTGAAAAAAGACCGCTACAGTATCTGAATGGTATTTCCCCATCTGGAGTGATCTTGGTAAGAACTTCTGCCCACCAATCGTCACTGGCATACGTAAATAATACCAGATCATCTTTATCTACGGGTATAACCATTTTTGGGAGATTCTTACATATCTCTTTTAATTGGTTTATCCCTTTAGTATGGTCATCGGTCCATATAAACCTAGCATCTTTTTTTAACAAAGGACTAAACACCTTTCTATACATTGCTAGGTTGTTAACATCCCCGCAAAATTAACTACTCCAAAAAAACTCTGGAGTTGTTTTATGTCTTTGAGTTTATCTGAAAAATTCTTTACCTTTTCCACAATATGGGGTTGTAGAATTATTCCAGTTTCATCAATCTCAATACCAAGGAATTCAATTTTCCTTGTTGCTATGACTGCTTTCTTTTCAGATAAGATCAGTCCTTCTTATTTACAAATTTTAGAGAAAATCTCTAAGTGTTTAACGTGTTCGTCTATGTTTTTTGATGCTATAAGAATATCATCAATATAAACAAACATGAAGTTGAAATAATCTTTAAAAAGGTTATCCATCTTTCTTTGAAATATCTAGGGTGCATTAGTCAATCCCATAGGCATAACTTCCCAAATATAGTATCCTTGTGGAGTAGAGAAGGCTTTGAATTTCTTACTGCCTTCTTCCATTCAAATCTGGTAAAATCCAGACTTACAATCAAATTTTGAGAACACTCTAGCATTTCGTACACAGCTAATTAGGTGTTCTCTACTCGGTATGAAGTACCCATCAAATTCCAGGATTTTATTAATACCTTGGTAGTTAATAACTAACCTAAGTTTTCCTCTTTTTATTTCACCATGATTTCTAACCAAAAAACCTGGGCTGCTATATGGTGAAACTTCTTCTTTGATTAAACCAAGGTCCAAATGTTCCTTGATAATCATTCTCATATCCCTTTGATATGTTATGTTCATCGGGATAGGCTTATATCTGACGAATTCATACTCTTTGCCTTCCTTTAGAGTAAGACTGGTTTTGAGTTGATTTCTATCCCACCATGCCAAAGGATGCCCGTTGTAACTTTCTTTGAGCCTCTTTTTGACATCTTCAAGGGATACCTTATTTTCTAACTTTATATCTCTGTGATTTAGAGTTACCTTGAGAAGTTTCATATCCTCTGTTTGGAGTTCTTGTTCTGTTGTTATTTTCAACATAGTTTCTCCAAACCTTCTTAGATTTTTATTTTTGGGTGAAAAAGTTGTCCTTTATCACCACGTTGGCTGCGAAATATTATCGGTAATTGTCGATAAAAAGCAACCTTGAGTCTTTGAACGATAATTTTATGATCACAAAGTGTAGTGAACATAAGTCTTCTTGACTCATTGTCTTGTGTGTACTTCTTAAAAATATGTAAGAAGTTATTTCCTAATAGGATATCAGCTCCTGTATCATGGAAATAGATTGGTGGTGTTTTTACCTTGTACCAAGGTGTTTGACCTGCACCTCCCATAAGGATATCTGCTTGTTTTATTTCTTTACAAAGAATTAAAATTCTTCGAGAGAAATCTCGTCCAGCAATTTTTGGCAATTCTTCTTCACATTCTTCAGGGAAGACTCCTTTCTTTGCTGTACAAATTCCTGCTCCCGAGTCAATATAAGCTGCAAAGTACTCAGCCTTATATTGTTCATACAACATCCCTATCGGAATGTATATGGAGAAAGGACTTGTTGTCATTTTTTAAAGGGATTACTAAATTGCCCCGCCATTTTTAATAGACTGTGTTGTAACTCAGTAATCCGATTAAGACTATTTACCTTTAGTTTTCCTAAGGCCTCAGAAGGTAGAGTATGGTTACTCATTTCTACTTCTTCAATGCGTTATAGTAAATCATGTTCATGACTTACTAATTTCAACTATTGCTTCTTCCTCTGTTTGTGAATAGAGTTCTCGAATCTGATTAAGGGATTGTTCCTTATCCAATTCTCTTGGTTTTCCATTTCGTAAAATTCTTATTGAATCCTCCAAGTCTTTTATTTTGCCATGAACTCTATTCCTTTTTCAAGGCGTTTCCATGGTTTATGGTCCTCCAGAAATTCTAGACCAAGAATGAGCTGATCCATTTCTTTTCCTGGAATTCCCCAGATTTGAACTTCCAATTCTCCAATATTTATCACTCCTTGGTAAGTTCCTTTTTCCTGTTGTTCCAGATAGTAAATCGAGTTACAAGGGAACTGGTTCCGATGACTTGTAATTTCGAATACTATTTTCACTTCCTTCCATCCTTCTGGAGATCTAAGTTTTTCTATTATAAAAAACTTTTTTTCTTCTGGTGTAATTTCTTGAATAGGAGATTTGTCCCATCTCCTGCTTGTCATTTTGTTTCCTTGGAAAGATAACCTTCGGGGTTCTATTTTAAGGTCTCTATATAGAACCGGTCTGTCTTGAATTTGAATGTATGTTTCCTGAATTAAAGGAAACTCGATTCTTTCTGGGTATATTGCTTGAGCAACTTTCCCAAAGATCTTTGGAATTTCAATGAACTCGTTTCTAATAAATAATTCAGAATGGTGAGTATTAGAAAGAGCATATGAAATTTGATACGTAATAGAATATGACATATTACCTTCCTTCATTAGTCTTTTTTTCTTGAAGTTTTGATGCAATGTCAAGGCTCGACTAAAATCTCTATCAGCTAAATTGTAGGATATTCTTGGATAAATAACTCCCACAATTTTTTCTGCACACAAATTTCGCGAGATAGTTCCTAGAACCGCATCTTGTATATTCCCCATTCTTTTATCGCATACTACGATATCTATGGGTGAATCTATTTCCTCTTTAAAAGTAGCTTTGATCATAATCTGGATTGCTCCAATATGAATCCAAGACATTGTCTTTGCTACTTCTGTTTTTAATTTCTGTAATTCCTCTCGAATTTCTTCAAAGGGAATTAACTGCATCTCAATTTGATTACTGGTTAATTCCATAGGGATCGCCATTTCCCTTCTGGATACCTTATAAATCAAATTATGTCTTCTTTGTCTTAGCCTTAGGTTTCCTAAGACTCTTTCAACTTGTCCTTCCGAAAATCCTTGGTACTTCTGTAATGTTGGATTTTCTCTCATAATCCTTTGAACCATATTATGAGATATCGTGGTTTGATTAAAGAAACCAGCCAAACTTTCATGTGTTTCATGGCGAAACACTTCCTCTTTACTCTGATTCTGATTCATCCTCAGAAACTTCTCGACTAAACAATATCTCTTTTTCGTATATGCTTTCATCTGTGGGGATATCCTCAAATTGATACACTTGGACTAGATCTTGAAAGAAGACCGCATCATCCATATCTGATGTTGCTTCAAAGAGTTTAACTCTTTTTTTCTCATTTTCTGGACAATTTGTAGATATATGTCCTCTTGCTCCACATGTCCAGCAGTTGCAATCCTTGAAACTTTCACTTGCTCTTGTATGAGTTCTTCTTGATGGTGTTCTTCCCCTGCTTTGTGATGAGCCTGTTGCTGGGGATGTTCTTGTAGGTCCACTTCTTCTACCTGATGTATAGGATCTGGCCTTTTGTTTGGACCAAAATGTTCTTGGTTTCCAAGAACTTTTCATTCTTTTATTATTGGGATTATTTCTGAATTTCTTCCTTTTAAATCTCTGTGATCTGTTTTTAATGATCGTTGGAAGATCATTTTCTCTACAACACAAAGGTGTACGCTTATCTATACCCCTTATTTTCTTGTAGTTCTTCTGTAATGCTACCATATGGCACCATTCTGCTAATTTTCGCAAAAATACCAAGTCCCTGAAGAGAAATGCTGATTAAAGAATATGTTCCAGGTAATCTTGATACATTTGCAAGACGTTTTTGCGGATAATTCTTGGTACCATGATTAAGCACAAAATCTTCAGATTTTAGCATAAAATTTTTAGATTTTAAGCATAAAAAAGCATAAATCCAGTACAAGAATTAAACATTTAATTATTCAAGTTTGGTGGTCCTAGGGAGCTATTGCAAAAAATCTTATGGGTAGGGAGCTAGGGCAATGTCAAGTTTAGGTTTGGGGATTTATCACCAATTTTCTCTATTGAAAATTTCATTATTACATAATATATTTATTAGGTATCTTGATATTGAATTCTCGAGAATAATTTTTTCAAATAAAAGTGGTGTTGATTTTCAAAATTTATCTTGTTCATATTATATAAAATATATAACATAAAAATTAGATAATACATTAAAGAAAAATTAAAATATTAATGTGCAGCCTACCCTGTTTAAAAATCCTGGCTACGCTGATCGTAAGCTTTACTCATATCAATCTTTAAATCTGCATATCTTTTCGCACCCAATTTTCTACTTCGAATCCAGTGTAAAGCTTCGTAGCCGAGGATGATATTATATGTGATAAGCCGGCTTGGGATGAATGCACACTGAAACTCATTAACTGTCTTATCCAGAATATGGACGCAACCGGTTAGTTAAGGCACGGGCAACAATTTTGTAGGAGACATTGCAGATATTGATGGGTCTAAAATCTCGTCAAATCTTTATTTAAAATGTAATCAAACTATTTTTTTCAATTTGGTTAATTTTGAAAAACACTCCAAATCGTGGTTGGTCTAAATTTGATCCAAGCCCTATAATAATAGCGTTTTTTTCAATTTAGTTTCATTCTGTTCAATTTATAAATATCTTGGATATTTCAATCCTAACATAAGAACGTATATTCAAATATGAATCGCACAGTCCCAAATAAATTGAAAATATGAGACCTTATATTAGACATGATATTCGAATTTTCTCAATATCCAGGTATATATTTGTATTAAATGTTTAGTAATAATGAAACTTGCAGTTTATTTTCCTTCATCTAGATTCAGTTTGTACCTTTGTAGTGAAATTTTACATATACCATAGACTTAATTCAATTTTTATGCAAAGATACTGAAAAAAGAAGATACTTTTATTTTGTTATTATATTATTATATTATCCGATTATTCTCAATAAAATTTTAAGCTAGTTGGTTGGTACGACTTGTAATGAAAGATTATTCTCAATAAAGTTACGAGTTTATAGTAAAAAAAAAATTTAATGAATCATATGATTAATCAAAATTTATAATTATATGTGTTTTAAAAAAACAATATAATTATAATTATAACCAAAAAATATGGTAACCCGTAAATAGGTTTTAACAATTTGCCTAATAAAAAATGAGTTGTGGGCATTGCTGGCAGCAAATTAGCAAATGCTTCTTCAGTCCTAACAGCTCACACCAAAAGCCTTTCCCCTAATCCTAAGGTCTCCTCTTCTCCAAATCGGCAAATCCCTATATTTTGCTCGCAGATTGGTAGATTCTTGCTTGGTGTGGGGGCGAAACAAGTGCAGAAATGGGGCAGCAATCGTTGATCTACAGCTTTGTGGCTCGTGGGACCGTGATTCTGGCGGAGTACACGGAGTTCACCGGCAATTTCACCGGAATCGCAGCTCAGTGCCTTCAGAAACTCCCCGCCACCAACAATAAGTTCACCTACAACTGCGATGGCCACACCTTCAATTACCTGGTGGAGGATGGATTTAGTATGCGACTTTTTTAATCCGTCTATAAACCTTATTATTTGATCTGACTTGTTTATTTGTCTGATTCGATTTTTTTTTAAATAAAAATTAAAATTGGGTCGAATTTGTACTTGCGTTTTTAGCGATTTCGCGACATACGTGGTATTAGTTGAGTTATGATCTTACTTTTGCATTAGGATCCGTTAGATCTTATTTGATTGGCTTTGCTTGCTCGAGAGTTTCCTTTTGAGATAGTAGCTTAGATCTTAGTCCACTTCACATGTTTTTTTTCTTTATTTATTTTTGGTTTTTTGTACAGATCTCCTATATTGTGTTTCTTTCATTTGATAAAAGTTGTTGTTGTGAATTGTGATGAGGATGAGCGAATCCGAGTCTTTGTATTTACATCTCCTTAATCTTTCGTGTTCAAAGCACACCACGAATTTTTGGTTTTTGACTGGGTTTAAACCCTTTCGACTTGAATAATATGTTGTTACGGACGTGATGTTGATGGGATCAGGATTGGTGCTTCTGTTGACCCATTTAGATATTGAGGTGTTATTTACTGTTCAACTGGTTTTGCAGTAGTTGGTGTTTCGACATGGTTTACCATCTTCAAATTCATTTTTGGGGTACCACGGAATTCCTAATTGTGATGGGTAAATAACTGGAAATGAACCTTTGTTTTCATATTCTTCTAACTTCATTTTCAGTTACTTTGCTCTCTGGTTGATGAGTGATCATGCAAATTATATGCTTCTTTCTCTTAATTTTATTTTATTGGACAAATGGTTGACATCCTTTATTGGCAGCTTATTGTGTTGTGGCTGTTGAATCTGCTGGAAGACAAATTCCAATTGCGTTCCTGGAAAGAACTAAGGAGGATTTTACCAAGAAGTATAGTGGAGGAAAGGCTGCTACAGCTGTAGCTAACAGCCTAAACAGAGAGTTTGGGTAATGCTACCTTACTGTTGACTCTCACTTTTCTTTTTTTCATTTATTCTCACTTCTGATGGATGCTATTATATTTATCATTGAATTGACAAATCAGCTTCACTGACATATTGACTAAAACTTAGGCCCAAACTGAAGGAGCAAATGCAGTATTGTGTAGATCATCCAGAGGAGGTCAGCAAGCTTGCTAAGGTGAAAGCTCAGGTTTCAGAGGTCAAAGGAGTGATGATGGAGAACATTGAAAAGGTAAAAGCATTTGTCACGTTTCTCTTTATCATATTTTCTTGAGCAACTTCCTGTTTCATGGTTCTATGTTATGCCTCTGCAGGTTCTTGACCGTGGAGAGAAAATTGAACTTCTGGTGGATAAAACAGAAAACCTTCGCTCTCAGGTCTGTGAACGCCTTGTTATATTAATAGCTTGCTGTGTGGACCTCTTGGAGTCAGACCTGTGAAAGCCTTTGTTGTGTTAATAGCTTGCTGTGTTGACCTCTTGGCGGCATATATTTAGCGGAATACTGTTATGGGCAGAAGTAAAGAAAGCCCGGTTACAAGTGTGCAGAGGCAGCTATGGACCCAAGTAGCAAAGGAAAACCCATAATAAAAAATGTGTACACCCGCAGGAATAAGAAGGCGTGAGAAGGGGGTGACGGGGGTATTCAGTATCCTTCTTATTCCTGCGGGTGTACACATTTTTTATTATGGGGTTTCCTTTTTTGCTACTTGGGTCCATAACTGGGCTTTCTTTACTTCGGCAGACAACAAATACCTGTAACCAAACATTGACTATGATCTGGGTTTTTTTGAATTAGTCTTAAGGTTTCAAAGTTAATTGGTTGGGTTTTAATTCATGGTAAAGAATCAACATAACTTTGTTGAACTCGATTTGATCAAAGTGGTGCCGCTGAAGCTAAAGTACTATGAGTGGCCATTAAAAGCATTTCCTTTTTATGATATAAATCTTGGCAGATTCTCCATGGACTTTTTAAACTAGGTGGTTATGAAATTTTTGGGCCATTGGTTAGATATTCAAATTTTAGTTTGAATCCTGGGGATCGAATTACATTGTCGATCTTCATGTGCATCTCTTTTTCACGACATTGAACTATATTCATGCATTTGTAATTTTATGTAGGCCCAAGATTTTAGGACTCAGGGAACCAAGATGAGGAGAAAGATGTGGCTCCAGAATATGAAGATAAAGCTGATTGTTCTTGCCATCATTATTGCCTTGATTCTTATCATAGTTTTATCGGTATGTCGTGGATTCAAATGTCATTAATTTGTATTTCGATCAGGTTGGTTATCGATCAATACTCATGTTACCTCAATCAGTCAGATATTACTGTGCTCCCCATTAGTATTTTTTTTGGTTACCCTGTATTGTGTGAAAATGCTTATGCCTTGTATATATCGTACTTTTTGAACCTCTATATAGATTGTTAGAATGGCCGTTTAAGAGGTTTTCAGATACGCATTGTTTTTGACTGATCACGAAACTGTTCATTCAATTAATTACGATGATACCCCGATGATATTTTCATGTTTGGTGAGCCTCATGCCTAAACCAACATATCAGTCCTGCCTCGAAGAATGTCAATGTAATCGCTTAACTTTCACGAGGATGGTGGTCTATTCACTTGTAAAAAAGCTACACAAGTGTAAACCCAAACTTGACATGTTCCATTAGTTCGAATTCAACAAAAGAACCAAAGGCAATCAAGAACAAAAAGTCGTCAGGATGGGTGGCCGGAGAGGATTCCGAGAACCAACTTGATCTTGTTGAAAGACAAGGTAAAAATGGTGAATCATGTCCGGAGGGGATTCCGAGAACCAGCTTTGATCTTGTTCAAAGACGAGGTAAAAATGGTGAATCATGTCGGCGATTTCCAAACATGTTCTAAACGTTGATTTCCATGTTGTCAATCAGCCTGACGTTTCCAAACCAAGCAGCAACACAACAAACTGCAGGTCGATTGATCTCTTTCAAATCTTCCAAACTTTCTTGATCTACAATCTGCTTAGCAATGAGAAAACAAAAAAGAGAAAACACAACATTTCAAGATTAT
Organism: Henckelia pumila; assembly: GCF_033568475.1. NCBI lineage: Eukaryota > Viridiplantae > Streptophyta > Magnoliopsida > Lamiales > Gesneriaceae > Henckelia > Henckelia pumila. The sequence continues at coordinate 126,096,032 of NC_133120.1, read as the reverse complement.
TATGATATCATACCATATGCGAAATAAGCAGCATAACTCATCTCTCTTCCCTCGAACAATCTTGGATTTCATTTGCCCACTTCTACAAAGTTTCAATATACCAACTTCCAAATTATTAAAAAGTTTCAATTTGGGAGTTAATATTTACAATTCATTTTACACATGAACTGGAGTGCTGATAACACAAAATGAAGTGTAAATATGAACACTCTTTCGATTTTACCAACCTAATTTTCAATTTCTGAACATATTATGGCATTGGGTTTTTGTGCTGTGTTTGAAGTATCAATCTCATCAAAGTTCTTGGTCCAACATGTTCAATGTAACTCACCTCGGCGTAATCGATTTTTCCACCAGCTTCTAGTATCGCTTGGATAAGAGAATCTTTCAATTCTTTGCAATCAACTTGTCCCTTCTCTGCTGCAAATTTAACCTTATACAGAGACTTGCTTATCGATAATGCCTGTGAAAACCGAAAAATTATCAGTGAAGCAAAGCAATGGGATTCGAGGCCTTGTCTGTTTGATTGTTTCTTCTCAAATATCCATTACACTTTGAGAATTTAAAAGGATTCCTATGGTAAATCAAGAAATAAACCTTCCCCCTCTGGTCTAAGGAAAGATGCACGTTACGCGAACTCATTGCAAGACCATCTTCATCTCGCATCAACTCTGAACCGACCACTTTGATTCCGAAATCAAGATCCCTGACCTGAAACACAAATCCTCAATACCTATCAACTGTAAAACTTTATAAAATGACATACTAAACATTTTTTAAAAAAAACCCTTCAGATTTAAATGACAAATTCTTAAAAGTACTTCCAAAGAAAGAGACATGAAACTAACCATCCTTTGGATGATCTTCCATTGCTGGTAGTCTTTCTTGCCAAATACAGCAACATCAGGCTCAACTATATTAAACAATTTGGTAACAACCGTAGCAACTCCTCTAAAGAAAATAGGCCTACTTTTTCCACACATTCCCTTCTCCAAATTCTCAACCCTAACCCAAGTCTCATGCCCAATCCCACTATTCTCCACACAAGAAACAATTTTTCCCTTTCCTTCACCATTTGAGTTCTCAAAACCATCATTTTTGCCATAGTCATACAAATTCTTTGGATGGAAGACAACATCCACACCACCAGGAACCGACTTCAATTTTCCGATGTCACCAAGGAAATCGGAAGGATAGGTGGAGAGATCCTCATTTGGGGAGAATTGCCCAGGATTAACATAGATTGAGACAACAGTGAGTTGTGTGTGTTTGTGGGATTCTCGAATTAGAGAAAGATGACCTTGATGGAGGAAGCCCATTGTTGGGACTAAGCCAATGGATTTGCCTTGAGATCTCATGGATCTCGACCAATTTCTCATCTCATCTTTATCTGAGATTATCAGTGGCTCTTGATTTGCCATAGAACTCAATATTTGTTTTGTGCTTTCTCTCTGTAGTGTTTGAGGATCAGTATCCAGAATTTCAATAAAACAGCAAAGAATGGGGATTCATCATTAGTTTGAAGATCTTTTTTCTTTGTACTTGAAAAAGGTGAACCAAATATACTTGAGGGGGTGGCCATTATGCCATTATGCCAGTATGGCTAATAGGTGGAAGAAATTCTCTAGTGTTGCGGGTTCGATCTTCGTGTGGAGCATATTTCTTGTTGAAATATTGTGAGGTATGCTCTGGGGATTGGTCATGTGCTCTCTATTTCAAGTCTTTGCCGCTCGTACACATCCCTCGATTTACCCTTCGCATGAGCCAATGGACTTCTGACTCATGTGGAATGAGGTCCCTTCGGGGTCATCCCTTTAAAAGTAATAGAGGGATCTGGTATAACGTCATTAATTTGGCGGATCAGTAGACGAAGAAACATTTAATAAGCAATCCCAGAGGCAAAGCACTAGATATTTGGGGTTTTTTTATTAAATTAATATAAAATAAATAAAAATTAATTAAAATGTAGCATTTTTAAAATTTTGTCAATCTATACTAATCCGGGACAGTCTGTCCCAGATTCAGCAGCTACTGACATTTCTGCTGAATCTGGGACAGACTGTCCCGATTCAGTTTTAATTTTAAAAAAAGCATATTTTTGGGTAAAATAGACGGAAGAGAGAAAAAGAAATGGATTTGGAAAAGTATGGTGGGTTCTGGCATGTTACAAAGAGGTAAAGACATTGCAAATAAACGATAAAAGCCTAATTCTATACAATTCAATTAATCACACTAACTCATGTTTCTTTACAATTGATCATATTTCCAAGACCACAATAAGCATTTTATAAAGTACGTGATTTAAAATTATATCAAGTAATGTTTTTTTCACAATAAATCGAATATAACAATTTTGTTATATTTTAATAAATATATTTATATGATGGATTTTTTTATTATAATGTTTTATTATAATCATTTTTTAATATTTTCAAATCATAATTGAATTTATTGATTTATCTTAATTTCGTAACCGGTTACAAGGTAATTATTGTAATTATTTTTTTATAAATTGTATTATTATTATTTGATTATTTTCAAATATAAAAATGAAAAATAATTTTATTAAAAAATGTTAATATGTATTGTATGCTTTAAAAGGGTAAATTCAGTACCTATGTCAGATGTTATTTGTTTTCAGTCCCTGACTGCACATATTTGTTTGTCTACATAAACATAAAATAAATTTAAATTCACATGACTATTTACTGAACAACTCATTATTGTCAGATAAATTGTTACTGCGATACGTGCTCTTAAATATTTTTCAGAGATCCACTCGTCGTCATGACATCAATATTTTCGATGGATCAAACACATCTTTTTTAAGACCAATAGTACCTAAAATTTCGATAAATTATACGTAATTTCGATGATCTACTAAAACATTATTATAAGGTAACAAAAATATAAAAAATTGTAACATAATATTATTTAGTAAAAAATAAAATTACAATTGACATAAAAGTAATAATTTTTTTTAATAATTTGTATATATATTTTAAATCAAATGAATTACAAATTATATGTTATTGTTTGTTATTGCACTCAAGATCGTGAATAACTTATATAATGATGAAACGATCATTATAAAATATATGATAATTAAATAAGTTTATTTAATTTCGATTAACCTTAAATAGGTTTACTCTAATTTTTATTAGACCGATTTTTGTTTTTCCGGAAAATTGAGGGGCCTCCACTACCACCACATACTCAAATGAATTAAAATTAATAACAACACTAACCAAATTTTTAACTAAAAATATATTTGTATTAGAAAAATATAATATAAATTAAATTTAAATTTTATATATTTAAAAACGGGTTTGATTAAAAAAATTTATTGAGTTTAATCAAATTTTTATAGATATAACTGAAAACAAACATTGATTGTGTGTGTTTGGATTAAGAATCTAAAGTATGAAAATTGCTTATTAGTTTTTTTAAAAAAGTATTTTTATTGTTTTAAATGTGTTGAATTGCTATTGTAATTCTTTAAAAGCATTTAATTAAAATAAAATAAGTATTTTCCTGTACTCCAAAATTTATAACTTTTTAAAATATTTTTCAAATAACTCAAATTAAAAAAAATATTTTAGTATATTTATCTTAAGGTAAAATTGTTATAATTTTTGTTTAATAAAACACTTTCAAAATAAAATATATTTTTTTCCAAACACAATCAAAAAAATTGAAATATAAATGATAACAAAAAATAATGTATAGTATAATATTATTTGTAGATTATATACGTAATAAAATAACAAAAATAACAAAAAGTATGCGCCACATAGCCTGCGTTCATTGCTATCGACAGTATTTTAAGGTATCTTTGAAATATCTCAATGCCACGATATTTTTGAAATCAAAATTTTTTTATGAAACTAAATATTAAAAAACACGATTTCTTTAAAAATAAAAAACACGATATTTTTAAAAATAAAAAATCCAATTTCTTTGACATGTGTACAATAACTAGCTAGTTGAAGAATAAAAACAAAGATGGCAAGACAGATAAAAGTGTTATTATTTAATGTTAAAAAATGGTGAAAAAGGGTATTTTAGTCAATTTGTGTAATTAGGGAGTTTAAACAAACAAATATATGCAGCTAGAGACTGAAAAGTGAAAACATAAAGCATCTGACATATGTACTGAATAGGAAATTGAGTTTGGCTTTAGGGGTTTTAAGTCAATTTACTGTTAAAATATTGATAAATCTAATAAATTAATTTAGTATTTGATATATTTATTTTATGAAATATTAAATAATTAATTATCTGAATATAAGAATAATTAGTTAAATGGTATTGTGTTATATTTATTATGATAATATTTTGTCATCATGTTAAAATAAAAAAAAACAATTGTTTGTTATATTTTATTTAATGTGAAAAAACACTACGTTTTTTAGTTGTAAATACATAATTTTAAAGAGTTATTTGTACCAAATACTCCCGTGAAATATTGAAAATACACACTTCTCCCTTATGAATTGTAATAGGCTTGTTTAACCCTGATTTTTTTAAATAAAATTAGCACATGTTCTCCTTCATATGAGTGATTATTGTGCACGTGCTCCTCATGCGACTGGGTAAACATTTAGATTTTTTTTCACCAAATACCCCTGTGAAATATTAAAATTATATATTTGACCCTTTGAGAGTATAATTTTTAAATATATTTAACTCATAAGGTCCAATTATAAAATATTTATCAAACATTTACATTTTATGATTTTTATTTTAAATTTATTATTATTAATTATTTTGTTTCTAAAAAATATTATCACTTTATCTTGATATGATCTATTTTTTTAAACTCATTTCGTAATTTCAAATTTACAATTAATTATATATTTAATTGAATTAAATAATATTTTTAATTAAATAACTATGAAAAATATTAGTTATTTTATCGTAATATTATTTACACAAAAAATATATTTTAATATTAAAATTTATCATTATATAACCACTTTATTTTATTATTTATTGTCAATTGTGCAATATATATTTTCGAAATTTTTTGATCTTGGTTTAATATTATATAGTCTTGAATTGAAAAAGTATGTTGGAAACACTAAGTGATTTTAATAAAATAATGATAGCAGAAAATTTATGGTAGAAAATTCATAATAAAAAAAATTTGTCCATCATTTTTACTATCAGAGTTATTTAATTAAAAATATTAATTTAATTAATTAATTATAGAATTAAAATTAAATTTTATCATTATATAACCATTTAATTTTTTATTATTTACTGTAAATTGTGCAATGCATTTTTTAAAATTTTAGATTTTGATTCAATATTATAGAGTTATAAATCGAAAAAGTAATATGCTTGAACTTATAATTTAAATTAGTTTAAAATTTTGGTACTTTATGTATTTAAATCCTTGTTTATGAATAAATATTTAATGAAAAATTTGGAAGCATGAAGTTAGTTTAATAAAATAAAAGTAATAATATTTTTTAGAAACAAATTAATTAATAATAATAAATTTAAAATGAAAATAAAAATAAAAATTCATAAAATATAAGTTTTTTATAAATATTTTATAATTGGATATTATGGGTTGAATAAATTTAAAAATTATACTATCAAGGGGTAAAATATATAATTTTAATATTTCACTGGGGTATTTGGTACAAAAAAATCAAAATATTTGCCCAATCGAACGAGGGTGCGTGCACAACAATCGCTCATATGAAAAATATATGTGTGCTAATTTTATAAAAGACTAGAGTTAAATATGTCTATTAAAATTTCACAAGAGAAAAAGTGTATATTTTCAATATTTCACAGGATTATTTTGTGCAAATAACTTTAATTTTAAATCACGTACTTTATGAAATGCTTATTGTGGTCCTGGAAATATGATCAATTGTAAACAAACAATAGTCATTGTGTTTAATTGAATTGTATGGGATTAGACTTTTATTGTTTATCGTGCAATGTCTTTTCTCTCTACAACATGCCAGAACCCACCATACTTTTCCCAATCCATTTCTTTTCCTCTCTTCTATCTTTTTTACCCAAAAATATGTTTTTTTAATTAAAATTGAATCCGGGACAGTCTGTCTCGGATTAGCATAGATTGATAAAAATTTTAAAAATGCTATATTTTAATTAATTTTTATTTATTTTATATTAATTTAATAAAAAAAGCCAGATATTTGGTATAAGGGATAGAAGTATGACAATGATTGCGTTTGTCTCATTTTTTGTCAAAACAAAGATAAGAGCATTCACAACCGTGGCCATTAATAACACCAATAACACCTACCACATCATCAAAAGTCATGAGCCCCACTGTTAATAACACATCCTTCTTTTCACTCACAATCCTATTGACATTAACACTCATTATTTATGGGTCCCACATTCCACTCAATAATATAAAATTAATTTATACTAAATCAATTCCTTTTCTTTACATTTTATAATATATTTAAAATTATAATATTATTTTTTAAATTTTAATTTAATTAATTTAAAAAACAAAAAATAAAATTATTTTAATATATTTATTCAATACAACGAAATTATGAGTTGGTGGAATTTGTGGATTTTGGGAAGATGAATTTTCTTGCGGATTTTGTGTAGAATTCAACCAATTTGAAAACAATGCCCTCATATTTTCATCCATTCCGGATGTAAAATAATATTGTATTGAAGAGAAGAGAAGAGAAGAGAGAAAATGAAGTGGATAATTGAAGAGTGTAGAGAGATTGAATGCATTTTTGTGTCAACATTGGTGAGTATTTATAGATGCGTATTCATACTAGCCGTTACAATTTTTTTATTTAATTACAATTTAGTAAAAATTAAATATTAAAAAAAAAATTTGAATGTTCAAAAATTAATTCGTTGAACTCATTTCAGATATTCCTACAAATAATACCGTTTATACATATTTAAATAATAAAAAAATAAAAAAATAATTCAGGTGCAGACGCAGGGCTTTATAGATGAGTATTCATACTAGTCGTTAACTAGCTGTTACAATTTTTTTTAATTTAATAAAAATTAAATATTAAAAAATTTTGAATTTTCAAAAATTAATCCGTTGGACTCATTTCAGATATTCCTACAAATAAAACCGTTTATACATATTTAAATAATAAAAAAATAAAAATAAATAAAAATAACTCAGGGGCCCGCGTCTGCACCCATTCACTCTCTTTAATGGAGCGTGCATGCACGCGCAACTTTCTAAAAAAAATGGAGACGGACGTTCACAATTGAAGAGAAGGAAGAAAATGAAGAGGAGAATTGAAGAGTGTAGAGAGATTGAATGCATTTTTTTGTTAACAATGGTGAGTATTTATAGATGAGTATTCATACTAGCCGTTACAACTTTTTTTATTTAATTACAATTTAGTAAAAATTAAATATTAAAAAAAATTTGAATGTTCAAAAATTAATCCGTTGGACTCATTTCAGATATTCCTACAAATAATACTGTTGGGTTTTTAGAACACAAGAAATCTTGATTTTGATGATAACAAAACTTGTTATTGTGTTTCTAACATATTTACTCTAGTGTGAAGTTGCTAAACTAAAGATGGAAGCCAAAACTCAAAGTTAGCAAAACTGAATCTCTGGCGATCTCTACTATTTTGATTATATCTCATAGATCAGAGATGCATTTGATTATCCGCCAAAACGACTCTAAATAAAACTCAATTTGGAACATATTTTATTTCACGTCAGTTGAGCAAAAACGGATGTTATCTAGATCAAACTGACGTCGCAATACCAAACTGAATTGCATCAGTTTAGCAGAAATACAGAAGCAGTTTACATCGAGCAGTTCTGGTATATTGGCTATATCTTGCAGCTCAATTATCCGAATGGAACGCTTCACCATGCGTTGGAAATAAAAGACAATGATCTACAAATAATATTCACAAGTTGAAGACTGAATCGGATCCTAAGAAGATGCTAAACTGCGTTGATATTACTGGTTCGGAACAGAAATTGTGCAGAGCATAATTTCTGGAATAGTCTGGTGTATTAAGCATAACTTTCGCTATGAACTCCGAATTGCGTGATTCTTGATTCCGTGGAAATCTAAGAGAAAGGGCTACAAATTTTATGTTTATAACTTTGCCCAGAAATCAACGGATCAAGAGATGTAGCACTAAACTACTCATGTGCACTCAACTGATTTTGTGTTAAACCGATTTTGAGCAGCTCTGGTATTTTGAGCATAGCTTTTTCATATGAACTCCGAATTGATTGACTTTGGTGGCGTTGGAAATCTGAGATCAAGAACTACAACTTTTGTATTCATCACTTTGCCCAAATATCAATAGATCATGCCAAACTGCATCCAGTTTATCAACTCAGTTCTGCTTGCTAAACTACTACCTAAACTGAAGTTGGCCAAGAGTAGTTTACCTACCCAAACTGAAGATCGCTCAACTGCTACAGTGCTGAAACTGCTACAGTACCAGTTTCGCACCAAATTCAGTTTACCAAGATCAGTTTAGTGAAATTCAGTTTAGCTCCAGAAAAGGTACATAAACAGTACAAAAGTATTTTAACGGCTCTATTTCTGTGTCTAACGGCTATATCACTCTTGGAGCCTATAAATACAACATCTTGGAGTTCAAACACAAGCTTTGCAAGGAGATTCAAAGCATGGGCAGCCTACTTGAAGAAATCAGCTAGTTGAGAGCAAAGCCCAAGGTGTGAAGAACACATTAGAATTCTTGAGCGTGAAAAGTCAAGTTCTTCACTCTCAACTCACTCACATATAAAAGAGAGATGTATTGCATAGATTAGTTGAGTGAGAGTCTTTACACAAAGATGCTAAAGATTGTATTTGTAGTCTTGGCATAAAGACGTAAAACATTATGCGGATTGTGAGGTTGCGGCCTACAATCGAGTGGTGGCTTGAAGTTCTTGTTTAGGCAGTGGGTAAGTCCTAAATCGGATTGGGTTTGTACAAATGAGTTGTATAAATCAAAGTCTTCTAGTGGATCATTCCGAGGAGGAAGAAGGGGTGACGTAGGAGTTGTTGAAATCTCCGAACATCCATAAACAAATCTTTGTCTCTTTATTTCTTGCATTTATTCATTGCTACTGTTTTGGATTACATTGTTGAAGCATTTTATGTGTTTGATAAAATACCTAAATATTGCATTCAAAGTGTTTGATAAAATGCTTCAACTAAACCGTATTCATTATTTCAACTTGCATCCTTTTAAAATGATTTACAAAATGTTTAATTAGTTTATACGAATGATTATTTCAAGTGTATTCCGCTTGGTTTGAAAACCAAACTCGATTTAATTCATCGGTGCTCAATATTTTAAGAACCAAGCTATTGTAGCTCAAGACATGTTTTAAAGTGTGTATTCACCCCCCTCTACACACCGTGTCCGATCCTATAAATTTGTATCAGAGAGGGTTGTTCTTGAAATAACATTTGAAGCTGATTTTGATCCTTAAAATTCGTTTTTCATGATTTTTCTAACATATATATGCCTAGTTGAGTTTTCTTGCAGCTTGCAGCGACTTTGGGAAAAATATCATAACTCCTTTTTCGAGTGTCCAAACGACAAACCGCTTTTTGCGTTGCAAACTAGACTTGTAGAGGATCGTAGTGGTATAAAATTTGCAGCCTGGTTATGCATGAGAATAATCAGTTTATTCTTTGAATTCAGACCAGTGTGCTGCCGCAGAAAACAGAGCATAGGACATGAGTTGGTGTTTTTGTCCAGAAGCTCAAGGATGTTGCACTCATCAATTTAAGGGACTTATTACCTTGAATCACAGCCATACATTGTCAAGAAAACTCGGTACACTTGTTTTTAAAATTAGTTTTGAGAAGAGCACTTGAGTTGACTGCCAATATGATGTTTTATTTGTGCTAGCATGTTGTTGATATCAAGCATGTCTAGTCAATTCCCTTACATCAGTAGTTGTGCTTAAATATATAAAAGAGACGCTTAAATGATTTATGAATATTTCAGTTGGTGTGTCAATCTTGACTTTGTGTTGCTTGGCGGTTCGAGTTAATTTTGTCAATTTTTGATGAAGCTTGCTAATTGCTCAACTTGATTATTTGTGTTAGATATTTTTTTTTTGTGCATTTCATATTTTTTGAAATTTTAAAATTTATGAAATTTCATATGCTACAACACTTTTTGTTTGCTCTTTAAAATTATTTTATGATCATATTATAAAGATAGGGAGAGTAATGATTTTTGACTTACAATTGTATCTTCCATATACTTGCGCTTTATAATTTCAAATATCAAATCCGTTTATTCGAAAAATGATTTGAGTTACAATGTGTTAGAACCTAATGGGGGGGGGGGGATTTAGGTTCTATTGGCAACTTTAGCAATTTAAAGCGATTATGCAAGTACGCAAGCGGAAGACTTAAGCAATCAAATAATAAGTGCGGTAAATAAATGCATAATGTAAATAAAGCAGTAAAAGGGATAAGAGATGTTTATGGAAGTTCGACGATAAATCGTCTACGTCTCCCCTTCTTGGTTAAGTCGATTAACCAAGGATCCACTAGCACTTCGAACGTCTTGGCCTTGATGGCTCCAAGGATAGCCGTACAACTCAACACGATCACCGCGCCGATACAACTCGAACACTTGGCCTTAAGGGCTCCAAGGATAGCCTCAACACAACACTTGGCTTCACACTCAAGTGCTTACAACGATAGCACAACACACTTGGCTTCACACTCAAGTGTTTACAACAATAGCACAACCAACTCACAAATTTTTACAAACACTCTCAAATATATCACACAAACACTTTGATAGTGAGAAATTGCTTGCAAAGGAGAGAAGAGATAAGTTGGGATATCTCCAAATGACCTTGGATGGCCTCTATTTATAGTTGGCAAAGATTTGAATCTGATTTGAGTGCATGAGGCGTGTGTTGAGAAGTCAAGGAGTGACAAAAAGTGTTCGGCGCCGCTGCCTACTTTTTCCCATCACTGAGCGAATTTTGTGGAAAAATCATATCTTCTAATCTAACCGTTGGATTGATCCGAAATTTGAACTGAAGCTTTAAAGCATCCAGAGATTCCTTCTGAACGGTGAAGATTTGATATGAACGAGGCAAACATTTCCAGTAATTTTCTGAAGTCACTTCATCATGTTTTCGAACCTGTTCTGTGCAACAAATTTGAAATATTCATATATCTTAATCCATACGTTGGATCGACCTGAAATTTGGACAACAGATTTATAACATTATAATACGAAATCTGATCGGTGGAGATTTGATTTGGATTTATCAAACATTCCCAGTTATTTTCTGAAGTTGAATCTTCATGGTTTCGTTCCTTACAAAAGTGGGTACTGTGCAGCATATATGGAAAAATTCATATCTCTTATTCTAGCCGTTGGATTGCCCTCAAATTTGGACAGTACTTGTAACACTTTGTTCTCTAGATTATGACCGGTGAAGATCCGATTTAGAGTCATAAAAAATTTCCAGTAATTTTCGGAAGTTGCTGCTCCATACTTTGGCTTCTTCTTGTCTTTTTCTTCATATCTCTTAACAATGTTCCATCCATTCAATGAGCAATACAAGACTTTATAAATACATGTATAGCTTCAAAATAACTTCCAATAATTTATTTTTCAATAAATCTAATCTGCAAAATCTCACTTTAAATGATTAGTAACAATTAACCGAGTTTTGTAATCATCAAAACGTAATATTATGAGACTTGTTAATGCATTAAAAACATTAATCTCATAACACGAGATTTGTATGCGTTTAAGGCGTAACAATCTCCCCCTTTTTGATGATCACAAAACTTGGTTAAATAGGAGAAATAAATGTACAATATTAAATAAATAATTTAAATTTGCACAATATAATTGCATGAATAAAACTCCCCCTAAATTAAACAATTAGTGAAGAAGAGTTTGTTTATCAAATAACCGATTTTAGTGAAGAAGAGTTTGTTTATCAAATAACCGATTTTATTCTTCATGCATTTAACCATACTAACTCTCCCCTTTAGTTAAAGTATTTAACCAAACTAATTCTCCCCCTTTTTGTGATAATCAAAAAGACTGGAAAAGTAAATGCAAAACAAGATAATTGAATATAATTTCTAAAATGCAACACATAAATTTCACATAAATAACAAAATATGAGCGTATAATATTGAATAAATACAATTAATTTGTATTATCCAAAATTAAGTTGCTCGAATTTTATATTAAGCTCCCCCTTAATATGTCATTATCTTTAGAATATGTCAACAAGTGATTACAACTCAATCATGCCAAGTTCACCACGCAAACGAATAAAAGTATTTTCATCTAGTGGTTTTGTAAAAATATCGGCAATTTGATTTGACGTGTCAACATATTGAAGTTCAACTTCATTTCGTTCGATGTGGTCACGAATAAAATGATAACGAATGTCAATATGTTTGGTGCGCGAATGTTGAATCGGATTCTTTGTTAGACATATGGCGCTAGTGTTGTCACAGAAAATAGGGATTTTTGAAAAAAAGACGCCATAGTCGAGCAATTGATGCTTCATCCAAAGAATTTGCGCATAAAAACTACCAGCAGCCATATATTCGGCTTCGGTCGTTGACAACGCAACACAATTTTGTTTCTTTGAAAACCAAGAAACTAAACAGTTTCCTAAAAAGAAACAAGTTCCACTAGTGCTTTTACGGTCCACCTTATATCCACCAAAGTCGGCATCACAATATGCTTTTAAATCAAAGAAAAAATTTTTCGAATACCACAAACCGAGATTTGGAGTATTTGAAAGATATTTGAAAATGCGATTTAAGGCGAACAAATGTGATTCCTTTGGACATGATTGAAATCGTGCACACAGGCAAACACTAAACATAATGTCCGGTCTACTAGCAGTAGCATAAAGTAAGGAGCCAATCATACTACGAAAGAAAGATTGATCTACAGTTTTACCATTTTCATCCTTGTCGAGTCTGATTGCTATGCTCATCGGTGTGGATGATGATTTTGTGTTCTCCATTCCAAACTTCTTTAGAATCTCCTTGATGTATTTGCTTTGGTTCACAAAGAACCCATCCTTGCACTGTTTGATTTGTAATCCGATGAAATAGTTAAGTTCCCCCATCATACTCATCTCGAAGTGTTCCTGCATCAACTTAGAGAAATCTTGACAAAGAGTTTCGTCAGTAGAACCAAAAATTATATCATCAACATAAATTTGCACAATCAAAAGATCATTTTTGACATTCTTGGTAAATAAGGTAATGTCGATCTTTCCTCTTGAAAAACCATTTTAAAGCAAGAAAGTAGACAGTTTATCATACCAAGCTCGAGGAGCTTGTTTCAAACCATACAAAGCTTTGTTTAGTCTAAACACATGATCTGGCAAAGAAAGATCAACAAAGCCATCAGGTTGCTCAATATAAACCTCTTCTTTCAATTCACCATTAAGAAATGCACTCTTGACATCCATTTGAAATAAGTTGAAATTTCTAGAGCAAGCAAAAGCAAGTAGCATGCGAATGGATTCTAGTCTAGCAACAGGCGCATAAGTTTCATCATAATATATGCCTTCTTCTTGACTATATCCTTTAGCAACAAGCCTAGCTTTATTTCTAGTGATAGTGCCATGCTCGTCAAGTTTATTCCTAAACACCCATTTAGTACCAATGATAGATCTATCATGCGGCCTAGGAACAAGAAACCAAACATCATTGCGTTTAAACTCATTCAACTCAACTTGCATCGCAATTATCCATGCATCATCTAACAAAGCATCATCTATGCATTTAGGTTCAACATGCGAAACAAAGGCAAGATGATTACAAATATTATTAAGAGAAGAACGAGTGGCTACTCCCTTCGAAGGACTTCCGATGATAAGATCCATTGGGTGATCTTTGTGAAGCGTCCAATCCTTCGGAAGTGGTGTTTTCTCAACGGAAATATCTATATCATTTAGGCTTGAAGAAGCCAACTCTTTTTCGAGTAATTCTACATCATCAATGTTAGTGCGAACAATAGTAGACATAGATTCATCAAAAATAACATGCATAGATTCTTCAACAAGTAAAGTGCGTTTATTAAAAACTCTAAAGGCCTTACTTGAGGTAGAATATCCGAGAAAGATACCTTTGTCAGATTTGGCATCAAATTTGCCAAGGTTGTCCTTACCATTGTTATGTATGTAGCATTTGGAACCGAAAGATCGAAAGTAAGAAATGTTAGGCTTTCTCCCTCTCCATAATTCATATGGAGTTTTCTTGAGAATTGACCTTATTGATACGCGATTGATAATGTAACAGGCAGTGTTCATTGCTTCAGCCCAAAAATATTTTGGTAGAGAATGCTCACATATCATGGTCCTCGCAATCTCCACAAGTGTCCTATTTTTCCTCTCAACGACCCCGTTTTGTTGAGGAGTCCTAGGACAAGAAAAATTATTACCGATGTCTTTCTCTTCACAAAGTTTGAAAAACTCTCATTTTGAAATTCAGTTCCGTGGTCACTACGGATCTGCTTTATTGAAAGATTTTTCTCATTCTCAACACGTTTCACAAAAGTTTTAAAATAATCAAAGGCATCATTTTTGTGGGCTAAAAACAATTTCCACGTGAATCGTGAGAAATCATCCACAATGACAAATGCATAAAGCTTCCCTCCTAGGCTAGCGTTCCTCGAGGGACCACATAGATCTAGGTGAAGAAGTTCAAGGGGCATAGAAGTTGATATAAAATTTTTGCTTTTAAAAGATTTCCTTGTATGTTTGCCAAGTTGACATGCATCACAAATAGAATCTAATTTTAAATTGAGTTTTGGCATACCAACAACTAAATCAAGTTTAAAAAGTTTTTCTATGGTACTAGGACCAACATGACCTAGTCGTCTATGCCAAAGAATGTTGTCATCAACATTCAAGGATACAAGGCTTTTAATATTTGATAAAGATAAATTGTTTAAAGAAACCTTGTAAACATTTTCACTTCTATACCCTTTGAAATTTATGGATTTGTCAGTCGTGAGTGATATAGTGCAGTGTTGGGGAGTGAATTTGACTTCATAACCTCTATCGCACAATTGACTTATGCTTAGTAGATTATGCTTAAGCCCTTTCACTAGGAGTACATCATCAATCAAGCAAGATTCAGATATACCTATTGAGCCGATTCCTTCAATGATTCCTTTGCTGTTGTCTCCAAAGGTTACAGTTCCTTTCTCCTTTGGTTTGATTGATTGAAGTAGCTCTTCGTTCCCCGTCATATGTCTAGAACATCCACTGTCTAGATACCATATGCTAGGGAGAACAATTTTCCTATTTCCCTACAAGAAGAGATTTTGGTACCCTTTAGTTCTTTTGGGTCCACAGTGTTAGAAAAGAAAAATACAAAACAGATTTCCAAGAGTTCAGTCTCTCATAGCGACATCATCGCCACTTTCTAAGAGTGCTCCCAGTAGTAGGTAGGGCTATGCCTCTTTAAAAACCTATTTTCTTGGAAAGAGCAGCGTTCATCAGGAAGACCAGTCGCATCAAGGTAATTTAAACCGGTCTATGATGAACTCCCTTAGATCATGATCTCATAATGCCAACTGATGATTTGTTAAGTACTCTTAGGCCTCCATTTCATATAGCTCTTTTGATTATATTGAAATCTTAAAGATCTACACTTATGTCTAGCATGTCTTATTTTACAACAGTAAGAACATGCAGGGGATGATCTCATTTTTTCTTTAGCAATTAGACTAGTGAAATCTATAGATTTCTTACCATACCCTATTCCACCCTTATCAAAACTACATTTTTGCATGCTTAGTAAATTATTCAAGTTATTACTACTTACATTGAATTTATCAAAAGATTTCTCTAAGTGATCTATGTCATCCTTTAATCTTAGGTTTTCATGCTCCTTAGTTTCTAATTCATGTTTGAGCTTTCTATTTTCTTTTCTAAGAGATTTAGCCATATCAAACATGTTTTTATATGCATGTAGTAGTTCGTTATAGGAAGGTACCTCATCATCGTCGTCGGAGACGATGTCATCACTTTTAGCCATGAGGCAGATGTTGGCTTCCTCGTCATCGTCGCTATCGCTCCAAGTGGCTAGAAGTGCTTTCTTCTTTCCCTTGTCAACTTTCTTCTTGAGAGGACACTCATTTGCATAGTGGCCTTGTTGTTGACAGTTGTAGCAAGTACTTAACTTCCTTATCCGGCTTCTTTTGGATTTTGTTTCCTCGCATGAATCATTTGAACTTTCTTGCGAAGAGCGTCATATCATCATCATCATCATCTTCTTTGGATTGGCTAGATAGAGCAATCCCTTTTGCCTTGGTATCTTCTTTCTTTAATTCCTTTGTTGATAATTCCAGCTCATGGGTTTTTAGAGTCTCATGTAGTTGATCAAGATCGTAGGATGCGGTGTCGCCTTTGTTTGACTCGATGATGGCCGTTCTCTTGGCATCCCACTCCTTGGGTAAGGCGCGTAGAGCTCTCCTCCACACTTGTTTGGTTGGATATTGTTCCCCGAGTTGGGCTAGCTCATTGATAATTTGAGTAAGCCTTCGGAACATAGTATCTACATCTTCGTTTGATTCCATCTCGAATGTTTCATATTTGAGTTGGAGTAGATCGATCTTCGTCTCTTTGACTTGATTAGTCCCTTCGTGGCATATCTCCAATTTATCCCATATCTCTTTTGCGGAGGAGCACATCGAGATCCGGTTGTATTCGTTCATATCTAAAGAACAATGCAAAATATTCATAGCTTTAGCATTTTGAGAAATTAATCGTATGTCCTCCTTGGAAAAGTTGTCCATTCCCTTGGGAATTTTGACACCCTCAACCTCTTTAGTAGGTATGTAGGGACCTTTCACAGTAACTTTCCAAATATCATAATCTACGGATTGGATATATAGGGACATTCGGTTTTTCCAATATCCGTAGTTTATGCCGTTGAAAAGAGGAGGACGATTTGTTGATTGCCCTTGAGCATAGTCGCTCGCTAGATTTGCCATAGAGCCTTTTTGAAAATTTTTTTGTAAAAAGGTGGCTCTGATACCACTTGTTAGAACCTAATGGGGGGGGGGGGGATTTAGGTTCTATTGGCCACTTTAGCAATTTAAAGCGATTATGCAAATACGCAAGCGGAAGACTTAAGCAATCAAATAATAAGTGCGGTAAATAAATGCGTAATGTAAATAAAGCAGTAAAAGAGATAAGAGATGTTTTTGGAAGTTTGACGATAAATCGTCTATGTCTCCCCTTCTTGGTTAAGTCGATTAACCAAGGATCCACTAGCACTTCGAACGTCTTGGCCTTGATGGCTCCAAGGATAGCCGTACAACTCAACACGATCACCGCGCCGATATAACTCGAACACTTGGCCTTAAGGGCTCCAAGGATAACCTCAACACAACACTTGGCTTCACACTCAAGTGCTTACAACGATAGCACAACACACTTGGCTTCACACTCAAGTGTTTACAACAATAGCACAACCAACTCACAAACTATTTTTACAAACACTCTCAAATATATCACACAAACACTTTGATAGTGAGAAATTGCTTGCAAAGGAGAGAAGATATGAGTTGGGATATCTCCAAATGACCTTGGATGGCCTCTATTTATAGTTGGCAAAGATTTGAATCTGATTTGAGTGCATGAGGCGTGTGTTGAGAAGTCAAGGAGTGACAAAAAGTGTTTGGAGCCGCTGCCTACTTTTTCCCAGCACTGAGCGGATTTTGTGGAAAAATCATATCTTACAATATAACTGTTGGATTGATCCGAAATTTGAACTGAAGCTTTAAAACATCTCATATTCATTTTGAACGGTGGAGATTTGATTTGAACGAGTCAAATATTTCCAGTAATTTTCTGAATTCACTTCATCATGTTTTCGAACCTGTTCTGTGCAACAAATTTGAAATATTCATATCTCTTAATCCGTACGTTGGATTGACCTGAAATTTGGACAAAAGCTTTATAACATTATAATACGGAATCTGATTGGTGGAGATTTGATTTAGATTTCTCAAACATTCCCAGTTATTTTCTGAAGTTGAATCTTCATGGTTTCGTTCCTTACAGAAGTGGGTACTGTGCAGCATATATGGAAAAATTCATATCTCTCATTCTAGCCGTTGGATTGCCCTCAAATTTGGACAGTACCTGTAACATTTCGTTATCTAGATTATGACCAGTGAAGATCCGATTTAGAGTCATAGAAAATTTCCAGTAATTTTCGGAAGTTTCTGCTCCATACTTTGGCTTCTTCTTGTCTTTTTCTTCATATCTCTTAACAATGTTCCATCCATTCAATGAGCAATACAAGACTTTATAAATACATGTACAGCTTCAAAATAACTTCCAATAATTTATTTTTCAATAAATCTAATCTGCAAAATCTCACTTTAAATGATTAGTAACAATTAACCGAGTTTTGTAATCATCAAAACATAATATTATGAGACTTGTTAATGCATTAAAAACATTAATCTCATAACACAAGATTTGTATGAGTTTAAGGCGTAACACAATTCATTTTCTCTACTTGCATAAGTAATCACTTGTGTTTGTGGAAAATGGGAGAAGTAATATCATTGTGAGATCATTATTTTTTCTATGTGAATACCCTCTACACGCTTAAATCTTTTTAGAATCATTCATTGAAGGGACACATCATAAGCTTACTTGTTTTTGGATCACAATGATATTTTACAACTTCTTGATCTACTTATACTTGTTGACTATATATGGTGGCAAAAATAGAGAAATATGGAAGATGATTTGGTCAAGTCAATTTTTAATTATCTCTTGATCTTTGTAATTGACTAAAATTCTTAGCATGTGATATTTTCAAACACTTCCCTCGCTTATTTTTGTTTCGGCATTGTTGTTCGGAAATGCGATCTCTTTTACCAAAATAATCAAGTGGGGATGAATTTTTTTTTTTTTTGCATACATATTTCATTGAAGTTGTTTTCATGAGTTAGTCACTCCTCTACCTTTATAAAATATAGTGGGAGAGCTAATTATAATTTTAAGGGGGAGAAATTTTTTTGATTAATTTGTGTCTTTTTGATTCACACAAAAAAGGGGAGAAATATGTTATATCAAAATATGATTTTTGCATTACTTGAGTTTAAATGTTCATATTTTTATCCAAGCTTTGTGATCATCAAAAAGGGGGAGATTGTTGGGTTTTTGGAACACAAAAAATCTTGATTTTGATGATAACAAAACTTGTTATTGTGTTTCTAATTTATTTACTCTAGTGTGAAGTTGCTAAACTAAAGATGGAAGACAAAACTCAAAGTTAGCAAAACTGAATCTCTGGCGATCTCTACTATTTTGATGATATCTCATATATCAGAGATGCAATGGATTATCCGCCAAACGAATCTAAAGAAAACTCAATTTGTAACATATTGTATTTCACGTCAGTTGAGCAAAAACGGATGTTATCTAGATCAAACTGACTTCGCAATACCAAACTGAATTGCATCAGTTTAGCAGAAATACAGAAGCAGTTTACATCGAGCAGTTCTGGTATATTGGATATATCTTGCATCTCAATTATCCGAATGGAACACTTCACCATGCGTTGGAAATACAAGACAATGATCTACAAATCATATTCACAAGTTGAAGACTGAATCGGATCCTAAGAGGATGCTAAACTGCGTTGAAATTACTGGTTCGGAACAGAAATTATGCAGAGCAGAATTTCTGGAATAGTCTGGTGTATTAAGCATAACTTTCGCATATGAACTCCGAATTGAGTGATTCTTGATTTCCTGGAAAGCTAAGAGAAAGGGATACAACTTTCATGTTTATAACTTTGCCCAGAAATCAACGGATCAAGAAATATAACACTAAACTACTCATATGCACTAAACTGATTTTGTGCTAAATCGAATTTGAGCAGCTCTGGTATTTCGAGCATAGCTTTTGGCGTTGGAAATCTGAGATCAAGAACTACAAATTTTGTATTCATCACTTTGCCCAGATATCAATGTATAATGCAAACTGCATCCAGTTTTTCAAATCAGTTCTGCTTGCTAAACTACTACCTAAACTGAAGTTGGCCAAGAGTAGTTTACCTACCCAAACTGAAGATCGCTCAACTGCTACAGTGCTGAAACTGCTACAGTAGCAGTTTCGCACCAAATTCAGTTTACCAAGATCAGTTTAGTGAAATTCAGTTTAGCTCCAGAAAAGGTACAGAAACAGTACAAAAGTATTTTAACGGCTCTATTTTTGTGTCTAACGGCTATATCACTCTTGGAGCCTATAAATACAATATCTTGGAGTTCAAACACAATCTTTTCAAGGAGATTCAAAGCATGAGCAGTCTACTTGAAGAAATCAGCTAGTTGAGAGCAAAGCCCAAGGTGTGAAGAACACATTAGAATTCTTGAGCGTGAAAAGTCAAGTTCTTCACACCCAACTCACTTACATATAAAAGAGAGATGTATTGCATAGATTAGTTGAGTGAGAGTCTTTATACAAAGACGTTAAAGATTGTATTTGTAGTTTTGGAATAAAGACGTAAAACATTATGCGGATTGTGAGGTTGCGGCCTACAATCGAGTGGTGGCTAGGAGTTCTTGTTTAGGCAGTGAGTAAGTCCTAAACCGGATTGGGTTTTGAAAGAGTGGGTACCCGGTGAGCCAACTTGTGGCTAAGTGCTTTGATGACTCTATGTATAAACAATCTTTTGTTTAATATAATTTACACTTTCATAATGACATTTGCTTTATCTTTTATCATATTATTATGTTGTGACATACTATAAGATGTTTAGATGAAGACCTTGAATATACTATAGTGTATGTAAGATGTGGTGGCACATGGGGATGGCTATCATGAAACACATCTTATAGTCACTGTATATTCTAAACAGTTCCTAGTCGATTGAGCCGTCCGTTAATAGGGATAAGGATCGCTTGAGATTGAGACTAGCATTTGCGATGCCGAGTACCACGTTTCATTGGTATGAAACATAGAGATGTTCAAAGCATGCAAATGGATATTCATACGATGAATGATCGAACTACCCAAAATCTATTGGTTCTTGCAGGCACTATCAATGATACCTAGGGAATCATGGGGCGATGTTGCTAGGCGCTCTTACCATGATTCGATGGGCAAGTCGGAAATTGTTGTTCCGAGTCACAAGGAGTTGTGAGCCCACGGCTAGCTGTATCCCTGAACCATTGAGGGTCACACAAGTAATGGATTTTTAATCCCCGTTGAGATAGTTTAATTTAAAGAGTTAAATTTAATAAACAAAGAAGTGGGACTTCTTATTTAAGAGTAGAGGGAGTAAGATTTTCTAAAATGACATAGGGATGGACATTTTTGGAAATTACTGAATTCGGATTCAGAAAATTTATCTTGACTTTAAAAGATGCAGAAATGGTTTCTGTGCACATTGGTGAAATTGGTTTATCAATCTGAGTCACGATGAATTTATATTAATTTCTGAACATGCGGGCTTTGCTTGTCAGGCTTGAACTTATGACTAATGGGCCCTAAGCTGTTAGCAGCCCAAATTATAAATAAGTTATTGCAGTACAGAAATTACACAACAGAGGTCACAATTTTCGAAAACCCTAGCTGTTTTTATCAAAGTGGCCGCCGCCCCCTCTCCCTCTCTGCTCGAAAAAATTCCAGCCTGTGAATTTTGAATTTGCAGTCTGGTTTAACGGATCAAATTCGTTAATTCTCTTCGTAGAAACTTCTGATAGATTTTCTAGTGCAATCTATCAGAGGGATTAAACTTCTGTTCGTGGACCTGATTGAAGAATTGTTCGTCCATCAGTTCCTGGGATATACAACAAGAGCAGAGTAATCTGTTGGTGTCCATAATCTCGTTTCGAGATTTCAAGGTAAAAATTTATAATTTTTATTTAATTTTTACACGCACAATTTAATCGTAAAGTTTTGATACCCATGATATGGAATCGTTCCATATAAAATTTTTAAACTTCCGCTGCACCGGGTATCAATTCTGATTGATCTGATCACCGTTCTCCAATAGTGGTATCAGAGCCAGGTTGCTCAGATCAAGCGATTAAATTAATCAATTGTACAAAAAATTTTTTTAAGCCTCGGTTTTTGAAACAAAATAAAAATTTTAAAATTAAATTTTTGACGGGCTAAACACGGGCAGCGATTGGATCGCTGCCCGGCCCGAGCCCCTTTTGGGGCGCGGGCTGCCCGGGATCGTCCCGGGCGGCCCGGGAAAATTTATTTTTAATTTTTTAATTAAAATTTTAATATGTTAAAATTCTATTTTTGGTCCGATCGAAAATTGTTTTTGATTGGTTCACGAGGCGTCGGATCGAATTTTCGAGTTCGAAAATTTTAAAATTGATTTATGGATAAATTTGAATTTTTGGAAAATTTATAGATTTTATCCGTTAAATCAGATTTTATGAAATTAATTATTTTTGGTACAATTGATGATAAGATATGATCTTATGGAAATATTGAGTAAAATATGATTTTATGTATAAAATTGGATTTTATATGTAAAATATGATTTTATTTGATAAAAAGATAAAATATGATTTTGTATGTAAAATAAGATTTTATATATGGAATATGATTTTATCCTTTTAATTTAAATTGCCATTGCATGTTATCCAATAAATTAATTTTGAATTAAATATTATTGGATAAGGATGATCGATTGCCATGACCAATTTTGTAGGTGTATGTTAGGGAATTTACATTTGTTTTTATTGTTGTTGGATTTATTAATGGGCCTGGTTTATGGCCCAATATGAATTGTCATATGTAATAAAAGTGGGCCTGGTTTATGGCCCGTTCCCACCCCTTAAAATGTATCCCCTACTTGTCATAGTTATTTATTGTAAATACATTAGACTTAGTGGGAGATGAAGATTTGAAGAAATGGTGGGCCCAGCAGACAATGAAGACTGAAGAAATGTAAATTGGAAGCTCAATGTAATAGGATTGCATTGCATACCTGCATATTACCTAGGATTGGACTTAGACTCGTGATTGGAAACCATGGGTCGATTAGAAATGGAATCGATCATCCTATATAATATATGATATTATCGTTGTATGCATGTTTTAGACTAAATTGTATGAATCCCGCAAGCATACAAATTTTAAATGATGAGACAAATTTTCAAAATTAAAATCCCTCATTTTAAATATGATTTAAAATTGATATCAAGATTAAAAGGAAATTTAAATATTGTTTAAATGTTCCTACCTTCCATCAACGATCAATGTATGAGATGCTACCCGCGGATACGGTCCGGCTCATATTATTGGGGGGGGCCCGTTCGTCGAAAAGCTGTACATTGGATCGACACATGTTGTAAGTTGGGTGGAACTCCCATGGGATCGGCTCATATTATTGGGGGATCCACATGGCGACCGTCCATCACAACTTAATATTGATGGGTCATCTTGACATGTCACAATAAACGGCGTCATATTATTGGGCCCTTATTGGACATGAGGTAAAAACGTGGAGGTTGCTTTGGAAGCAATTGGGCTCTGCCTTTTGAAAATTATGGTTGGCTGATATTATTCAGGACCATAGTTTGTCAATTGGACTCCATGTTCCCACTAAGGAAAACAGTTTCCCGTTTTCACTAGAGGGTAGTAAAATCGTTAAAATAGTGGGAGTGAGATTCATAAAATAAATTTCGCCTATTTTATGTCTTAGTAAATTAATTAAACAATCACTGATTATTGTCTGTTTCTTTTCAGTATTTCATTAAGATGAATTCGCGCAATCCACTATTCTCTATTCTCGAACAAAATAAACTGACTGGCGCAAACTATACGGAATGGTTCCGTAAGTTGAAGATTGTCTTGACCTCGGAGAAGATGCTCTACGTGTTAGAAAAATCTCCTCCGAAGGAAGCACCAGCTGATATAAGTCCAGAAGAGTTGGCCAAACTTGATATATGGTGGGACCATGATATCAAGGCCAAATGCTATATGCAAGCTTCGATGTCTGATGAACTCCAGAGGCGATTTGAGGATACCGTGAATGCTGCTGACATTCACGTACAACTCAAGGAACTTTTTGGGGCTCAATCGAGAGCTGAAAGGTTCGCTACTGTAAAAGAGCTAATGACGTGTCGCATGCGTGAAGGGACTTCGGTCCGTGATCATGGAGTACGAGTGATTTGGCTCATACAGAAGTTGGTAACGCTTGATTTGGTATTGGAGCATGAACTCAACGTGGACTTATTACTTCTCTCTCTTCCTTCATCGTTTGACGGTTTTGTGGTGAATTTCAATATGAACAAGATAGAGGCCTCCCTTGAAGAGATGTTCAATATGCTTGTAACATATGAAGCCACTTTAAAAAAGGATAAACCGGTTCTCTTGGTGGGCTCCTCTTCTTCTGCTAAGAAGGGGACAAGTACAAAGGGTAAGAAACGTTCGGCCCCATCCAAAAAAACCGGACCCGAGAAGAAGAACAAGACAAAGGCTTCAAACATGGAAAAGTCCAAGGATGTTTGCCATCACTGCAAGAAATCCGGTCATTGGAAACGTAACTGCAAGGAATATCTAGAGCAGTTGCGAACTGCGAAGGGTATGTTCTATATTGAAATAAATATTTCACTTAATACTACTTCTTGGGTATTGGATACCGGATGTGGATCTCACATTTGCAATGATTTGCAGGTGATGACAAGAATTCGCAAGCTTAGAATGGGTGAGACCCAGCTGAGGCTCGGAAATGGTTCTAGAGTTGAAGCCAAAGCTGTGGGAGACGTTTATTTAATTTTGCAGAACGATTTTAAGTTACTTTTGAGAGATGTTTTATTTGTTCCAGATTTGATTAAAAACATTATTTCTGTTTTTATGCTTGATAGAGATGGTTTTTCTTGCAATTTTGTGAATGAGATTTGCAATATTTACAAGAATGAATGTTTGATTGGAAATGGAAAACTTGAAAACGATCTATATAACTTAAAATTAAAAGACGTTCCAATAAATTATGTTGATAAACCGGTAACAACGAACAAAAGGAAAATCGATAGTCAAAACCCGGCAAACCTTTGGCATGCTAGGCTAGGTCATATTTCCTCAAAGAGGATGAACAAGCTAGTGGGAGAGGGCATGTTTGATATGTCTGATATTAACTCTCTACCTACTTGTGAGTCCTGGCTGAAAGAAAAAATGACTAAATCTCCTTTTAAGGGGAAACCTGAGCGTAGTCAAAATCTGTTGGATTTGATCCATTCAGATGTTTGTGGTCCATTTAGAATTGGTACTCAATTTGGCCACACCTACTTCATTACCTTTACTGATGATTATTCAAGGTATGGGTATTTATATTTAATGAAATATAATTCTGAAGCATTTGAAAAGTTCAAAGAATTCAAGGCTGAAGTAGAAAACAAGCTAGGTAAAAATATTAAAGCACTTCGATCGGATCGAGGTGGAGAATACTTAAGTACCGAGTTTTTGGACTATCTGAAAGAGAATGAGATTCTCTCTCAGTGGACTCCTCCTATGACACCTCAGCTGAATGGTGTATCGGAGCATCGTAATCGAACTTTGTTGGACATGGTTCGATCCATGATGAGCTTCACTGAGCTTCCACCTTCGTTTTGGGGCTATGCACTTGAAACGGCGGTATTGTTGTTGAACAACGTCCACACCAAAGCAGTGGATAAAACACCATACGAGTTATGGAATGGAAAAACTCCTAAGTATTCGTACTTGAGGATTTGGGGATGTCCTGCTTACGTGAAGCAGACAGTGGGAGATAAGTTTGATAGTCGATCCACCTTATGTTATTTTGTAGGGTATCCGAAGAATTCAATCGGATATTATTTCTATCATCCTACTGAAACAAAAGTGTTTGTTTCAAGGAATGCCACCTTCTTGGAGAAGGAGTTCTTATTGGATAAGAAAGGCGAGATGATGGAACTCGAAGAAATTCGAGAAGAACCCAAGATACAAAATAATGATCCTACACCTCAGGAACCATTGATGGACACGCCTATACCTAGAAGATCCGAGAGGACTTTTAGACCTCCTATTCGATATGGTCTTCTTCTTGAAGGGGATCAAGATGAACCCGACATTGGATGTGATCCAAGAAACTTCAAGGAAGCAATTTCTGATGCGGATTCAAATTTATGGCTTGAAGCTATGCAGTCGGAAATAGATTCGATGCATACAAACCAAGTTTGGTCTTTAGTAGATCCTCCCGATGGAATTGTTCCAATAGGGTGTAAATGGATCTACAAGAGAAAGCTTGGGCCTGATGGTAAGGTATTGACCTACAAGGCACGATTGGTGGCGAAAGGTTATACTCAAAGACAAGGAGTTGACTATGATGAAACCTTTTCACCAGTTGCAATGTTCAAGTCCATAAGAATCCTTATTGCCATAGCTGCTTGGTATGACTATGAGATATGGCAAATAGATGTGAAGACTGCATTTCTTAATGAAAACATTAAGGAAGAGATCTATATGACGCAGCCTGAGGGATACACATCCATGGGAAGCGAGCATAAGGTATGCAAGCTTCAAAGATCAATCTATGGTCTCTAACAAGCATCAAGAAGTTGGAACCAGAAATTTGATGAAACAATAAAGGATTTTGGTTTCATCAAGAACCCGGAGGAACCATGCGTGTACAAGAAAGTAGTTAAGGATGCTGTGACATTCTTAGTACTTTATGTTGATGACATCTTACTCATTGGGAATGATGTAGGGATGTTGCAGTCAACAAAGATATGGTTATCAGGTAGATTCTCGATGAAGGATTTAGGTGAGGCATCCTATATTCTAGGAATTCAGATCTATAGAGATAGATCTAAAAGAATGATAGGACTCACTCAATCAACCTACATCGACACCATATTGAAAAGGTTTTCAATGGATGGGTCCAAGAGAGGACATCTACCTATGTGTCATGGAGTTTCTCTATCCAAGTCCATGTGTCCCAAGACTGATGAAGAGATAGAGAAAATGACACATGTACCATATGCGTCAGCCATAGGTAGTATCATGTATGGGATGATATCTACCAGATCGGATGTAGCATTTGCTCTGAGTGTCACGAGCAGATATCAAGCAAATCCCGGTCAAATGCATTGGAAAGCCGTGAAGGATATTCTTAAGTACTTACGAAGAACTAAGAATATGTTCATGGTATATGGAGGAAGAGAATTGAAATTGGAAGGCTATACCGACTCTAGCTTCCAAAGTGACGTGGATGACTCGAAGTCAACCTCTGGATTTGTGTTCATGCTCAATGGCGGTGCTGTCTCATGGAAGAGTTCCAAGCAGGACACCACAGCGGATTCCACCACTGAGGCAGAATACATTGCGGCATCAGCTGCTGCTAAAGAGGCCGTTTGGATGAGGAATTTCGTCCAAGAGTTGGGCGTTATTCCTGAAGTTGTTGGTCTAGTCCCGGTGTACTGTGACAACACGGGTGCCGTTGCTCAGGCAAAGGAACCAAGATCTCATCAAAGATCCAAACACGTACTGAGGAAATACCACATCATTCGGGAGATCGTGGAAAGAGGAGACATCACTGTCGAGAGAGTGGCCTCTGCAGACAATATCGCTGATCCACTTACTAAGCCCTTGCCAGGACCATTATTTGACAAACATCGCGAAGCAATGGGACTGCGTAGTATGACTAGTTGGTTTTAGGGCAAGTGGGAGATTGAAAGAGTGGGTGCCCGGTGAGCCAACTTGTGGCTAAGGGCTTTGATGACTCTATGTATAAACAATCTTTTGTTTAATATAATTTACACTTTCATAATGGCATTTGCTTTATCTTTTATCATATTATTATGTTGTGACATACTATAAGATGTTTAGATGAAGACCTTGAATATACTATAGTGTATGTAAGATGTGGTGGCACATGGGGATGGCTATCATGAAACACATCTTATAGTCACTGTATATTCTAAACAGTTCCTATTCGATTGAGCCGTCCGTTAATAGGGATAAGGATCGTTTGAGATTGAGACTAGCATTTGCGATGCCGAGTACCACGTTTCATTGGTATGGAACATAGAGAT
The DNA here is from genome assembly GCF_033568475.1 of Henckelia pumila. Lineage (NCBI taxonomy): Eukaryota > Viridiplantae > Streptophyta > Magnoliopsida > Lamiales > Gesneriaceae > Henckelia > Henckelia pumila. The sequence goes on along the minus strand of NC_133120.1, from coordinate 126,067,971 downwards.
GTTCAAAGCATGCAAATGGATATTCATACGATGAATGATCGAACTACCCTATCCGGACTTTCCAAGTGGTTATCACTTATCGAGTGGATGAAGTCCGCGGTTTTGGTTGTACACCATTAGTCCTTACTACTTGAAACATCATTGAGACTATATATGCTATTACTGTACTTTGACTCATTTACCGACTCTATTGGGGTCATCAGGTATCGGGATTGGGTACAGTTACGACACATATAGGAGTCGATGCTTTGTTGTCAAGGATTCACCACATACTTGATAGTGTGGATATCCTATGCAATCTGAGGAGATATTAGTGTGACGAATCTCTGGCCAGAGTACATGATGTGTTTTAAGAAATGGTTTCTTAGTAGCACATGCGATGTCACTATTTGATCTTCAAGATGTATTGCATAGTTATCGAATCTCGAACGGCTCTCGATTTACCAATGGTTGTTGATTCGATCGGGACATATGGATGAAGGGACCGTACTGTACGCTAACCAAAATCTATTGGTTCTTGCAGGCACTATCAGTGATACCTAGGGAATCATGGGGCGATGTTGCTAGGCGCTCTTACCATGATTCGATGGGCAAGTCGAAAATTGTTGTTCCGAGTCACAAGGAGTTATGAGCCCACGGCTAGCTGTATCCCTGAACCATTGAGGGTCACACAAGTAATGGATTTTTAATCCCCGTTGAGATAGTTAAATTTAAAGAGTTAAATTTAATGAACAAAGAAGTGGGACTTCTTATTTAAGAGTAGAGGGAGTAAGATTTCCTAAAATGACATAAGGATGGACATTTTTGGAAATCACTGAATTCGGATTCAGAAAATTTATCTTGACTTTAAAAGATGCAGAAATGGTTTCTGTGCACATTGGTGAAATTGGTTTATCAATCTGAGTCACGATGAATTTTATATTAATTTCTGAACATGCGGGCTTTGCTTGTCAGGCTTGAACTTATGACTAATGGGCCCTAAGCTGTTAGCAGCCCACATTATAAATAAGTTATTGCAGTACAAAAATTACACAACAGAGGTCACAATTTTCGAAAACCCTAGCTGTTTTTATCAAAGTGGCCGCCGCCCCCTCTCCCTCTCTGCTCGAAAAAATTCCAGCCTGTGAATTTTGAATTTGCAGTCTGGTTTAACGGATCAAATTCGTTAATTCTCTTCGTAGAAACTTCTGATAGATTTTCTAGTGCAATCTATCAGAGGGATTAAACTTCTGTTCGTGGACCTGATTGAAGAATTGTTCGTCCATCAGTTCCTGGGAAATACAACAAGAGCAGAGTAATCTGTTGGTGTCCATAATCTCGTTTCGAGATTTCAAGGTAAAAATTTATAATTGTTATTTAATTTTTACACGCACAATTTAATCGTAAAGTTTTGATACCCATGATATGGAATCGTTCCATATAAAATTTTTAAACTTCCGCTGCACCGGGTATCAATTCTGATTGATCTGATCACCGTTCTCCAACAGGTTTGTACAAATGAGTTGTATAAATAAAAGTCTTCTAGTGGATCATTCCGATGAGGAAGAAGGGGTGACGTAGGAGTTGTTGAAATCTTCGAACATCCATAAACAAATTCTTGTCTCTTTATTTCTTGCATTTATTCATTGCTACTGTTTTGGATTACATTGTTGAAGCATTTTATGTGTTTGATAAAATACCTAAATATTGCATTCAAAGTGTTTGATAAAATGCTTCAACTAAACCGTTTTCATTATTTCAACTTGCATCCTTTTAAAATGATTTACAAAATGTTTAATTAGTTTCTACGAAGGATTATTTCGAGTGTATTTCGCTTGGTTTGAAAACCAAACTCGATTTAATTCATCGATGCTCAATATTTCAAGAACCGAGCTATTGTAGCTCAAGAAATGTTTTAAAGTGTGTATTCACCCCTCTACACACCGTGTCCGATCCTATCAAATACCATTTATACATTTTTAAATAATAAAAAAATAAAACAATAAAAATAATTCAGGTGCAGACGCGGGGCTTTATAGATGAGTATTCATACTATCCGTTAACTAGCTGTTACAATTTTTTTTAATTTAATTAAAATTAAATATTAAAAAAAAATTAAATGTTCAAAAATTAATTCGTTGGACTCATTTCAGATATTTCTACAAATAATACCGTTTATACATATTTAAATAATAAAAAAACAAAAGAAATAAAAAATAATAAAAATAATTCAGGGCCCACGTCTGCACCCATTCACTCTGGACACGGATCCTCTACGGTTGGCTAATAACAGTATTCGGTACTGTTTGAGAAAAACGGTGACGTTTTGCTTGTGAGCTATCAATTTATTTATTTACCTTTACTTTTGCTTTCCTTTCCTTCTTTGTTTATTCCTTAGTTTTTTTTTAGGTTCTTTTCCTATTTAAAAAAAAGAGTTTCAAAAGTAAATAAAAAATAAAAATTCATTCACACACAAAATTAACAAATTAAAATTCATGAATAATTGATAAATTAACAAATTGATATATAAATTATTATAAATTACTTGAATATTGGTATATCCAACTAAACAATCAATTTTATTTTTGAATAAAATTGCTTTGTATCCACATAGTTTTAATAAATAAATTCAACTAGTCATTTTATTTTTCAAAATTATTTTATTAATAAAAGTGTAAAAATAAATTTAAGTTTTTAAAATTATAATAGATAATTGTTTTAGTCTTTGGATAACTATTATAGATTTACACAATATATTCTCAAAATATTTATAAAACTATAAAAAAATTATATTTTTTTCCTGCTATTTATATTAAAATTGTTATAATTATATATAGTTATAAAATAATAGTCATAAATAAATCATATATACGTCTAAATATATTTTAATAAACTGAAAAAATACAATAAAATAAATATTTTTTATTTATATTTAAAACACAATCATGTACCAATTATTTATTTCTAAATGGTTCGTGTAAGAAACCGAATTTTACAAACATTACAGTGTTTTTAAAATTGGACTGAAATGATATATAGGCTAAACTCGATCAAGAATATGCATAGTTGAATTGGTTTAAAACCGGTTCGATCAATTCACATTTTTTAAAAATAATTTTTAATTTAATATCTTTAAAATTTAAAATATATAATATTATATTATATTTATATATTCAACATTATTTCAATCTGTAGAACCAAACGTTCTGTTGAACTGTATTTTAAAAATTTAGAATTTTGATTATTAATCCAATTATAAAAACACTCACATTAATATAAATAAAGTGCAATATATTTAAATAGCATAAAAAAAAGGAAGAAAGTAAACGATACTGTCAAATTACTGAAGGAAGTAACGTGAGTGCAATGCAATTGCATGAAGATGAAAAGCGCTTTTAGTGTTCAGCAAAAAGAAGAAACACAACGTTAAAAACAAAAGAAAAAAAAATTAACTGCTCGCAAGCAAAACGGTGACGTTTTTATCAAACAACACCAAATGTTGTTATTAGGTAACAGTAGAGGATCCTGGTCCATTCACTCTCTTTAATGGCGCGTGCATGCATGCGCACGCGCAACTTTCTAAAAAAAAAGAAAATGGAAACGGGTGTTCACAACCATGAATGCCCAATAATGGGAATGTGCATTATTTGGGCATTAATAACATCCAAATAATGCCCATTGCAGATGCCCTAACAAGAAACCCGTGATATTGCACTGTTCAATCTTGAAAATGGGTGAAATAAATCCCTATGCAAAGCGTGGTATTGTCAGTCCTCCATTCCACAGTACCCGGGAGAAGAGGTTCATTTACCCAATTTACCCCTCGCCGTAGATCTACATCCTCTCGTCTCATCTCCAAAAAGCGATAATGTCTCGCTATTTTGCTATGAAATCTGCATTTCACGGTTAAGTTCTTGTCATAAAAAAAATGTAGGAAGTATATATTGATAACCATTACTGAAACTTCGACGCCAAAAACTTTTATTCATCTCCATTCGCGACATAGTTTTTTGTTTTGATTTTGAAGCATCCACCTGAAATTGATCTGAAATTTTAACAATCACAACAATAAAAATTTCTACAGACGTACTACCTTCGTCCAGCGTCTTCAACAGATCTGCTACGTATAAATTTCAGATGTGGAAATCTGAGACTTCCCAAGAAGATGCATCGTTCTATGAGAGAGGAGAGCTTCGATTGTCTAATCTTTTTTGTTCTGTGATATGGTTTGAAAAAATGATAGGTTTTATCGTGAAGAGTAACATTCCTGTGAGACGGGTCAACCCTACTCATATTTATAATAATAAGTAATACTTTTGACATAAAATATAATATTTTTTAATAGATAACTCATATAAGAGATCCGTCTCATAAAAATGACCTTTCAGACTGTCTCATAGAAGTTTTTGCCATCTTTTCATGGTATAATACTATTTATTCTTGTACAAGACATTATTATCCCTTTTTATAATCTTGACATTATTAATCTCATTCTATATCACTCTTGGAGCCTATAAATACAACATCTTGGAGTTCAAACACAAGCTTTTCAAGGAGATTCAAAGCATGAGCAGTCTACTTGAAGAAATCAGCTAGTTGAGAGCAAAGCCCAAGGTGTGAAGAACACATTAGAATTCTTGAGCGTGAAAAGTCAAGTTCTTCACACCCAACTCACTCACATATAAAAGAGAGATGTATTGCATAGATTAGTTGAGTGAGAGTCTTTATACAAAGACGTTAAAGATTGTATTTGTAGTTTTGGAATAAAGACGTAAAACATTATGCGGATTGTGAGGTTGCGGCCTACAATCGAGTGGTGGCTAGGAGTTCTTGTTTAGGCAGTGAGTAAGTCCTAAACCGAATTGGGTTTGTACAAATGAGTTGTATAAATCAAAGTCTTATAGTGGATCATTCCGATGAGGAAGAAGGGGTGACATAGGAGTTGTTGAAATCTTCGAACATCCATAAACAAATTCTTGTCTCTTTATTTCTTGCATTTATTCATTGCTACTGTTTTGGATTACATTGTTGAAGCATTTTATGTGTTTGATAAAATACCTAAATATTGCATTCAAAGTGTTTGATAAAATGCTTCAACTAAACCGTTTTCATTATTTCAACTTGCATCCTTTTAAAATGATTTACAAAATGTTTAATTAGTTTCTACGAAGGATTATTTCGAGTATATTTCGCTTGGTTTGAAAACCAAACTCGATTTAATTCATCGATGCTCAATATTTCAAGAACCGAGCTATTGTAGCTCAAGAAATGTTTTAAAGTGTGTATTCACCCCTCTACACACCGTGTCCGATCCTATCAAATACCATTTATACATTTTTAAATAATAAAAAAATAAAACAATAAAAATAATTCAGGTGCAGACGCGGGGCTTTATAGATGAGTATTCATACTATCCGTTAACTAGCTGTTACAATTTTTTTTAATTTAATTAAAATTAAATATTAAAAAAAATTAAATGTTCAAAAATTAATTCGTTGGACTCATTTCAGATATTTCTACAAATAATACCGTTTATACATATTTAAATAATAAAAAAACAAAAGAAATAAAAAATAATAAAAATAATTCAGGGCCCACGTCTGCACCCATTCACTCTGGACACGGATCCTCTACGGTTGGCTAATAACAGTATTCGGTACTGTTTGAGAAAAACGATGACGTTTTGCTTGTGAGCTATCAATTTATTTATTTACCTTTACTTTTGCTTTCCTTTCCTTCTTTGTTTATTCCTTAGTTTTTTTTAGGTTCTTTTCCTATTTAAAAAAAAGAGTTTCAAAAGTAAATAAAAAATAAAAATTCATTCACACACAAAATGTAGTGACCCTGCATGGAATCACCTACTAACTGGCAACTAATAGCATGCATTAAACTTAATACAACAAAATACTTAACAGAGTAAAAACGTGCGGAAACGTAATCCATAATTTACATATCAGCTTAGTAATATAATCCAGGCTTAAATCTGGAGTGATACAACCATATCGAAATTCTTAAAAGTAAACATTATACAGCTAATAAATCGTGCTGTATAAAAACTTCCAAAGCTCCCGCTCCCTAGTCCTGCCTTGAACTACCAGCTCCGTCCATCCTGCGACCTGCCCCATAGAATAGGGTGTCCAAGATAACAACTAGGACGTGAGCGCTACGCCCAGTACATAGACATGAGTAAACATATGTATATAATGCATGCAACATGATGACTGGTACAGGGTCATCTGAAAAGTCATGCTCAGAACCGGCGCCACATGAGTGCTGCCACCGCACGGATCAACCTCTGGGTGCAACCACACTCGTCTAGTACACCAGAGTAGACAGACATAAATGCCCCCGCCGTCGCGATACCCTCAGTGACAGACTATCGAGTATAGAGCTGAGCGGCTCTATAGTCAGGTATAACAAGGTATAGGCTCAACGTGTATATGCACATGACATATGAATATAGAAAACAGTAAATCATATCTCATGCCATATAATAATGCCAAATAAATGCAACATATAAACATGTATACTCGCTGGCAATCTCAGTCAATGTGTACGTACCTCTAGGCTAGTTCAAGTATAATAGATCCTAGGTTCTAAGCCTATATTCAAAAGTTCACCGTATCACTACATAAATTCTATAAGCCTTAACTAAGCTAATAAGTACTCCCAAAACTTAAATAGATTCCCGGACCATACCTTCGTCCGTAGTTAGCCCTTTGGAGTCGCTAGTCCTGAATGACTATAACCTCACCGTGGTTATTTCAGAACCTCACTATTAACCGATAGGGCCCTCAAGTGTATATCTCACACTATATAACTAAAGAAGGAAACGCGGGAATTCGTATTTCAAAACTGAAGCAAATGAGCCCTATTTATAGCCAAAATCTCGGCAACGATCGGAACCACCGATCTCAGGATCGGAGATTCCGATTCCAGCTCATTCTTTGCATGTCCGACACGTCGGGATCGGAACCACCGTTCCGAGATCGGAACTTCCGATCGAACCCCCGACCAACACTTGTCAAAACTCACGGCTGAGTCATCGAGCATTGCTGGCTGGCTGAGATCGGAACCTCCGTTCCTGATCGGAACGTCCGATCCCCATGCATCCGATCTGCTTCCGAAGTGGTCAGGATCGGAGCTTCCGAACTGGGATCGAAGCTTCCGATCTGGCCCAAAGTCAAAAGCCCAAATTCCTCTTCCGAAGTCCAATAACACTCCGAAATAGATCAATTACCAACCCTTAATCATGTTTAACATATTATTATCTTAAAATGGGTTCCGGGTTACTACATTCTCCCCACCTTTAGATATTTCGTCCGCGAAATAACATCTAAAGATAAATCAAGATAACAATATGAAACAACAAACCATGTCTTATTACAACAACGGTAATTACATCTTAAATGGTAATCAAAAATACAAAGCAAACAACTCAGGATATTCTGCTCGCATACGACTCTCATTTTCCCAAGTTGCTTCTTCAATGCCTCGGCGCTGCCACTGTACCATCACAAGTGGTATAGTCTTGTTCCGAAGAACTTTCTCCTTCCTGTCTAGGATACAGATTGGTCGTTCAACAAAAGACAGATCTGGCTCTAGCTGAATATCAGTAGATTGAATCACATGAGATTCATCAGCTATGTACTGTCGAAGCAACGACACATGAAAAACATTGTGTATACTGGAAAGAGATGGCTGTAAAGCCAAACGATAAGCAACATCTCCGATCTTCTCCAGTATCTGGAAAGGCCCAATGTAACGAGAAGACAACTTGCCTTTCACACCAAATCTCATCACCTTTCTGAAAGGTGATACTCGTAGAAAAACATATTCACCAGGCTCAAACTGAAGTGGCCTGCGGCGAATATTCGCATAACTGGCTTGTCTATCTTGAGCAACTTTGATCCTATGCTTGATCAAATCTACCTTGTCTACAATCTGCTGCACCAATTCAGGACCCTCGACTTGCCGTTCCCCGACTTCATCCCAGAATAACGGAGTACGACACCGTCGACCATACAATGCCTCGAAAGGTGCCATATCAATACTACGATGATAACTGTTATTGTAGGCAAATTCAATCAAAGGTAACTGATCCTGCCAAGATAAACCAAAATCCATGACAGAAGAACGTAGCATATCCTCCAGCGTACGAATAGTGCGCTCTGACTGCCCATCAGTCTCCGGATGATACGCAGTGCTCAAACTTAGAGTGGTACCCAACGCCTCCTGAAAACTACCCCAAAAACGTGAGGTAAATCGTGGGTCTCTATCACTGACTATGCTTACTGGAATCCCATGTAATCGCACTATCTCCTGGATGTATAAACGTGCCATGCGATCATAAGAATACTCCCGGTTGTAAGGAATAAAGTGTGCTGATTTCGTCAAACGGTCAACAACGACCCAAATAGCATCACACTGATGTGACGTCATAGGTAAGTAGGTGACAAAATCCATAGTTACGTGCTCCCACTTCCATTCGGGAATCTCAAGATTCTGCAGTAATCCACCTGGTCGTCGATGTTCAGCCTTGACCTGTTGACAAACCAAACATCTCGAAACAAATTGATACACATTTCGCTTCATCCCCTTCCACCAGAATCTAGTTCGCAAGTCCTTATACATTTTCATACTTCCAGGATGAACTGATAATCGACTCCTGTGAGCTTGAGATAGAATATCATTCCTGAGCTCCGCAACATTAGGTACAACCACTCTATTGGATAGGCACAATAAACCATCTGCCTGAAAATGGAATCCAGATGTATTAACTCCATTGGCTAGACGTGCCAATCGCTGAGTCTTAACATCAGATATCTGAGCATCTCTGATCCGAGAATACAATGCTGGCTCAGATAGAATAGTATACAAACGAATCCCATTCCTCCCTTTCTTTTGCTTAAGCGTAAAACTCAATGAACAACACTCTTGAATCATATGAGATATTTCATTAGTCTGAAGTGCAGACAGTCTCACTTGCCGACTCAAGGCATCAGCAGTAAGATTAGCAGAACCTGAATGATATTTGATTTCACAATCATAATCCTTCAGGAGATCCATCCAGCGTCTCTGTCGCATATTCAACTCTGTCTGAGTGAATAAATACTTCAAACTCTTGTGATCCGTAAATATCTCAAATTTCTCGCCATAAAGATAATGTCTCCAAATCTTGAGCGCAAATACAATGGCGGCTAACTCGAGATCATGCACTGGATAGTTACTCTCATGCAACTTCAACTGTCGAGAAGCATAGGCAATAACATGTCCATGCTGTGTCAAAACACATCCTAACCCCTGACCAGAGGCATCAGTATAGACAACATAACCTCCTGATCCAGAAGGTAGAGCTAGCACAGGTGCAGTAGTAAGACGTCTACGCAGCTCGTGAAATGACTCCTCACAATCCGAGGACCAAATGAAGGCAACATCTTTCCGTGTAAGCTGAGTCAAAGGCCTGGCCAACTGTGAAAAATTCTCGATGAACCGACGGTAATATCCCGCTAGACCCAAGAAACTACGAATCTCAGCAACCGTCGTCGGTCGAGACCAGTTCAGCACTGCCTCTATCTTACTAGGATCAACAGATATCCCTTCATTAGAAATCACATGACCGAGAAATACTACCCGATCAAACCAGAATTCACACTTGCTTAATTTCGCATATAGCTGCTTATCTCGTAACGTCTGTAGAACAATCCTCAAATGCTATGCATGCTCATCCTTGTCATGAGAATAAACAAGAATATTATCTATGAAGACGATGACAAATCTATCCAGATAATCTCGAAATACCTGATTCATCAGATTCATAAAGACTGCCGGTGCATTCGTCAAACCGAATGGCATCACCAGAAACTCATAATGCCCGTATCTGGTCCTGAAAGCAGTCGTAGATATATCTGAGTCTCGTACCCGCATCTGATGGTATCCAGATCTCAGATCTATTTTAGAATAAACAGAAGTACCCTGTAGTTGATCAAACAGATCATCAATCCGCGGTAAAGGATACTTATTCTTGATGGTGACACGATTCAACTGCCTGTAATCAATACATAATCGCATCGATCCATCCTTCTTCTTGACAAACAAAACAGGTGCTCCCCACGGAGAAACACTCGGACGAATATATCCCTTATCAAGCAGATCCTGTAACTGCTGTTTCAATTCCCTCATCTCTGACGGTGCCAGACGATAAGGTGCTCGGGATATAGGCGTAGTTCCTGGTACTAGATCAATACCAAATTCAACCTCTCGAACCGGAGGAAAACCAGGAATCTCATCAGGGAATACATCAGGAAACTCGCTGACAACCGGTAGCTGATCAATACCCGTACTACTCATGGACATATCAACTGCATAGATGAGGTAGCCCTCCCCACCTGAATCCAAGACATAACATGCCTTCAGAGCCGAAACAAGTGGCATCGGAGGTCGCGCACCCTCACCATAAAAGTACCAACTATCACCCTCAACGGGATGAAACTGTACCAAACGCTGATAACAATCCACAGTAGCGTGATACAAAGTCAGCATATCTATTCCCAAAATACAATCAAAATCCGTCATCGCTAATATCATCAAATTAGCCGATAACACATTACCCTCAAACTCCAGAAGGCAACCCATCACTAGACGCTTAGTTACTATTTCTTGCTCCAACGGAGTAGATACAACTAAATCCATATCTAATGATACATAAGGTAATCTATGTCTCTTAACGAAGCGACTAGAAATAAAGGAATGCGATGCTCCCGTATCAATTAATACAAGTGCAGGAATACCACATAACAAGAAGTTACCTGCCAACATGCGATCGCTTCCCTCAGTAGCCTGCTCCTGAGACAGAGCAAACACTTGCCCTTGAGTCTGGGAACGATAACCAGAAGAACTCTGTGGTGCTGGCTGCTGACGTGGAAAAGTAGAAGCTTGAGATCCAACTTGTGATCCCGATCCACTAGCAGAACTCATGCGCTGAGGACAATCTCTCCGCAGATGTCCCTGCTGACCACAAATATAACACGCCCCAGTAGCTCTCCGACATGAAGCTGCAGGATGCTTCCCACCACAGTGGCTACAAAACTCCTCCTCCTTCTTCTTCTTCCCAAAGCGGAAAGTACCTCGTGAACCACGAGAACCAGACGAAGTAGTAGGAGTAGAAGAAGACGTAGGTACAGATGGCACAACAGATTGAGCTCGAGGCTCAACAAATCCACTAGGCTGTGCTGGCATCATCAACTGTCCACGCCTGTTGCTGGTCTCCACAAGACGGCAACGGTTCACCAAAGTCTCATAAGACACCGGGTCATCACAGACGACAACCTGAGAGTAGATATCTTGGTTCAGGCCTTGCAGAAAGATATCATACTTCGACGCATCACTCACATTGATATGAGGACTAAAAGGTAGCAGATCAAGAAATCGCTGCTGATACTGATCAATAGTCATTGATCCTTGCCTCAGAGTAAGCAACTCCATAGATCGTGCTTGGCGAACAACCGGAGGAAAATATAATTTCTGAAACTCCCGACAGAAATCCCCCCAAGTCACCTGTCCTCTCTCAGTACGTGCCTGAGCAACCTTGGCATCCCACCAAAAACGTGCTCTGTCCTCTAGAACGAATTCTAGAACTTCCAGTTTCTGTTCCTCAGTACACTCAAAAGCTCGGAACGTGCTCTCAAGTTTAGACATCCAGCTTCTAGCTTGTTCAGGATTCTCGCCTCCCACTAAGGGTTTTGGTCCTACTTGCATAAACTTATTAATAGAGTAGCGACGTCGACCCTCATGAGGACGATGTTGATCATCCTGATGATGATGGAGACGATGATGATGACCACTTCCCTGGCCAACACTACCGTGACTCTCGTCAGCCATATCCTGAAAAGAATTTGCACATTAAAATCCCAAATGCGCAAGAATTACTCAAGACTAAACTAAATCCCAAGTACTAATCCCAAAATCTATGCATGCTCTGATACCAAAAAATGTAGTGACCCTGCATGGAATCACCTACTAACTGGCAACTAATAGCATGCATTAAACTTAATACAGCAAAATACTTAACAGAGTAAAAACGTGCGGAAACGTAATCCATAATTTACATATCAGCTTAGTAATATAATCCAGGCTTAAATCTGTAGTGATACAACCATATCGAAATTCTTAAAAGTAAACATTATACAGCTAATAAATCGTGCTGTATAAAAACTTCCAAAGCTCCTGCTCCCTAGTCCTGCCTTGAACTACCAGCTCCGTCCATCCTGCGACCTGCCCCATAGAATAGGGTGTCCAAGATAACAACTAGGACGTGAGCGCTACGCCCAGTACATAAACATGACTAAACATATGTATATAATGCATGCAACATGATGACTGGTACAGGGTCATCTGAAAAGTCATGCTCAGAACCAGCGCCACATGAGTGCTGCCACCGCACGGATCAACCTCTGGGTGCAACCACACTCGTCTAGTACACCAGAGTAGACAGACATAAATGCCCCCGCCGTCGCGGTACCCTCAGTGACAGACTATCGAGTATAGAGCTGAGCGGCTCTATAGTCAGGTATAACAAGGTATAGGCTCAACGTGTATATGCACATAACATATGAATATAGAAAACAGTAAATCATATCTCATGCCATATAATAATGCCAAATAAATGCAACATATAAACATGTATACTCGCTGGCAATCTCAGTCAATGTGTACGTACCTCTAGGCTAGTTCAAGTATAATAGATCCTAGGTTCCAAGCCTATATTCAAAAGTTCACCGTATCACTACATAAATTCTATAAGCCTTAACTAAGCTAATAAGTACTCCCAAAACTTAAATAGATTCCCGGACCATACCTTCGTCCGTAGTTATCCCTTTGGAGTCGCTAGTCCTGAATGACTATAACCTCACCGTGGTTATTTCAGAACCTCACTATTAACCGATATGGCCCTCAAGTGTATATCTCACACTATATAACTAAAGAAGGAAACGCGGGAATTCGTATTTCAAAACTAAAGCAAATGAGCCCTATTTATAGCCAAAATCTCGGCAACGATCGGAACCACCGATCTCAGGATCGGAGCTTCCGATTCCAGCTCATTCTGTGCATGTCCGACACGTCGGGATCGGAACCACCGTTCCGGGATCGGAACTTCCGATCGAACCCCCGACCAACACTTGTCAAAACTCACGGCTGAGTCATCGAGCATTGCTGGCTGGCTGAGATCGGAACCTCCGTTCCTGATCGGAACGTCCGATCCCCGTGCATCCGATCTGCTTCCGAAGTGGTCAGGATCGGAGCTTCCGAACTGGGATCGGAGCTTCCGATCTGGCCCAAAGTCAAAAGCCCAAATTTCTCTTCCGAAGTCCAATAACACTCCGAAATAGATCAATTACCAACCCTTAATCATGTTTAACATATTATTATCTTAAAATGGGTTCCGGGTTACTACACAAAATTAACAAATTAAAATTCATGAATAATTGATAAATTAACAAATTGATATATAAATTATTATAAATTACTTGAATATTGGTATATCCAACTAAACAATCAATTTTATTTTTGAATAAAATTGCTTTGTATCCACATATTTTTAATAAATAAATTCAACTAGTCATTTTATTTTTCAAAATTATTTTATTAATAAAAGTGTAAAAATAAATTTAAGTTTTTAAAATTATATTATAATAGATAATTGTTTTAGTCTTTGGATAACTATTATAAATTTACACAATATATTCTCAAAATATTTATAAAACTATAAAAAAATTATATTTTTTTCCTGCTATTTATATTAAAATTGTTATAATTATATATAGTTATAAAATAATAGTCATAAATAAATCATATATACGTCTAAATATATTTTAATAAACTGACAAAATACAATAAAATAAATATTTTTTTATTTATATTTAAAACACAATCATGTACCAATTATTTATTTCTAAATGGTTCGTGTAAGAAACCGAATTTTACAAACATTACAGTGTTTTTAAAATTGGACTGAAATGATATATAGGCTAAACTCGATCAAGAATATGCATAGTTGAATTGGTTTAAAACCGGTTCGATCAATTCACATTTTTTAAAAATAATTTTTAATTTAATATCTTTAAAATTTAAAATATATAATATTATATTATATTTTATATATTCAACATTATTTCAATCTGTTGAACCAAACGTTCTGTTGAACTGTATTTTAAAAATTTAGAATTTTGATTATTAATCCAATTATAAAAACACTCACATTAATATAAATAAAGTGCAATATATTTAAATAGCATAAAAAAAAAAGGAAGAAAGTAAACGATACTGTCAAATTACTGAAGGAAGTAACGTGAGTGCAATGCAATTGCATGAAGATGAAAAGCGCTTTTAGTGTTCAGCAAAAAGAAGAAACACAGCGTTAAAAACAAAAGAAAAAAAAAATTAACTGCTCGCAAGCAAAACGGTGACGTTTTTTATCAAACAACACCAAATGTTGTTATTAGGTAACAGTAGAGGATCCTGCTCCATTCACTCTCTTTAATGGCGCGTGCATGCATGCGCACGCGCAACTTTCTAAAAACAAATAAAATGGAAACGGGTGTTCACAACCATGAATGCCCAATAATGGGAATGTGCATTATTTGGGCATTAATAACATCCAAATAATGCCCATTGCAGATGCCCTAACAAGGAACCCGTGATATTGCACTGTTCAATCTTGAAAATGGGTGAAATAAATCCCTATGCAAAGCGTGGTATTGTCAGTCCTCCATTCCACAGTACTCGGGAGAAGAGGTTCATTTACCCAATTTACCCCTCGCCGTAGATCTACATCCTCTCGTCTCATCTCCAAAAAGCGATAATGTCTCGCTATTTTTCTATGAAATCTGCATTTCACGGTTAAGTTCTTGTCATAAAAAAAATGTAGGAAGTATATATTGATAACCATTACTGAAACTTCGATGCCAAAAACTTTTATTCATCTCCATTCGCGACACAGTTTTTTGTTTTGATTTTGAAGCATCCACCTGAAATTGATCTGAAATTTTAACAATCGCAACAATAAAAATTTCTACAGACGTACTACCTTCGTCCAGCGTCTTCAACAGATCTGCTACGTATAAATTTCAGATGTGGAAATCTGAGACTTCCCAAGAAGATGCATCGTTCTGTGAGAGAGGAGAGCTTCGATTGTCTAATCTTTTTTGTTCTGTGATATGGGTTGAAAAAATGATAGGTTTTATCGTGAAGAGTAACATTCCTGTGAGACGGGTCAACCCTACTCATATTTATAATAATAAGTAATACTTTTGACATAAAATATAATATTTTTTAATAGATAACTCATATAAGAGATCCGTCTCATAAAAATGACCTTTGAGACTGTCTCATAGAAGTTTTTGCCATCTTTTCATGGTATAATACTATTTATTCTTGTACAAGACATTATTATCCCTTTTATAATCTTGACATTATTAATCTCATTCTATATCACTCTTGGAGCCTATAAATACAACATCTTGGAGTTCAAACACAAGCTTTTCAAGGAGATTCAAAGCATGAGCAGTCTACTTGAAGAAATCAGCTAGTTGAGAGCAAAGCCCAAGGTGTGAAGAACACATTAGAATTCTTGAGCGTGAAAAGTCAAGTTCTTCACACCAAACTCACTCACATATAAAAGAGAGATTTATTGCATAGATTAGTTGAGTGAGAGTCTTTATACAAAGACGTTAAAGATTGTATTTGTAGTTTTGGAATAAAGACGTAAAACATTATGCGGATTATGAGGTTGCGGCCTACAATCGAGTGGGGGCTAGGAGTTCTTGTTTAGGCAGTGAGTAAGTCCTAAACCGGATTGGGTTTGTACAAATGAGTTGTATAAATCAAAGTCTTCTAGTGGATCATTCCGATGAGGAAGAAGGGGTGGCGTAGGAGTTGTTGAAATCTTCGAACATCCATAAACAAATTCTTGTCTCTTTATTTCTTGCATTTATTCATTGCTACTGTTTTGGATTACATTGTTGAAGCATTTTATGTGTTTGATAAAATACCTAAATATTTCATTTAAAGTGTTTGATAAAATGCTTCAACTAAACCGTTTTCATTATTTCAACTTGCATCCTTTTAAAATGATTTACAAAATGTTTAATTAGTTTCTACGAAGGATTATTTCGAGTGTATTTCGCTTGATTTGAAAATCAAACTCGATTTAATTCATCGATGCTCAATATTTCAAGAACCGAGCTATTGTAGCTCAAGAAATGTTTTAAAGTGTGTATTCACCCCTCTACACACCGTGTCCGATCCTATCAAATACCATTTATACAATTTTAAATAATAAAAAAATAAAACAATAAAAATAATTCAGGTGCAGACGCGGGGCTTTATAGATGAGTATTCATACTATCCGTTAACTAGCTGTTACAATTTTTTTAATTTAATTAAAATTAAATATTAAAAAAAATTAAATGTTCAAAAATTAATTCGTTGGACTCATTTCAGATATTTCTACAAATAATACCGTTTATACATATTTAAATAATAAAAAAACAAAAGAAATAAAAAATAATAAAAATAATTCAGGGCCCACGTCTGCACCCATTCACTCTGGACACGGATCCTCTATGGTTGGCTAATAACAGTATTCGGTACTGTTTGAGAAAAACGGTGACGTTTTGCTTGTGAGCTATCAATTTATTTATTTACCTTTACTTTTGCTTTCCTTTCCTTCTTTGTTTATTCCTTAGTTTTTTTTAGGTTCTTTTCCTATTTAAAAAAAAAAAGAGTTTCAAAAGTAAATAAAAAATAAAAATTCATTCACACACAAAATTAACAAATTAAAATTCATGAATAATTGATAAATTAACAAATTGATATATAAATTATTATAAATTACTTGAATATTGGTATATCCAACTAAACAATCAATTTTATTTTTGAATAAAATTGCTTTGTATCCACATAGTTTTAATAAATAAATTCAACTAGTCATTTTATTTTTCAAAATTATTTTATTAATAAAAGTGTAAAAATAAATTTAAGTTTTTAAAATTATATTATAATAGATAATTGTTTTAGTCTTTGGATAATTATTATAGATTTACACAATATATTCTCAAAATATTTATAAAAATATAAAAAAATTATATTTTTTTCCTGCTATTTATATTAAAATTGTTATAATTATATATAGTTATAAAATAATAGTCATAAATAAATCATATATACGTCTAAATATATTTTAATAAACTGAAAAAATACAATAAAATAAATATTTTTTATTTATATTTAAAACACAATCATGTACCAATTATTTATTTCTAAATGGTTCATGTAAGAAACCGAATTTTACAAACATTACATTGTTTTTAAAATTGGACTGAAATGATATATAGGCTAAACTCGATCAAGAATATGCATAGTTGAATTGGTTTAAAACCGGTTCGATCAATTCACATTTTTTAAAAATAATTTTTAAATTAATATCTTTAAAATTTAAAATATATAATATTATATTATATTTTATATATTCAACATTATTTCAATCTGTTGAACCAAACGTTCTGTTGAACTGTATTTTAAAATTTTAGAATTTTGATTATTAATCCAATTATAAAAACACTCACATTAATATAAATAAAGTGCAATATATTTAAATAGCATAAAAAAAGGAAGAAAGTAAACGATACTGTCAAATTACTGAAGGAAGTAACGTGAGTGCAATGCAATTGCATGAAGATGAAAAGCGCTTTTAGTGTTCAGCAAAAAGAAGACACACAGCGTTAAAAACAAAAGAAAAAAAAAATTAACTGCTCGCAAGCAACACGGTGACGTTTTTTATCAAACAACACCAAATGTTGTTATTAGGTAACAGTAGAGGATCCTGGTCCATTCACTCTCTTTAATGGCGCGTGCTTGCATGCGCACGCGCAACTTTCTAAAAAAAAAGAAAATGGAAACGGGTGTTCACAACCATGAATGCCCAATAATGGGAATGTGCATTATTTGGGCATTAATAACATCCAAATAATGCCCATTGCAGATGCCCTAACAAGGAACCCGTGATATTGCACTGTTCAATCTTGAAAATGGGTGAAATAAATCCCTATGCAAAGCGTGGTATTGTCAGTCCTCCATTCCACAGTACCCGGGAGAAGAGGTTCATTTACCCAATTTACCCCTCGCCGTAGATCTACATCCTCTCGTCTCATCTCCAAAAAGCGATAATGTCTCGCTATTTTGCTATGAAATCTGCATTTCACGGTTAAGTTCTTGTCCTAAAAAAAATGTAGGAAGTATATATTGATAACCATTACTGAAACTTCGACCCCAAAAACTTTTATTCATCTCCATTCGCGACACAGTTTTTTGTTTTGATTTTGAAGCATCCACCTGAAATTGATCTGAAATTTTAACAATCGCAACAATAAAAATTTCTACAGACATACTACCTTCGTCCAGCGTCTTCAACAGATCTGCTACGTATAAATTTCAGATGTGGAAATCTGAGACTTCCCAAGAAGATGCATCGTTCTGTGAGAGAGGAGAGCTTCGATTGTCTAATCTTTTTTGTTCTGTGATATGGGTTGAAAAAATGATAGGTTTTATCGTGAAGAGTAACATTCCTGTGAGACGGGTCAACCCTACTCATATTTATAATAATAAGTAATAATTTTGACATAAAATATAATATTTTTTAATAGATAACTCATATAAGAGATCCGTCTCATAAAAATGACCTTTGAGACTGTCTCATAGAAACTTTTGCCATCTTTTCATGGTATAATACTATTTATTCTTGTACAAGACATTATTATCCCTTTTATAATCTTGACATTATTAATATCATTCTATATCACTCTTGGAGCCTATAAATACAACATCTTGGAGTTCAAACACAAGCTTTTCAAGGAGATTCAAAGCATGAGCAGTCTACTTGAAGAAATCAGCTAGTTGAGAGCAAAGCCCAAGGTGTGAAGAACACATCTGAATTCTTGAGCGTGAAAAGTCAAGTTCTTCACACCCAACTCACTCACATATAAAAGAGAGATGTATTGCATAGATTAGTTGAGTGAGAGTCTTTATACAAAGACGTTAAAGATTGTATTTGTAGTTTTGGAATAAAGACGTAAAACATTATGCGGATTGTGAGGTTTGCGGCCTACAATCGAGTGGCGGCTAGGAGTTCTTGTTTAGGCAGTGAGTAAGTCCTAAACCGGATTGGGTTTGTACAAATGAGTTGTATAAATCAAAGTCTTCTAGTGGATCATTTCGATGAGGAAGAAGGGGTGACGTAGGAGTTGTTGAAATCTTTGAACATCCATAAACAAATTCTTGTCTCTTTATTTCTTGCATTTATTCATTGCTACTGTTTTGGATTACATTGTTGAAGCATTTTATGTGTTTGATAAAATACCTAAATATTTCATTCAAAGTGTTTGATAAAATGCTTCAACTAAACCGTTTTCATTATTTCAACTTGCATCCTTTTAAAATGATTTACAAAATGTTTAATTAGTTTCTACGAAGGATTATTTCGAGTGTATTTCGCTTGGTTTGAAAATCAAACTCGATTTAATTCATCGATGCTCAATATTTCAAGAACCGAGCTATTGTAGCTCAAGAAATGTTTTAAAGTGTGTATTCACCCCTCTGCACACCGTGTCCGATCCTATCAAATACCATTTATACATTTTTAAATAATAAAAAAATAAAACAATAAAAATAATTCAGGTGCAGACGCGGGGCTTTATAGATGAGTATTCATACTATCCGTTAACTAGCTGTTACAATTTTTTTTAATTTAATTAAAATTAAATATTAAAAAAACATTAAATGTTCAAAAATTAATTCGTTGGACTCATTTCAGATATTTCTACAAATAATACCGTTTATACATATTTAAATAATAAAAAAACAAAAGAAATAAAAAATAATAAAAATAATTCAGGGCCCACGTCTGCACCCATTCACTCTGGACACGGATCCTCTATGGTTGGCTAATAACAGTATTCGGTACTGTTTGAGAAAAACGGTGACGTTTTGCTTGTGAGCTATCAATTTATTTATTTACCTTTACTTTTGCTTTCCTTTCCTTCTTTGTTTATTCCTTAGTTTTTTTTAGGTTCTTTTCCTATTTAAAAAAAAAAAGAGTTTCAAAAGTAAATAAAAAATAAAAATTCATTCACACACAAAATTAACAAATTAAAATTCATGAATAATTGATAAATTAACAAATTGATATATAAATTATTATAAATTACTTGAATATTGGTATATCCAACTAAACAATCAATTTTATTTTTGAATAAAATTGCTTTGTATCCACATAGTTTTAATAAATAAATTCAACTAGTCATTTTATTTTTCAAAATTATTTTATTAATAAAAGTGTAAAAATAAATTTAAGTTTTTAAAATTATATTATAATAGATAATTGTTTTACTCTTTGGATAACTATTATAGATTTACACAATATATTCTCAAAATATTTATAAAACTATAAAAAAATTATATTTTTTTCCTGCTATTTATATTAAAATTGTTATAATTATATATAGTTATAAAATAATAGTCATAAATAAATCATATATACGTCTAAATATATTTTAATAAACTGAAAAAATACAATAAAATAAATATTTTTTATTTATATTTAAAACACAATCATGTACCAATTATTTATTTCTAAATGGTTCGTGTAAGAAACCGAATTTTACAAACATTACAGTGTTTTTAAAATTGGACTGAAATGATATATAGGCTAAACTCGATCAAGAATATGCATAGTTGAATTGGTTTAAAACCGGTTCGATCAATTCACATTTTTTAAAAATAATTTTTAATTTAATATCTTTAAAATTTAAAATATATAATATTATATTATATTTTATATATTCAACATTATTTCAATCTGTTGAACCAAACGTTCTGTTGAACTGTATTTTAAAAATTTAGAAATTTGATTATTAATCCAATTATAAAAACACTCACATTAATATAAATAAAGTGCAATATATTTAAATAGCATAAAAAAAGGAAGAAAGTAAACGATACTGTCAAATTACTGAAGGAAGTAACGTGAGTGCAATGCAATTGCATGAAGATGAAAAGCGCTTTTAGTGTTCAGCAAAAAGAAGAAACACAGCGTTAAAAACAAAAGAAAAAAAAATTAACTGCTCGCAAGCAAAACGGTGACGTTTTTTATCAAACAACACCAAATGTTGTTATTAGGTAACAGTAGAGGATCCTGGTCCATTCACTCTCTTTAATGGCGCGTGCATGCATGCGCACGCGCAACTTTCTAAAAAAAAAAGAAAATGAAAACGGGTGTTCACAACCATGAATGCCCAATAATGGGAATGTGCATTATTTGGGCATTAATAACATCCAAATAATGCCCATTGCAGATGCCCTAACAAGGAACCCGTGATATTGCACTGTTCAATCTTGAAAATGGGTGAAATAAATCCCTATGCAAAGCGTGGTATTGTCAGTCCTCCATTCCACAGTACCCGGGAGAAGAGGTTCATTTACCCAATTTACCCCTCGCCGTAGATCTACATCCTCTCGTCTCATCTCCAAAAAGCGATAATGTCTCGCTATTTTTCTATGAAATCTGCATTTCACGGTTAAGTTCTTGTCATAAAAAAAATGTAGGAAGTATATATTGATAACCATTACTGAAACTTCGATGCCAAAAACTTTTATTCATCTCCATTCGCGACACAGTTTTTTGTTTTGATTTTGAAGCATCCACCTGAAATTGATCTGAAATTTTAACAATCGCAACAATAAAAATTTCTACAGACGTACTACCTTCGTCCAGCGTCTTCAACAGATCTGCTATGTATAAATTTCAGATGTGGAAATCTGAGACTTCCCCAGAAGATGCATCGTTCTGTGAGAGAGGAGAGATTCGATTGTCTAATCTTTTTTGTTCTGTGATATGAGTTGAAAAAATGATAGGTTTTATCGTGAAGAGTAACATTCCTGTGAGACGGGTCAACCCTACTCATATTTATAATAATAAGTAATACTTTTGACATAAAATATAATATTTTTTAATAGATAACTCATATAAGAGATCCGTCTCATAAAAATGACCTTTGAGACTGTCTCATAGAAGTTTTTGCCATCTTTTTATGGTATAATACTATTTATTCTTGTACAAGACATTATTATCCCTTTTATAATCTTGACATTATTAATCTCATTCTAGGGATCAAACGTGTATATATATATATATATATATATATATATATATTTATATACGGGGATCAAGCAAGCTTTACTTCCAATCACACTGCTTGTTCAGTAGTTCTCTCAAAATCTAGAAAATAAATAAAATAAAATAAAATAAACTAAACGTATAAGCAACTTGAAATACAAGAGAGAAGAAAAAATATCATATGGGTTTTTTTTTGGGTATGAGTAGAGCCGTCAGTTTGGATTAGGCTTGTCGGATCGACCCGTCCCACCATACAATATAAGTAGACCGCGCGGGTCGCGGGCCTAGAGAATTATTTATATATTTATTTACTTTATGGTGATATATGTATTTTTTTAATGAAAGTTTTGAATTTTTTTTATATTAATTACTTTATATAAAATTTACACGTGTGAAATCAATAATTAGAAATTTTATTAATATGTTTCTATTAATATTTATTTATGAGATAAAATTTATAATTAATTATAATGATTTTTATTTGTACATTTTTATTTGTAGTGAGCCAACCCGCGGGTCGACCCGCCTAACCTGCAACCCACCTTGGATTGGATTGAGGATTTTCAACCCGTCGAGATGGTGGGTCGGCCTGCCCTCGACCGATCAAATGGTGGGTTTTTGGTTGATCGACCCGTCCTGCCATGATTTGACCCATTTGACAGCTCTAGCTATATATGAGCCACTTGAAGAAGAAAGAAAGGGTATAAAACCCCTCTATAATCACACACAAGAAAAAAATATGATATTTTTAGGTGATACAATGCTCAAAGATTAACAATTCTCAAAAAAAAAAAAAAAAAAAAAAAAAGAACTAACTATCGCGTACCTGTAACAGTGGAGCACGCACAAAAGTATAAAACAACTAAACAAAGATCATTCATAAGGAAACAAACCGGTAAGTATACAAAAAAGTAGTAAAGAACTAGCCACGGGGAAAAATCTCGGTTTAGCCCCAAATGAATTTAATGAGCCGATTAGTCCCAAATGTTTTAATTTTTTTCTCAATTCGATTTTCCCTCAATTTGAAAGTTAAAATAGACGGGAAAATTACTAAGGCACCGTTCATGTTAAATATTCTCTCCCAAAATTCCCAAATCGATCGGCCCTGATTTTTTCTCCCCAAATCTTCTTATTCGCCGCTGTCACTCACCGCCGCTGTCGAGGTCTGCTGCAGGACCACCGCTTACCGGACGATCCTACCAAGGTTTCTTATTTTCTCCGAACTCTTTTCTCCTTTCACTGTTTTTCCCTTATATTTTGTTCTCTTCAAAAAGCATAATACTAGTGAATTAAAAAAACTAATTGCATTTTTCTTGTATTTGGATAGTTTGGATTCGTTAAACTCGAATTGTTAAACTAGATACTTGGAATGTTGCACTAGTCCAACATATAATTTTCTGACCAGTGAAATATCAGCAGTACAGAAAATTTATATGACGATTTCAAATTCTTTTGCCCGATTTTGAATAGGTTCTGGATACTGATTGGAACTATTCGTTATATATGACGAGCTAGTGGCCGAAACTTTGTATCCAGTTCCATGATAGCATCATTTTTCTGGCTGACTAGAAGCGCGAAGTAGACTTGGGAACAAGAGTCTTGAATGCATTGGATTCTTAGTTCTCACAACACTGTGTCAAAAGTGGTATCATTTGACTTAACCATTTAGTTTTAAACAATGGAGTCACTTTCCTAGTCAAATACCATCAACCAAGCGCTCTGCCAGTTGACTATCAAATATTTTTCACAGCTTACATTAATCCAAAAAATGAATAAAAATTTATTTATTGATTTAATGCTAAGTTTTATGTATTGATATAAGTCCCTGCCAAACTAGCTTTTGTAAAATGTGGTGTCATCTTCACAATAGTATTGTGATTGTGATTGTGATCTTCCATGTGTGTTCAACCTAAAGATGCACAACAGCTTCGCAACAGTCAACTTCTTCCAAGCCATCTGTCATGAAGAATTGATTTTCAGAGGGATAAAAATCAGCAATTGAATCTAGAGATGCAAAATCAGCTGCTGAACCTTAATGAAATGAGGATAAAAATGTTGTCTTTTGGTTAGGCATGGTGGATGAATTATCTTATTTTGAGATACTTGTTCTATAAATATATGATTTTGGTGGCTGGTTGCACTTGGTGGATTTATGAGTTAGGATTGTTGATTTTTGGAGGAGTTGTATATGAGATCTGGATTGAAATTATGTATAGTGGAAGTGGTTGGATTTATAGAAAATTTGAGCCCCATATGCCACTTTTACCTTTGTGCTTGGTACAAGTTTACTTTGGTTCCTAGATCAAGTTATTAATTATTCTGCATTTAAACAAGAAAAATATTTGTCTTGAATAGATATCAATATTCAATCAGTCAGTAAAGCAGGTTCCTTTTGCTTGATTATGAGCCTGTTTGCTTTTAGTAGTTTTTTAAAAAATAAATGTTTTTTTAAGTTGGCTTTTAAAAGCACTTTTTTAAGTAAAAGTTGAAATAATTTTGTGTTTGGATAAATAGATTGAAAGCATTTTTTTAAAGTTGAGTTATAAAAAGCATTTGAAAAGTTATAAATATGAGCTTTTAAAAAAACACTTATTTTGACTTAATTAAGTTCTTTTAAAAGCACTTAAATTTTAGGGAAAAAAGTCATTTTAGTCCTCTAATTTTACTTGTTTTCTTTTTTAGTCTTTTAACTAGTAAAAGTTCTGTAGTAGTCCTCTAACTTTTAAATTTTGGCTATATTGGTTCTCTAATTTTACTTGTTTCTCTTTTAATCCTTTAACTAGTCAAATTTCTATTTTTAGTCCTCTTATTTTTATTGAAATATCTAATTTTTGTCGAAATTGATGATTAAACAATAAAATTTGATGATTTTCATTTTGAAAGATAATCGTACTACTTGAAATATCACTTAATTTTGTAATTTCGGTATGTTAATAGAATAAATGTGTTCATAATTTTTTTTTAAAAACAAACAAAATCAAAAGTAAATAACCGTGAACTTTAATTAGAATTTTTAATTATATCAGCTTTTGAAATATTTCTTGTTTCTCTGTTTGAGAAAATGGTTTCCCCCACAACCCAAAAATAAAAAAATTTAATATTTGACTTGATTGATTCATTTTTTAATTAGCTTTTTGAATAAAAAACGAGAAATATTAAAAAAATATGATTATGAGAATTATAACTTTTTTTTCTTATTAAATAAGGAAAATTAATTTTTAAACTTAAATACAAATATCCGATGATTCAATCTTCATTGTGATTTTTCCGATGAGATTTTGATATTTGTTTATGGGTAAATGATGTATTTTCTCTAGAGTTTTTTAGGATCACTTAATTTGGATTGGTGTTATTAATTGAGATAGAAAGATACGAGAGACATATTTATTACATCTATTTTTTGTATTTGCTTATTATTATTATTATTATTATTATTATTATTATTATTATTATTATTATAGTTCAGTTTAATAATGTGAAATTTAAGTAGTATTTGAAATAGGATGATATCCTTTCAAATTGAAAATTCCCGAAAATTTCTTGGAAAATTAAACATTCCGGTAAAAATCGGACCAAAATGGCCAAAATTTAAAAATTAGAAGACCAAAACAGAATTTTGACTAGTTAGAGGAATAAAATGGAAAACAAGTAAAGATAAAGAACCAATACAGAACTTTGACTACTTAGAGGACTAAAAGAGAAAACATGTAAATATAGAGGACCAAAATGACTTTTTACCCTAAATTTTATCCAAACACATATCAGACAATAAAATCACTTTTTTTTTAAAAAAAAAAACCTTTTTTCTCTTTTGTCTACTGAAATCAAACGCACTCTATATTCCATATTGCCAAAAATGAAGTTAAAAAGGTTATCTAGTCTATAACAGAAAAATGAAGTTAAAAAGGTTATCTAGTCTATAACAGATTTTAACACATTCACCATTGGAATTGTGAAATTGTGGAGCTAAACTTTCAAATCATTTGAGGATGGGTAACGTACAAGGTATATATATACACACATCCATTAACCAAATTTAGGGATGTAAACGAGTCGAGCCTAGCCGAGCTTTTGAATGTTCAAGCTCAGTTCATTTATAAACGAGCCGAACCCGAGCTTATTTAACGAATATATTCATGGCTCACGAGCTTATTCGAGCTTTTATCGAGCCTAAACGAGCTTTATATATTTAAACTATAAATTTAAATATTCATTAAATTAATTAAAAATTAAATTATATATTTTTAAAAAATATATTATTATTATTAAAATTTGTAATTTTATTCTAATAAATTAATTTTTATAGATTTTTCGATATTTTTCATAAGTAAAGTGTAAATTTATAAATTAAATATCAATACTATTATTTTTTCGTCTAAGAGATGACTTACGAGCTTGTTCACGAGCATGTTCACGAGCTAACGAGCCGAATATTGTAAAGCTCGAGCTTGGTTCATTTGTCTTAACGAGCCTCATTAAACGAGCTCGAACGAGCTTTTAACGAGCCTTACATCCCTAACCAAATTGAGTCCAACTTATCACTGAGCATCATTTTCTCAGGCAGAAGCTTTTCAAAGTTTATTTCAATTTAAAATGAAATAATTCCATTACGAAGTACTACATAACTCATTCAACATGATAATAGTTCCTTGGGTTGTGCTTGGATGAGGGTATTTGAATTTGAGAGAGGATTTCAAATTAATGGATTTGAAAATCATTGATTTGAATCCTTTTTTATTAAATTTCTTGCTTTGATGAACAAAGAATTTTAAAGTGAATTTTAAATCAATTGATTAAAAATATCTTGCTTCACTATAAAATTTAAGAATTTCAAATGTTAAAAAAACATACTATATTATTCTTTATATATTTTGAAATTAAAACAAATTTTTTTTTGACAGAAAAACTTGTAATATTATTAAAAATTCAAATCATCAATATAAAATATTTTATATTTTTCTCAAAAACAAATATATATATATATATATATATATATATATAGAGTTCTTTTATGGTGCCCAACTCATATGCCCAACTTCATGCCCACCATGTACAATATGTGAGTTGACCAACACAATTGATGAGTTGACTTATCACATATTGTACATGGTGGGCATGGAGTTGGGCATATAGAGGTGGGCACCAAAAAAGAACTCTATATATATATATATATATATATATATATATATATATATATATATATATATTATCTTATTACAATTAATTAAACTTCATAAGATAAAAAATCAGGTCCATCAAATTACAAATACGTGAGTTTCAACATAAAGCAATCAAATTCGTTGACATTTTTTTTTCATCAAGCTAGTGACATAAGAAATATTTTTCGTACAATCATTCTATAATCAAATTAAAATTTTAGTAACATACACCAATAAATTTTTTTTTATAATAACACGCATCTAATATCCAACTCAAAATAAAATAGAGTTATTGTATTGAACAACTAAATTCTTCGACGAGCTCGATATTCTTCATACATTTTCATGGCCAAAGTTTCTCGAAACATTGTTCATTTCCTTGTTGTTAGAACTGTCATTATTTGTTCTTCTTGATCTTCCGAATCATTTTCATTCACAATCCTTTGTCCTAATTCTCGGTCCACTTCATCTAATAATAGATCTTCCGACATCTCATCACAGATAAAATTATGTAAAATGCAACAAGTATTGATGCTTAAACATTATATTACTATCTCAACTGGATATAATATTGACATTAACGTGTTTTTTACTAGTTTAATACAAAAATTCAAAAAGAAAACAAAAACCATTTTTACCTTTTCACCGACTTTTTTCTTAGTGAAATAATAAACTACATGTGCACTAAATAAACTAACTGAAAAATGGAAATTCGGAAACTTTAGCAAAAATAAATTTGGATTCTCCAACTCAACTCTTCCATGAGCTACTCCATAAAACTTGATTCAACAATATATCAACCAACTATACAAAATACCAAAAAATCCATAAAACTTGATTCAACAGTATATCAACCAATTATGCAAAATACCAAAAAAGAAGAGAAGAAGAAGAAGAAAGAAAGAAAGAAAGAAAAAAAATAAAGAAAACTCAAACACCAACAAAAATTCGTGCAAGCATGTTTTTTCTACATATCAGAAGCCAAATACAAGCACATTTATCTATAGCCAAAGAGAAAAAGATTCAAGCTTTACATGAAAAACTATACGAACAAAATCAGATGATATTTAAAGAGTTAATAGAGAAGACAAAGAAGAAGATAAAAAAACAAAACTTTCGTAACAGAGGATTAATTAACATTTTTGCCCATAAGGCATACACATCTGCATTTGGTGTATATCGTTGTGGTGATTTGTTTTTCAATTGAAAGTTGCAGCCTCTATCCCAGTTATCACAGCTACTTACATTCTATAATTTTATTTAAATAGCCTCATAGAAAATAGAACAGTTTAAATAAATTACATATATAACCCTACATTACATTTGCAACTTCAGTGATTGAGCCATTTCTTTCTCCTTCACATTCCTTTTTTTTACTTATTCAGTTATTCCTTTTTTTTCCTTATATATGTTCTTCGAAATGCCTATGATTTCTTGTTTTATTTTTATACTTCCTAAATTGTCTTGATTTCAACCTCACCAGTGAGCACGAAAAGTCAATGTCATTTTTCGAATTTCATCAGCAACTTCGGATTTAGATATTTTATTTGGACATTTGATTTTTCTTGGGTTTGAATATGGTTATACTATTGAAAGAATCATCCCAATATGGATAGAATCAAGATCTCAGAAATTAAAATAGAAGACAGGCATAGATCTAGAAGATCAAAATCAGGCTTGACTCGAACACATTTACAGCGCTGCCTGATATTGTTGGCATATGAAACCAAATTCAAAGGCTTACAAGCTATAATGATGTTTTTTTTCTTGTACTCTCTTGTTAAGCCCAAGCTAACTATAAGTTGCTTGAACCTCCCCATGAAAATTTACACGATGAAGAACAGAAAATGCATTTGTTCAGCCTTTTATTGGCAGTATTAAATCAACTCAATCAACAATACTTCAGAGATCACAAACTGATGTAAATGTCCATAACATCATTTTTTGTCTCCAACTTGTGTTGTAAGGCCATAAGGCCATAATTCAAAACAATAAGCAACATTTTAGAATGTTGAGAAAGAAACCCTTCAATTTTTTTTTTTTATCATATGACCTCAATCCAAAGGCCTTCAAAGCAAACTAAAACCAGTAATAACAAAGTGAAGGAAATGGTGATCCGTCCATAAAACATTCATCATCTACAATAACAAGAATCTGTCAGAAATAGTCGAAGGCAAAATTTTTCGAAATGGTACTTCACAATATAGTGTAAATCTAGAGAAGACAAAGAAGAAGATTAAAAAAACCCCCAATAAATTCAACTTTAAAGGGGAGATTATATAGAAAAAGTACCTCAGCTTGTTATAATAGAATTTTGCACAACACTCCTCACTGTTTTTCTCGATCACCTTCAACACACACAAACACATAAACCAGAGCACTTATCAGAATCAAACACAAAAGGGAAAAAACAGCAGAAATTTCGGATTCAGTCAATCAACACTCCAATTTCATTTGATTTTCATATTACTGAGAAATTATTTAGGAAAAATTTTGAAATAGGTTAAGGATGAAGGGACAACCGTTGTGCAGCGAAGGAAGTAGACGATTTTTTGGAGGATTGATGTAGAGTCAAGTCTTGCGCAGGAGAGCCAGCGATCTAGGGAGAGAGTAATTTGAAATAAGTGGTGTAATGGGTGGATTTGAGATTTGTAAAAAATAAAAGCAAAATCCAGATTGCAAATTGATGGATTTCTGAATCAGAAATCCATTGGGATTCCAAGCAGCTATGCATGGAAGATTTGGGCTGAGGATTTGAAATCCAAATCAGCCCAAATCTCTTGTGCCAAGCGGACCGTTCCTTTGAAATGGATTCATAAAAACAGAAAATACATATATGAGATTATAAAGACAGAAAAGACATATTTAATTAAAAACAAAAATACAGCAATATACGTATTTTAAAGGGATTCATGAAAACAGAAAATACAGCATAAAAGTATCTTTATATTTTTGAGATATTGCTCTAGCAACAAAGTATCTTCCACATAATATAGAAAAATAAAATAGGACCAATAATATCTTTCAATCTCCTTAACAATAATAAAATTAACTTCTACAAAATTCTACAATCTTATATTGCCATAGGATATTTAATCATCAACGTGCTTGAGTGAGTTTTCTGCTTTCACTTGCACCGGAAACTGCATACGAGCTTTCTTCGAAACTAGATGTGGAGGAAGAATTTGAAACTTTGTCTCCATACAAGCATCAAAAAATCTTTTTTTGCTTCGTCACTACTATAGAATGACATGTGGAAAGCGCCCCTAAATATATCAGGTTTACGTCTAATGAAAACGACATATGTTTTTCTCTATAATAAATAAAAAAATTATAAATAACGTTAATTATTATATATATATACATACAAAATAATATATTATAAGTTCTGTTTAAAAAAACAAAAATAAACATAGAAAGTTACTACCCGACCTCAACAACTTGTAAGCAAGCGCAACAAAACAAGATACTATAAAAGTAAAAACTAAAATTCACTGCCTCGTTCCAGAAATTCTGGAATTATACAAAACATAATCTTCATTTTTTATTTCGCAAATCTGGATGTAACACTAACAAATAACTATACGAGGGTGGCATACAAAACAATCTTCAATCTATTGATAAAACATATATGGGTCAAGAATTTATGCATCTTGGATCAAGTTAAATGCTGGAAAAATATTAAGAGGAGTTTTCATATGGTCAAAAAGCTTAAAATGATAAAAAATCCAAAAAAAGCATACTATTTGGTAAAGGTAAGTGCTGCATTATTAGTTTCGTACAATACATATACACATTTCAATAAAAGACATCATTAAGAAGGTGATGAGGTTTGAGTTCCACTTGAAAGGATCATGTCTTTGATTATTTTAGCACCCGATCTGGAAATTAGTAAAGACTAGCATTTAACAGAAAAAAATATAAGAGAAAAATTATGAAAGGAGAAAAGAAGAAACTTTGGGGGATCGTTCGGTAAGCGGTGGTCCGACAGCAGACCTCGGCAGCGGCGAAGAAGAAGATTTGGGGAGAAAAAAATCAGGGTGACTGATTTGGGAATTTTGGGAGAGAAACTTTGACATGAATGGTGCTTAGTGCTTACCAAGTTTCCCGTCTATTTTCACTTTCAAATTGACGGAAAATCGAATTGAGAAAAAAATTAAAACATTTGGGACTAAATCGGTTCATTAAATTTATTTAGACTGAACCGAGAATGACCCATAACATTTGGGACTAAATCCAGATTTTTCCCGACACTAAACATCAACCAGTTGTTAGGCCCAATAGACCA
The DNA here is from genome assembly GCF_033568475.1 of Henckelia pumila. Classification (NCBI taxonomy): domain Eukaryota; kingdom Viridiplantae; phylum Streptophyta; class Magnoliopsida; order Lamiales; family Gesneriaceae; genus Henckelia; species Henckelia pumila. Next base: position 126,036,317 of record NC_133120.1, on the reverse strand, counting down.
AGCATGCCCAAAATAAATTCCTTATCCTAAGAGTAATCAGAAGGATCTAGATCGGGGGACGGAATAAATAGAGGGAAGATTGTTAGGGAGGGGACATTCACGTTTTATTTGGTTGAATTAGACTAGCTTGTGCGAGGGGCAAGAGTTTTCCTCTTGTAAAGGGATCAAACCCTTGGCTGAGTAGCAGTACTCAGATTTTCATATTAAATCTTGATCACTTGTATTTGTGTTTGAGTCGTTAAGAATTATTGTTCCTAACAATTTTTCCGTTACCTGTCAGATTCTCATCGGTGGAGGAAAAAAATGTCAGCACCAGATTGGAGGCAATGGAGAAGATGAGGATGAAAATGCAAGAGAATATGTTGATAATATGGAAGAATATGACCTCTCTCAGTAATGTTATGGCTAAGTTGGCAGACTCTTGAGTCAAGGAGGAGCAAAGGATGAAGATGAAAAGGGAGATGATCGTGATTTTTTGGTGGAGAAATATAACTCACAGGTTAGGGATTCTTTGGTGCAACAGTCGCTGGGAGAAATAAAGGCGATGTTGTTGGAGATTATGGTCAGAAAGAAAAACAGGCGTGAGGCAGAGATCTTCCATGGAGTTTCCCAGACCACCAACCAAGAGCAAAATGCCAACAACATGGAACAAGAGACCCTCTGTGCAGAAGAAGAAATAGACAGCTGTAAAGAAGAAACTATCAAATAGGATTTAGAGGAGGTAGGGACGGTTGACAAAGAAGGCCAGGTTGTAGGGGAAATGGAGCTGTTAATAGAAAATGTTGAACTCCAAAGTCTCGAGCAAGTATGTCCCGTAGTTGAGTTCTCAAGCGAGAAATTACACATCATTGAAGGGAATCCAGAGTTGATAGAAGAATCGATTATTCCGTCAATACCAGAATGACGAGGAAAAATACTACTGATTGTGGCATCGTGAGCCAAAGCACACTGGACCTTAGAGGTAGTATCACGAAGACTACTACTGGGTAGCAGGAGTAGACAAGGAAAAAAGGTAAAGTCGGTTTGGATAAGGAGAAGCATGTTTTCTGGAGAGTGAAGCCACTTGGGATTGATTGAAGAGAGGCAATCAGATGGATGGTGTGGGTGGTGGCGGCGCGCCAGGTAGAGAACCAGACCACTTCGCTCCCTGGTATCGTTGCATTAAGCGGGTGACGCACCGCAGGATTTCAGGCGGTTGGATTTGTGGCTTGGCCATCTAAAGAATGGGCCTTGGCTAAGGCTTGTTATGTGGGCTATGTCTTTATTAGGCCTAGGCATAAGTTTGGGATAGGCGAAGAAGCAACCCATGGCCCAATTATGAGTAGTAAGAATAAGAATAGGGAACGGGAGAGTGAAAAACAGTCTACAAGGTTTTGCAATATAGTGGAACTATAGTTACCCGCTATGGAATTACCTACTAACAGAGATTTAAGCATGTAATTAAACTTAAACAATAATGATCAGATATGAATGCGGAAAACTTAAAGCAATACTAACCCGACAGAATACAACCGGTAAATAACTAGAACCAGAAATAATATAAAACCCAAATCGAATAACCCAAAGCACAAGAGGGCCAAACTAACTGGCTCTGCTAGCACCAACTGAGTCCAAAACCCCTGGTTGCCACTACACACTGGTCCCAAAACTAGGGAAACCTGCAACTGTTGGAACACGTTTTCAGATCAGTCAGATCTAATACCCGGAGCAGCGGAAGTTTAAAATTTTTTCTTTTCTGATATGGAACGATTCCATATCATGGGTATCAAATCCTTACGATTAAAATATACAAGTAAAATAATAATAACAATTGATATTTTACCTCTTCATGCTAAGGCTTGATTAATGGACTCCAACAGATTGAATCTGCTCTTCGTGTAAATCCCAAGAACTGATGACTTGCTCGATAAACTCCTGAATTAGGTCAACGAATAGAAAACAGAAACCCTCTGATTGATTGCACTAGAAATCAATAAGATGTTTATCGAAGAGATTTACAGATTTGATCTGTCAATTCATAATGTAATTTTTCAGAAAAATCACAGACTGAATTCTCTCAAAAAGGAGAAGGAATTCGAAAATTCCAACTTAGATTAATATGAGATTTTTGAAAATTCCAACTTGGAATGAATTGTGTTTTTCGAAATCCCTTACATCTACTATATATAATTTCTGTACTGGATTAATTATATGTCTAATAGGACACTAACTCCTTAGGGCCCATTAGTCATAACTTAAGCCCAACAAGCCAAGCCTGTTATTATAAAAATTAATATTAAATTCATCATGACTCCGATTGATAAACTAATTTCACCAATGTGCACAGAAACCATTTATGCACCTTTTAAAGTCAAGATAATTTTTCTGAATCCGAATTCAGTGATTTCCAAAAATGCCCATCCCTATGTCATTTTAGGAAATTCCACTCCCTTTACTTAAGAAGTCCAACTTCTCTTTCGCTAAATTCAACTCTTTAAATTTAACTATCTCAACGGGGATTAGTAATCCATTACTTGTGTAACCCTCAATGGTTCAGGGATACAGCTAGCCGTGGGCTCACAACTCCTTGTGACTCGAAACAACAATTTCCTACTTACTCATCGAATCATGGTAAGAGCGCCTAGCAACATCGCCCCATGATTCCCTAGGTATCACTGATAGTGCCTGCAAGAACCAGTAGGTTTTGGTTAGCGTACAGTACGGTCCCTTCATCCATATATCCCGATCGAATCAACAACCATTGGTACATCGAGAGTCGTTCGAGATTCGATAACTATGCAATACATCTTGAAGATCAAATAGTGACATCGCATGTGCTACTAGGAAACCAAGTAACCTAAAGCACATCATGTACTCTGGCCAGATATTTGTCACACTAATATCTCCTCAAATAGCATAGGATATCCACACTCGCAAGCGTGTGGTGAATCCTTGACAATAAAGCATTGACTCCTATATGTGTCGTAACTGTACCCAATCTCGACACCTGATGACCCTCATAGATTCGGTAAACGAGTCAAAGTACAGAACTAGCATATAGAGTCTCCATGATGTTTCAAGTAGTAAGGACTAATGGTGTACAACCAAAACCGCGGACTTATCCACTCAATTAATGATAACCACTTGGAAAGTCTGAATAGGGTAGTTCGATCATCCATCATATGCGTGAAATCCCGAAACTTAGTCGGCAAGATTACACTAATATGGAAAGATCTCTTCTTACCTTTTTCCAAGATCTGATGACCGAGATTTTGGACACAAATCTTGTATTGGCAGCAACCGAATCAAAGTTTATGGAAACATAATTTTCTCTCCCTCAAGACTCGGGATTAAGGCTGGAATTGAGACTCCTATTTGAGTGCAAGAACCGACTCCCTTCAGCACTATCCTTCTCGTGCAAACTCTTCAGCAACACACCTCCATAAAATCTCTCCCTATCGCTCGACTTTTAACCCCTAGGCTGGAAACTTTCGAGCTCTTATTTGCTCGAGTTTCGAATGTATCGTAACGGCTGAATCTTTGGACCAAAGCTGCGGAATCTCACGGTGCTCTCTTCATTGCCGGTTGAAGGTTTAATTTTGGGTGGAGTGATCTCGAGTCGTTAAGGTAGTTTTATTTCTCTGCCTAGTTTGAAATTTTGGATTGATAATCTAAGGCTCATTGTTCTGCCTTTTCTTCCCTTGAGTTCGAAAGACAAGGTTATCTATTTAGAGAAAGAAAGCTACGGGAAGGAGACAGAAGATTAGCCAATCTCTTTTCAAAGGTGAGTCAATTTAATTCTCAAGACTTTTCAAAGGCAAGTGGCTAATGGATCCAAAGTTGTTAGTCACTTTTCCTTCCACTCACACGTGAGAATTGTTTAGGAATTGGAATTAGGATTATTCTAAAGAAATTTGGTCCAATAGCATGCCTCAATTTTGTAGAAGAAAGTCCAAGGAATCGGCCTAAATCTTGAAGAATCGAAGTGAATATTGTTCGAGTTTTGCTTTTAGAGTTGTCGGTCAAAGCTTCATGTAATTACAGTATTTGATCTCGCAAATTATAACAGTAAGTGGGCTTATGTTTTAAAATTATATGTATGTTTTACAAAATTTGATCGCTCATGTTAATCGTTGGAATTTTGTTATTTAATATTGTTCATGATTATGATTTGTTGAAAATATGTTTTGACACTGTTATGACTCGAGTTAGAAGTGGAAAGGGAATTTCGAAACCATGTTATGTTATGGCCCTGATACGGTGGGTATAATAACCGTTCTATGACCTCACCCCTTAGAGGGATTACATATAGGGGACTGATCAGTTAGCCACGAATAATGAGATGAATTTCAGTGTCTTGTCAAAAAATTATGTTATATCATGTCAAATATGTTATGATGTTGTTTATGCCATGTTATGTTAAGACATGCTATGAATGTTTATGATTTGAATTATGCCATGAGTTTTGAAATAAATATATATGTATATTTTGGTATGAACGATCGGCCCCCACTTGCTGAGTGTTTTCCAAAACACTCACCCCTTACTTTTCCCCTTCCAGATGATGAAGAGGACGATTTAGAGGATCGTGAACAAGACATGTTTTGGGGATGGTGATAGAGGAATATTAAGACTAAATTTTGTTATTTTTATTATTGGGATTTTTGCATTAATATTTTTTTATTAAGTTTTTAGACGCTTCCGCATTGGTTTTGTTATTTTGGATTTATCGAGTTGTAAGACAATGTTTTGAAGTTTATTTATGATAATAGACTGGTTTGGTTTATACTGTACTACGAGGCTGGTTGTTTTATAATTTGTATGAATTTGAAACAACTCCGGTGGCACGTCTCGGTCTCGGGGCGTGACATTTTAGTGGTATCAGAGCCGCCAGGTTCATAAATCCGGATGGGATTCCGTACCAAAAAATTTGACGTTGTCAAATTTTGACCAAAGCCCTACATATCCTGACCCGAAACGATCTTCTGAGTTAAACTCATACTATGTATGATTAATGAAGCTTTTAGCCCGAATTCAATCGTTTAAGCCTCCGAAATTGCGTTTTTGCCGTTTTAGGAAAGTTTTTGGACGCTTATAACTTTACCTAAAAAATTCGAAATCCAATTTCGCGAATTGTCCCATGACACCCTCAACTTGTAGTTTCTGCCCATAAAGAAATCTCAAAATTTTCCATTTTTGGAAATATTTCCCGAAAATCTTGTTCTATATAAATTCTGCCTGAAATTTCATCAATTTGAATTCTAACTTGAACCCATCCCTCTTTATTCTAGGAAGATGGCTCGCACCAAAGTCACGGCTCGCAAAAACGTTGTTCGAAGCATGGAGCAAGTTATCGAGTCATTGAGGACTTCACTATATGTGGAGCAATACGAGAAGGAGGAGATGATGGAAGACATGAAGAAGCTAAAGGCGAACAAGAGTGAGATGGAGGAGCATCGGGACCACCTCGAAGCCGACGTCGAAAGACTCGCATATTATCTTGATAAGGAAGAGAAGGAACATGAGGAGACGAAAAAGAAGTTGGAGTCGTCCCTAGCTACCATCACTTTACTCGAAGACCTAAGCAACCAAAGAATGATGGAAACGTTAGAACTCCAACACCAAGTGCAAGTATTGCAAAACTCTATGCAAGCTAGTGATGAATTTAACGCAGCCCTGCTCGAGCATATCAATCACCTACAACAAGTAGACATGGTGGTAGAAGAGAACCCCGAAATTGTTCCTGTGGAAAATGAAGCCATGGGCGATGGAGAGATTATAGATTAGGCTTTCATCTAGCTTAGTCCTTTTATTCAGCATTGTTTTTGTTTGATTCAGCAAGATACCTTGATGTTTTGAGACTTGGTTTGTTTTGCTTCATTTATCTTCATGACATTTTGAGAATCAATAAAATAACTTTTATTCTTGGGATTATTTATTGATTCATTTTATTCTGCTATTTCCTTTCTTTTTTTAAGTATCATGTTTCGACAAACTCTTAGAACTCCCTTACTGTAGGAAATGGCCGGAGAACTCCCAAGAACACGCAACAACAATCGTGGGGATAATGCAAATCCACCTCCAGGAAGCAATCTGAGCCGAGAAGACCTTGCGGCTATCGCAACAATAGTAGAAAAGACCCTCCAAGGGATGGGAAATACCAATGGCAACGGCAATCCGCCACCTCCCCCACCTGCTCAGAACGGAGTCAAATTCCATTATGAATTGCTCCGTAAGAACCGAACTGAAATGTTTAAGGGAGATGCTGACCCAGAAGTGGGAAGAAATTGGATGAAGAAAATGGAGGACCAATTGCGTTTACTTGAAGTCCCTGAAGCACTTAAAGTAGAGGTAACAATTCCTTTTCTGGAGGATAAAGCAAGGAAATGGTGGGAAGCTGTCTCGCCTGCTATGTTAGCTGCTGGAGCAATCACATGGAAACAGTTTCGCACTGCGTTCCTGAAGCAGTATTTTCCAGCTGAGGTTCGAATTCAGAAGCTAAGTGAATTTGAAAATCTCATACAAACTTCAGATATGACAGTGGTGGAGTACACTTCTAGGTTTAATGAGCTCGGATCTTATGCCCCTACCATTATGGGAGATGATGAACTGAAGCTGCACCGTTTCAAAAAGAGATTGAATAGCCGAATCCAGTCGGCATTAGCAGTTTTTCAACCTGCCAACTTTGCAGACTTGATGGGAGCAGCTATCCGAGCTGAATCGGATATCAAACGTCGGGAAGACGACTTCAAGAACAAACGACCTCTGTCTGGTCAATCTTCTGCTATCGGGCCAACACCCAAGCGCCCGAACCAATCTGGTGGATCGTTCAAGGGAACTGCCCCTGCGCCTAATCGACCAATGATCAAACCATGTCCTACCTGCAATTTCCGACACGAAGGGGAGTGTCGTCGGAAGACTGGCGCTTGTTTTAACTGTGGCAAATTGGGACACCGAATGTCTGATTGTCCAGATCCTATGAAGCCAAGGACCGGGCCGAATGGTAGTGCTACACAGGCCCAACCTAAAGAGACAAAGCCCAACGCCCGTGTGTTTTCTATCACACAAGAAGAGGCTGATGACGCGAATGAAGTCGTGGCAGGTACCATTTTAATCAATACTAAGCCTGCATATGTTTTATTTGATTGTGGTGCCACTCATTCGTTTATATCTAAGAGATTTACTAAGAAGATAGGGCTTGTCCATGAGAAACTAACTGAACCACTGAGAGTAGCAACCCTTACTAACAAGATAATTGAGACACTCAAGATACATAGGAAATGTAAGATGTGTGTCTGTGAACAAATCTTTGATGCTGATTTGGTTGAACTCAACATGGTAGAATTTGATGTTATCCTTGGGATGGATTGGTTGTCTAGAAACCATGCAGTAGTTAACTGTCGGGATAAGAATGTTAAACTTCGAACCCCAAACCACGAAGAATTACATTCCAAGATAAGATCAAGATGCGAAAACCCCTCTTGTCGGCCTCCCAAGCATGGAAGGAGATAAAAGGTCGCGAAGAAGTTTACCTAGCTATGGTGAGCGAGGTAAAAGAAGAGCCAGAGCTCCAACTAGAAGACCTTCCGATTGTACGAGAGTTTCCGGATGTCTTTTCGGAGGAACTGCCCGGAATGGTTCCAGACCGAGATATTGAATTTGAAATTCAGCTAGAACCTGGTGCTGCTCCGATTTCGAAAGCTCCTTACCGAATGGCACCAGCGGAACTCAAGGAATTGAAAGAGTAACTGCAAGATTTGCTGGACAAGAAGCAAATTAGACCGAGTGCATCCCCGTGGGGAGCCCCAGTCTTATTTGTCAAGAAGAATGATGGAAGCATGAGACTGTGTATAGATTACAGAGAACTCAACAAGATCACAATCAAGAACAAGTATCCTTTTCCAAGGATAGATGACTTGTTCGATCAACTTAAAGGAGCTACTGTTTTCTCCAAACTAGATCTGCGGTCGGGCTATCACCAGTTGAAGGTCAAGGCAGAAGATATTCCGAAGACGGCTTTCCGAACAAGATATGGGCACTACGAATTTTTAGTAATGCCGTTCGTCTTGACAAATGCCCCTGCAGCATTTATGGACCTCATGAACCGAGTGTTCAAACAGTTTCTTGATAGGTTCGTGGTGGTTTTTATTGATGATATCCTCGTATACTCACCTAGTGAAGAGGATCACAAAGAACATCTTCGTATTACACTGCAAACCTTAAGGGAGAATAAACTCTATGCCAAATTTAAGAAGTGTGAATTTTGGTTAAAGAGTGTGGCATTCTTGGGAAACATTATCTCAGCAGCCGTAGTCTCAGTGGATCCCAAGAAAGTTGAAGCAATAACAGACTGGCCCAGACCCAAGTCAGTGACCGAAATTCGAAGCTTTCTGGGGTTGGCTGGCTATTATCGAAAATTTGTAGAAGGATTTTCCTCAATAGCTATACCTCTTACAAAACTCACCCAGAAAAACGTAAAGTTCGATTGGAATGAAGACTGTGAAAAGAGTTTCGGGACCTTGAAAGAAAGGTTAGCATCTACACCAGTACTAGTGCTACCTGAGGAAGGAAAAGATTTTGCAATTTATAGTGATGCATCAAAGGAAGGTTTGGGATGCGTGCTAATGCAAGAAGGGAGAGTGATCTCCTACGCATCTAGACAATTGAAACCTCATGAGAAAAACTACCCCACTCATGATCTTGAGTTAGCAGCAGTGGTGTTCGCACTGAAAATTTGGAGACATTACCTCTACGGTGCCAAGTGTGAAATTTTCACTGATCACCAAAGTCTCAAATATTTATTCACGCAAAAGGAGCTGAATATGAGACAAAGAAGATGGATCGAACTCTTAAAAGATTACGATCTAATCATAAGCTACCATCCAGGTAAGGCCAATAAAGTGGCTGACGCCTTGAGTCAAAAAGACATGAGCAAGAAGATTCTAGCTTCATTAACGGCTCAACCGTGTCTCCGAGAAATAGTCAAATTGAGTCAAGAGCTGGATCCGTCGTTGGCTGAGTTCAAGAAACAAATCAAAGAGGGAAAATTACCAAACTTTCAAGTGGATGAAAAAGGAGTCCTTTGGATGAAAGGATGTTTGTGGGTACCAGACGTCAATGATCTTCGGAATGAAGTCATGTCTGAAGCACACAAGTCAAAGTTTTCAGTACATCCGGGGAGTACAAAGATGTATAGAGATCTAAAAGGAAATTTTTGGTGGAATGGAATAAAGAAGGATGTCGCAGAATTCGTCTCTAAGTGTCAAGTATGCCAACAGGTTAAAGCAGAACATCAGCGACCTGGAGGGCTACTCCAACCATTAAAAATCCCGGAATGGAAATGGGAGCACATTTCCATGGATTTTGTGGTGGGACTCCCTGAATCAAAACAGAGGCATGATGGTATTTGGGTTATCGTAGATAGACTCACAAAATCTGCGCATTTCCTACTAGTGCGCATGAAGTATAGTTTGGACAAATTAGCTACGCTATATATGGATAATATAGTTCGGCTACATGGGGTTCCAGTCAGTATCTTGTCGGACAGAGATCCAAGATTTGTATTGCGCTTTTGGAAGAGCTTTCAGCAAGCTATGGGGAGTAAAGTCACACTCAGTACGGCTTATCACCCTCAAACTGATGGCCAAACTGAGAGGACAATCCAAACCCTTGAAGATATGTTGCGGGCATGTGCCCTGGATTTTAGCAGCAATTGGAGCGAACATTTACCTTTAATCGAGTTTGCTTACAACAACAGCTACCATAGCAGCATTGGAATGGCTCCGTATGAAGCGCTGTATGGGAGAAAGTGTCGTTCTCCTCTCTATTGGGATGAAGTCGGAGAAAAGGCTGTTATTGGACCCGAAATTATTCAGGAGACAGTGGGAAAGGTTGCAATAATCAAAGAAAAACATAAAGATGCACAAGATCACCAGAAAAGTTGGGCAGACTTAAAAAGGAGACCTTTGGAATTTGAAGTAGGCGAAAAGGCTTACGTCAAACTTTCGCCTATGAAAGGAGTCGTGAGATTTTGCAGAGCTGGAAAATTGAACCCAAGATATGTGGGACCATTTGAGATCCTCGACAAAGTAGGAACATTGGCTTATCGACTAGCTTTACCACCTGCTATGTCAAGGGTTCACAATGTGTTTCATGTTTCACAGCTAAGAAAGTATGTTCCAAACTCAAATCATATTTTAGAAGCTGAGCCACTAGTGACTGATGGTAATCTGAATGAAGAGCTGAAATATGAAGAAGTCCCTATTCGAATAGTGGATACCATGGACCAAGTCCTTAGGCGACGGACCATCCCTTACGTCAAAGTGCAATGGTCAAATCACACTGAAAGAGAAGCTACTTGGGAGTTGAAAGAAAAGATGCAAGAGAAATATCCCTATTTATTTGAAGAGCAAGTTAATTCAAGTTTCGAGGACGAAACTTCTCATAAGGAGGGAGGGATGTGAAATCCCGAAACTTAGTCGGCAAGATTACGCTAATATGGAAATATCTCTTCTTACCTTTTTCCAAGATCTGATGACCGAGATTTTGGACACAAATCTTGTATTGGCAGCAACCGAATCAAAGTTTATGGAAACAGAATTTTCTCTCCCTCAAGACTCGGGATTAAGGCTGGAATTGAGACTCCTATTTGAGTGCAAGAACCGACTCCCTTCAGCACTATCCTTCTCGTGCAAACTCTTCAGCAACACACCTCCATAAAATCTCTCCCTATCGCTCGAATTTTAACCCCTAGGCTGGAAACTTTTGAGCTCTTAGTTGCTCGAGTTTCGAACGTATCGTAACGACTGAATCTTTGGACCAAAGCTACGGAATCTCACGGTGCTCTCTTCATTGCCGGTTGAAGGTTTAGTTCTGGGTGGAGTGATCTCGAGTCGTTAAGGTAGTTTTATTTCTCTGCCTAGTTTGAAAATTTGGATTGATATTCTAAGGCTCATTGTTCTGCCTTTTCTTTCCTTGAGTTCGAAAGACAAGGCTATCTATTTAGAGAAAGAAAGCTACGGGAAGGAGACAGAAGATTAGCCAATCTCTTTTCAAAGGTGAGTCAATTTAATTCTCAAGACTTTTCAAAGGCAAGTGGCTAATGGATCCAAAGTTGTTAGTCACTTTTCCTTCCACTCACACGTGAGAATTGTTATGGAATTTGAATTAGGATTATTCTAAAGAAATTTGGTCCAATAGCATGCCTCAATTTTGTAGAAGAAAGTCCAAGGAATCGACCTAAATCTTGAAGAATCGAAGTGAATATTGTTCGAGTTTTGCTTTTAGAGTTGTCGGTCAAAGCTTCACGTAATTACAGTATTTGATCTCGCAAATTATAACAGTAAGTGGGCTTATGCTTTAAAATTATATGTATGTTTTACAAAATTCGATCGCTCATGTTAATCGTTGGAATTTTGTTATTTAATATTGTTCATGATTATGATTTGTTGAAAATATGTTTTGACACTGTTATGACTCGAGTTAGAAGTGGAAAGGGAATTTCGGAACCATGTTATGTTATGGCCCTGATACGGTGGGTATAATAACCGTTCTATGACCTCACCCCTTAGAGGGATTACATATAGGGGACTGATTAGTTAGCCACGAATAATGAGATGAATTTCAGTGTCTTGTCAAAAAATTATGTTATATCATGTCAAATATGTTATGATGTTGTTTATGCCATGTTATGTTAAGACATGCTATGAATGTTTATGATTTGAATTATGCCATGAGTTTTGAAATAAATATATATGTATATTTTGGTATGAACGATCGGCTCCCACTTGCTGAGTGTTTCCCAAAACACTCACCCCTTACTTTTCCCCTTCCAGATGATGAAGAGGACGATTTAGAGGATCGTGAACAAGACATGTTTTGGGGATGGTGATAGAGGAATATTAAGACTAAATTTCGTTATTTTTATTATTGGGATTTTTGCATTAATATTTTGTTATTAAGTTTTTAGACGCTTCCGCATTGGTTTTGTTATTTTGGATTTATCGAGTTGTAAGACAATGTTATGAAGTTTATTTATGATAATAGACTGGTTTGGTTTATACTGTACTACGAGGCTGGTTGTTTTATAATTTGTATGAATTTGAAACAACGCCGGTGGCACGTCTCGGTCTCGGGGCGTGACAATATGAATATCCATTTGCATGCTTCGAATATCTCTATGTTCTATACCAATGAAACGTGGTACTAGGCATCGCAAATGCTAGTCTCAATTTCGAGCGATCCTTATCCTTATTAGCGGACGGCTCAATTGACTAGGAACTTTTTAGAATATACAGTGATTATAAGATGTGTTTCATGATAGTCATTCAATTCTACTATCACATCTTACATGCACTCTAGTATATTCAAGGTCTTTATCTAAGTATCGTATAGTGCGTCACAACATAATAATATGATAAAAGATAAAGTAAATGCCAATATAAAAGTGTAAATTATATTAAACAAAGATTGTTTACACATAGAGTCACAAAAACCCTTAGCCACAAGTTGGCTAACCGGGCACCCACTCTTTCAATCTTCCACTTGCCCTAAAGCCAACTAGTCATACTACATAGTCCCATTACTTCGCGATGTTTGTCAAATAATGGTCCTGGCAAGGGCTTAGTAAGTGGATCAACGATATTGTCTGCAGAGGCCACTCTCTCGACAGTGATGTCTCCTCTTTCCACGATCTCCCGGATGATGATATTTTCTCAGTATGTGTTTGGATCTTTGATGAGACCTTGGTTTCTTTGTTTGAGCAACGGCACCAGCGTTGTCATAGTACACCGGGACTGGACCAACAGCTTCAGGAATGACCCCCAACTCTTGGACGAAATTCCTCATCCAAACGGCCTCTTTAGCAGCAGCTGATTCTGCAATGTATTATGCCTCAGTGGTGGAATCCGATGTGGTGTCCTGCTTGGAACTCTTCCAAGAGACAGCACCGCCATTGAGCATGAATACAAATCCAGAGGTTGATTTCGAGTCATCCACGTCGCTTTGAAAGCTAGAGTCGGTATAGCCTTCCAATTTCAATTCTCTTCCCCCATAAACCATGAATACATTCTTAGTCCTTCTTAAGTACTTAAGAATATCCTTCATAGCTTTCCAATGCATTTGACCGGGATTGGCTTGATATCTGCTCGTGACACTCAGAGCATAGGCCACATCTGGTCTGGTAGATATCATCCCATACATGATACTCCCTATGACTGACGCATATGGTATGTGTGTCATTTTCTCTATCTTTTCGTCAGTCTTGGGAGACATAGACTTGGATAGAGAAACTCCATGGCACATAGGTAGATGTCCTCTCTTGGACTCATCCATAGAAAACCTTTTCAATATGGTGTCGATGTAGGTTGCTTGAGTGAGTCCTATAATTCTCTTAGATCTATCTCTATAGATCTGTATTCCTAGAATATAGGATGCCTCACCCAAGTCCTTCATCGAGAATCTACCTGACAACCATATCTTTGTTGACTGCAACATCCCTACATCATTCTCAATGAGTAGGATGTCATCAACATAAAGTACTAAGAATGTCACAGCATCCTTAACTACTTTCTTGTATACGCACGGTTCCTCCGGGTTCTTGATGAAACCAAAGTCCTTTATTGTTTCATCAAATTTTTGGTTCCAACTTCTTGATGCCTGTTTGAGACCATAAATTGATCTCTGAAGCTTGCATACCTTATGCTCGCTTCTCATGTATGTGAATCCCTCGGGCTGCATCATATAGATCTTTTCCTTAATGTTTCCATTAAGAAATGCAGTCTTCACATCCATTTGCCATATCTCATAGTCATACCAAGCTGCTATGGCAATAAGGATTCTTATGGATTTGAACATTGCGACTGGTGAAAAAGTTTCATCATAGTCAACACCTTGTCTTTGAGTATAACCTTTTGCTACCAATCATGCCTTGTAGGTCAGTACCTTACCATCAGGCCCAAGTTTTCTCTTGTAGATCCATTTACACCCTATTGGAACAATTCCATCGGGAGGATCTACTAAAGACCAAACTTGGTTTGTATGCATCGAGTATTTTTTCGACTGCATAGCTTCAAGCCATAAGTTCGAATCAGCATCAAAAATTGCTTCCTTGAAGTTTCTTGGATCACATCCAATGTCGCGTTCACTTTGATCCCCTTCAAGAAGCAGACCATGTCGAATAGGAGGTCTAGAAGTCCTCTCAGATCTTCTAGGATGAGGCGTGTCAAGTATTGGTTCCAGAGGTGCGGGATCGTTATTTTGTATCTCGGGTTCTTCTCGTATTTCTTCGAGTTCCATCATCTTGCCTTTCTTATCAAGTAAGAACTCCTTCTCCATAAAGGTGGCATTCCTCGAAACAAACACTTTTGTTTCAGTAGGATGATAGAAATAATATCCGATTGAATTCTTCGGATACCCTACAAAATAACATAAGGTGGATCGACTATCCAACTTATCTCCCACTGTCTGCTTCACGTAAGCAGGACATCCCCAAATTCTTAAGTACGAATACTTAGGAGCTTTTCCATTCCATAATTCATATGGAGTTTTGTTCACTGCTTTAGTGTGGACATTTTTTAACAACAATACCGCCGTTTCAAGTGCATAGCCCCAAAACGAAGGTGGGAGCTCAGTGAAGCTCATCATAGATCGAACCATGTCCAACAAAGTTCGATTGCGACGCTTCGAAATGCCATTTAGCTGAGGTGTCATAGGAGGAGTCCACTGAGAGAGAATCCCATTCTCTTTTAGATAGCCCAAAAACTCGGTACTCAAGTATTCTCCACCTCGATCTGATCGAAGTGCTTTAATACTCCTACCTAGTTTGTTTTCTACTCCAGCCTTGAATTCTTTGAAATTTTCAAATGATTCAGACTTATATTTCATCAAATATAAATACCCGTACCTAGAATAATCATCAGTAAAGGTAATGAAGTAGGTGTGACCATATTTAGTACCAATACTAAATGGGCCGTAAACATCTGTATGGATCAAGTCCAACAGATTTTGACTACGCTCAGGTTTTCCTTTGAAAGGAGTTTTAGTCATTTTTCCTTTTAGGCAGGACTCACAAGTTGGTAGAGAGTTAATATCAGACATATCAAACATGCTCTCTCCCACTAGATTGTTCATCCTCCTTGAGAAAATATGACCTAGCCTAGCATGCCAAAGGTTTGCCGGGTTTTGACTATCATTTTTTCTTTTATTTGTTGTTGCCGGTTTATCAACATAATTAATTGGTACGTTTTTTAATTTTAAGTTATATAGATCGTTTTCAAGTTGTCCATTTCCAATCAAACATTCATTCTTATAAATATTGCAAACCCCATTCACAAAATTGCAAGAAAAACCATCTCTATCAAGCATAGAAACAGAAATAATGTTTTTAACCAAATCTGGCACAAATAAAATATCTCTAAAAAATAACTTAAAATTTTTTTGCAAAACTAAATAAACGTCTCCCACAGCTTTGGCTTCAACTCTAGAACCATTTTCGAGCCTCAACTGGGTCTCACCCATCCTAAGCTTACGACTTCTTGTCATCACCTGCAAATCATTGCAAATGTGAGATCCACATCCGGTATCCAATACCCAAGAATTAGTATTAAGTGAAACATTTATTTCAATATAGAACATACCCTTTGCAGTTCGCAACTGCTCGAGATATTCTTTGCAGTTACGTTTCCAATGACCGGGTTTCTTGCGGTGATGGCAAACATCTTCATATTTGATCACGTTTGAAGCCTTTGTCTTGTTCTTCTTCTTCGGTCCAGTTTTCGTGGGTGGGGCAGAACGTTTCTTACCCTTTGCACTTGGTCCCTTCTTAGAGTTAGAAGAGGAGCCTACCAAGAGTACCGGTTTATCCTTCTTTAATGTGGCCTAATATGTGACAAGAATATTGACCATCTCTTCAAGGGTGGCCTCTATCTTGTTCATATTGAAGTTTATCAAAAAACCGTCAAACGACGAAGGAAGAGATAGAAGTAATAAGTTCAAATTCAGTTCGTGCTCCAATGTCAGATCGAGTGTTACCAACTTTTCAATGAGCCCAATCATGTGTACCCCATGCTCACGGACCGAAGTCCCATCTCGCATGCAGCATGTCATGAGCTTTTTGACAGTCGCATACCTCTCGGATCTCGATTGAGCTCCAAAAAGTTCCTTGAGGGCCATGTGTATGTCAGCAGCATTCACTGCATCCTCAAATCGCCTCTGAAGTTCATCAGACATCGAAGCCTGAATGTAGCTTTTCGCCTTGATATCATGGTCCCACCATTTATCAAGTTTAGCCAACTCTTTCGGACTCACATGAGTCGGGGCTTTCTTCGGAGGAGACTTTTCTAACGTAGAAAGCCTTTTCCAAACTTAGAACAATCTTTAACTTAAGGAACTATTCCGTATAGTTTGCGCCAGTCAATTTGTTTTGTTCGAGAATAGAGTATAGTGGATTTCGCGAATTCATCATAATGAAATACTGAAAATAAACAGACAATAATCAGTGATTGCTTAATTAATTTACTAAGACATAAAATAAGGCGATATTAATTTTATGAATCACACTCCCACTATTTTAACGAATTCACTACCCTCTAGTGAAAACGAGAAACTGGTTTCCTTAGTGGAAACATGGAGTCCAATTGACAAATCATAGTCCCGAATAATATCAGCCAACCATAATTTTCAAAAGGTAGAGCCCAATTGCTTCCAAGGCAACCCCCATATTTTTACCTCATGTCCAATAAAGGCCCAATAATATGACGCCATTTATTGTGACATGTCAAGATGACCCATCAATATTAAGTTGTGATGGACGGTCGCCATGTGGATCCCCAATAATATGAGCCAATCCCATGGGAGTTTCACCCAACTTATAACGTGTGTCGATCCAATGTACAGCTTTCCGACGAACGGACTCCCCCAATAATATGAGCCGGACCATGTCCGCGGGTAGCATCTCATACATTGATTGTTGATGGAAGGTAGGAACATTTAAACAATATTTAAATTCCCTTTTGTTAATCTTGATATCAATTTTAAATCATATTTAAAATGAGGGATTTTAATTTTGAAAAATTGTCTCATCATTTCATAATTTGTATGCTTGCGGGATTCATGCAATTTAGTCTAAACATGCATACAATAATAATATCAAATATTATATAAAGGATGATCGATGCCTAGATCTTATCGACCCGTGGTTGCCAATCACGAGTCTAAGTCCAATCTTAGGTGATATGCAAGTATGCAATGCAATCCTATTACATTGAGCTTCCAATTTACATTTCTTCGGTCTTTATTGTCTGCTGGGCCCACCATTGTCTTCAAATCTTTATCTCCCACTAAGTCTAATAAATCTACAATAAATTTCGATAACAAGTAGGGAATACATATTTAAGGGTGGGAACGGGCCATAAACCAGACCCACTTTTATTACAAATGATAAATCAATTTGGGCTATAAACCAAGCCCATTAATAAAACCCAACAACAATAATAAAAACCAAATGTAAACAACCTAACATACACCTACAAAATTGGTTATGGCAATCGATCATCCTCTTATCTAATAATTAATTCAATAATTAAATCATTGGATAACATGCAATGACAACATAATTAAAAAGATAAAATCAAATTTTATCTAATATAATCATAAGATCATATCTTATCATCAATTGTATCAAAATAATTAATTTTGTAAAATCTAATTTAACGGATAAAATTTATAAATTTTTAAAAAATTCAAATTTATCCAAAAATCAATTTTAAAAATTTCGGACTCAAACAATTTGACCCGATGCCTCGTGGTCTAATCAAAACAATTTTCGATCGGACCAAAAACTAAAATTCCAAAAATTTAAAATTCTAAAAATCAATTTTAATTTTCCCGGGCAGCCCCGCCTCCACGTGGGCCTGGGCAGCCCGTCGCTGCCCTTGGGCAGCGATCCAATCGCCGCTGCCCGTGCCCGTGTTTTCCTCAAAATTTAAAAAAAATTTGTTTTGTTTTCCAAAAACCGAGGCCAAAATTTTGTACAATCGATAAATTTTAATCGTTTGATCTGAGAACAACCTGACTCTAATACTACTGTTGGAACACGTTTTCAGATCAGTCAGATCTGATACCCGGAGCAGCGGAAGTTTAAAAATTTTTCTTTTCTGATATGGAACGATTCCATATCATGGGTATCAAATTACGATTAAAATATACAAGCAAAATAATAATAACAATTTATATTTTACCTCTTCAAGCTAAGGCTTGATTAATGGACTCCAACAGATTGAATATTCTCTTCTTGTAAATCCCAAGAACTGATGACTTGCTCGATCAACTCCTGAATTAGGTCCACGAATAGAAAACAGAAACCCTCTGATTGATTGCACTAGAATCAATCAGATGTTTATCGAAGAGATTTACAGATTTGATCTGTCAATTCATAATGTAATTTTTCAGAAAAATCACAGACTGAATTCTCTCAAGAAGGAGAAGGAATTCGAAAATTCCAACTTAGATTAATATGAGATTTTCTAAAATTCCAACTTGTAATGAATTGTGTTTTTCGAAATTCCTTACATCTACTATATATAATTTCTGTACTGGATTAATTATATGTCTAATAGGACACTAACTCCTTAGGGCCTATTAGTCATAACTTAAGCCCAACAAGCCAAGCCTGTTATTATAAAAATTAATATAAAATTCATCATGACTCCGATTGATAAACTAATTTCACCAATGTGCACAGAAACCATTTCTGTACCTTTTAAAGTCAAGATAATTTTTTTGAATCCGAATTCAGTGATTTTCAAAAATGCCCATCCCTATGTCATTTTAGGAAATTCCACTCCCTTTACTTAAGAAGTCCAACTTCTCTTTCGCTAAATTCAACTCTTTAAATTTAACTATCTCAACGGGGATTAGTAATCCATTACTTGTGCAACTCTCAATGGTTCAGGGATACAGCTAGCCGTGGGCTCACAACTCCTTGTGACTCGGAACAACAATTTCCGACTTACCCATCGAATCATGGTAAGAGCGCCTAGCAACATCGCCCCATGATTTCCTAGGTATCACTGATAGTGCCTGCAAGAACCAGTAGGTTTTGGTTAGCGTACAGTACGGTCCCTTCATTCATATATCCCGATCGAATCAACAACCATTGGTACATCGAGAGTCGTTCGAGATTCGATAACTATGCAATACATCTTGAAGATCAAATAGTGACATTGCATGTGCTACTAGGAAACCAAGTAACCTAAAGCACATCATGTACTCTGGCCAGAGATTTGTCACACTAATATCTCCTCAAATAGCATAGGATATCCACACTCGCAAGCGTGTGGTGAATCCTTGACAACAAAGCATTGACTCCTATATGTGTCGTAACTATACCCAATCTCGACACCTGATGGCCCTCATAGAGTTGGTAAACGAGTCAAAGTACATAACTAGCATATAGAGTCTCCATGATGTTTCAAGTAGTAAGGACTAATGATGTACAACCAAAACCGCGGACTTATCCACTCAATTAATGATAACCACTTGGAAAGTCAGAATAGGGTATTTCGATCATCCATCATATGAATATCCATTTGCATGCTTCGAACATCTCTATGTTCTATACCAATGAAACGTGGTACTAGGCATCGCAAATGCTAGTCTCAATCTCGAGCGATCCTTATCCTTATTAGCGGACGACTCAATTGACTAGGAAATGTTTAGAATATACAGTGATTATAAGATGTGTTTCATGATAGTCATTCAATTCTACTATCACATCTTACATGCACTCTAGTATATTCAAGGTCTTTATCTAAGTATCGTATAGTATGTCACAACATAATAATATGATAAAAGATAAAGTAAATGCCAATATAAAAGTGTAAATTATATTAAACAAAGATTGTTTACACATAGAGTCACAAAAACCCTTAGCCACAAGTTGGCTAATCGGGCACCCACTCTTTCAGCAACTGCCCCGTCGAATGGGGTGTCCAAGGAAAAATACACGGACGTGAGCGATAAAAACTGTAGTGATCCATACCGGAATCACTTACTAAGCAAGGCTTAAGCATGCAAATTAACTTAAAACACAATAATCAATTAAACCAGTGGAAAATTAAATAATTCAACTAAAACTATCAGCAAGAATACAACCAACCCCAAAATAAATATCGATAAATATTATACAATCCCATCGAATAGTAATGCTAAAGTCCACAAATAGAAACCTGGTATAGTACAATCCACCCTGCTGCAGCTCAACAACCGCTATCTCCCGGTTCACCAACCTAAGTCCTGCCCCGTAGAATGGGGTGTCCAGAACCAAAACCAAGGACGTGATCTAACAATGTTCAGTACAAAAGTATGAGTATACACATACTATAAATACAAAATTCAAATGTACGGGTACCTAAAACCTATCACGGTAGAAATTTTTGCTCAACAAATGGCGTCATGATATGTAGCACACTGAGCCATCGCATTAGGAGGTACTCCTATACCATAAGAAATACGTGGAATAATTGGACTCAAATCCATAGAATTCATCCACAAAACCTCGGGGCTGAGCAACTCATTTACTGGTAATATCAAGATATAGGCTCAACGTGATAATACATGCAACATAATAATCGTGACATAATAAATGCACATAAGTCATGTCATATAAACCATGAAAACATAAAACATGCATACTCAACCAGGGTATCTTGAATAGTACGTCTGTACCTCAAAATAAGTAACCTAGCGATACTGGCTCTCTAATCCAAGCCTATAAAAAAATAATCATTATATCAATTAACGCTTACTAAAAGCCTTAACTAGACTAATAGCTACTCACTGAAGTTAATTAGAGTCTGGTGATATACCCTCGTTTGTAGTCAGCCCTTTGATGACAAACCACTAAACTCTGGGCACAACACTTCTACGACTCTGGTAGCGCTTTGTCAATGCCTAGCCCTCAAATACGATGCTCGAAAACCCTTAAACCCGATTAGAAACGAGAGAGAAACTTGGAAAAGTTGTGAGGAAAGTGAAACTCTCGGACCCTATAGAGACCTCGATCGAAACGTCCGATCCCTAAATCAGAGCTTTCGAACGCACTTCGCAGAATCGGAACTTCCGATCACCCTTCCGAACTCCCTCAACCGAACGCATATATCTTATTGGACAACACACTACTGCCGACACAGTTTGCATCTTTCGAACTCTAGTTCGGAGCTTCCGAACTCTCTCAAGTCCAATCACTAAATCAAAATCCATACCATGTCTCAGTGACACAGGATTCGGAGCTTTCGATCTGCAGTTCAGTGCTTCCAAACTGCTATTCGGAGCTTCCGAACTGTCCCAACACTTGAAGCCCTAGGAACCATTTTTGATCATCCAAAATCCGATTTTCAACTCCTTAAACCCAAATGAGAATCCCTTAATCATGTTTTAGACAATAGATTAACTTAATTAGGAGTCGGGCTACTACATTCCCTCCAAATTAAGATATTTCGTCCTAGAAATCCAAACTAGGATAATCAGAACGATCAACGCTGAAACAATCTTATTAAAATGATGCAGTTATCAATACAACTGAATTGCTCAAAGGAAATAATTAAAATCAAAACAACTCTGGATGCTCAGAACACATACGACTCTCTAACTCTCAAGTCGCTTCTAGGGATGGCAAGGGGGTGGGTCTGGGGAGGGTTTGGCTAAACCCAGGACCCGCCCCGCCTCCCTTTGGACCTGCCCCACGAACTCGGCGGGTCCAATCCGGGTTAGACCTGTTGGACCCGTAATAAATTAAATAATTTTAAATTTATTAAATTAAAAAATTTTAAAGTTTAAAAATTAAAAAAAATCATTAAATTTAATTTTAAATATATATTTAAGACAAAAAAAATATTCTCACAAGTTTAAATTTATCAACTTGTAATTATTTAATACTTATTAGCTGAAATACATTATAATGATATATTTTTATACTAAACATATTATGATAAAATAAATTTATTTCAATCCAATAATATTATACAATCAAATTATGCATAAAATATTAATTATTTAGTATAATAATATGGCTAAGTGCGTCTGCTACTGGATTTGCAGAACCTGGATGATACTTAATCTCACAATCATAGTCCTTAAGAAGATCCATACAAATACGTTGTTTCATGTTTAACTCCGCCTGAGTGAACAAATACTTCAAACTCTTGTTGTCCGAAAAGATCTCGAATCACTTGCCATACAGATAGTGGCACCAAATCTTTAGTGCAAACATGATCGTTGCAAGCTCTATATCGTGCACTGGGTAGTTACCATCATGAGTTTTCAACTGTCTGGAGGCATAGGCAATCACATGTCTGTTTTGTGTTAGACACAACCCAACCTTTGAAGAGATGCATCGGTGTAAACCACATAGCCTCCGGGTCCAGATGGCAACGCAAGAACAGTCGCTGTAGTTAGTTGACTTCTCAACTCGTCGAAACTCTGCTCACACTCGTTTGACCAGACAAAAAGAACATCTTTTCCGTCAACTACGTCAGTGGTATAACAATTTTTGAGAAATTATCGATGAATCGTCGGTAATAACCTGCTAAACCCAAAAAACTACGAATCTCTTAATTTTTCTTTGGACGCGACCAATTCAAGATAACTTCAATCTTACTAGGGTCCACTGATACACCCTCTCGAGAAATGACGTGACCAAGGAATACCAATCTGTCAATAGAAAACTCTCATTTACTGAACTTGACATATAACTGCTTCTCACGGATAATCTGCAGTACAAGCCTCAAGTGATGTGCATGCTCGTCAATACTACAGGAGTAGACCAAAATGTCCAAAGCCGACGAACTACCCTAGAATCATAAGATTTGCTAACAACTCAGAGCCCTCAAACTCTAAGGAAAAACCCAAGACTAAATTCTTGTCCAAAGCCGAATGACCTGTCAGGGTAGATACAAAAAGTACTACGTCTAGGGATATGTACGTCAATATATAGTGCTTAATAAAACGTGTCAAAACGAATAAATGCAATGCACCAGTATCTATGAGAACAAAATCAGGAATTCCACATAAAATAAATGTATCTGCGATAACTTATTCATTCTCTTTTTTAGCCTGATCTTGGCTCAACGCAAGACTTGTCCAGGAATACTTGGCCTCTGGTTGTGCTCCCAACCGACTGTCTATATGGCCTCTGAGGAACCGATGCTTGATAACCCGAGCCATATTCTGATCCTCCAAACCGTATGCGGACAATCTCTCTTCATGTGGCCCAATTTGGCCACAACGGAAACAAGAACCTCCTGCTCCATGCCATTTGGTTGTCGGATGACGTCATTCGCACTTCTCGCACAGACCTTTCTTCTTCCCAAAGTGGAACACACTCCCACCAGATCCTGAACCTGAACATGAACCTGAACCTGAACCTAATGAATAAGACGCATCAGATTTCTTGAAATATTGGGCTTTAGACCCCAAGGAGTTACCTGGTCGGAAGGAAGAGAAATTCTTGTTCCTCTTGATATTGTCCTTCGCTTGGAAACAGTAGTTAACCAACACTTTATACGACGTCGGATCATTGCGGATGGCCACTCGATCGTGAATATCTGGATTAAGTTCTTGTAGAAAATGATCATACTTGGCCTTGGAGCTATTTGCAACATATGACATTAATAGCTCGAAAAAATTCTGCTGGTACTCATCTATAGTCATGTTGCCCTGCCTCAAGTTTATCTGCTCGTTTGTAATGTTTGTTGTATATTATGTCGATATGTATGGAATGTATAATATATTTTGATGAAATAAACCGGAGTGTTCTTTTTTTTTTCCCTGGTTTATTACCCAAACTTAAATTTGGAGGACGAAATTTCTTAAGTTGGGGAAAATGTAGTAACTCATACCCTGTTTTAAGATAATTAAATGTTAAACATGATTAAGTGTTACTAAAGACATAAATCAAGGGATTAAATGAGATTAAAATATGAATTATGGACTTCGAAACTACCGGGCAGTTCGGAAGACCCAAACTTGATACTCTTCGGAAGACCCAAACTTGATACTCTTCAGAAGCAGCGAAGTCAACAAGGTCAATTTTGGAAGCAAGAGTGTAGTTTGGAATGACCTAACTGAAGATCGGAACATCCGAACTCTTGCATCCAAGTTGCCAATGAGTAGTCACGAGGTGAACTGACACATGGCACAGTTCGGACCATTCGAAGTGACAGATCGGAGCATCCGATGACATGGTATGATGACTAAGCAATGAAACTGGACGCGCCTGAATGCATGGAGAGATCGGAACCACCGAAGCCCGATCGGAATGTCCAAACTCTGGCGTTTGGAAACGTGACGAGCATGTAGAGATCGGAAGATCCGAACTCCAGTTTGGAATTATCAATCTCTGTCTATAAATAGGGGACTTCAGACGAGAATTTAGGCCTTTTCACAAGTTTCATTTCCTACTTCAGTCTATAATTGAGGTCCCAATGATATAAGTGAGGTTATTTGGTAATAGTATCCAGTTGAGAGCAGAAACTAGGTTATTGATATCAACAAGCTAACGATGGACGAATGGTTCGAGAATCTTATTTAAATTATAGGAGTATATGTTAGCTGAGTTAAGGCTTTTAGAACATGCATGATTAGTGATATGATGAATCTTTGACTGTAGGCTTTGAACCTAGACTTTGCTAGGCTTGATCTACTACTACTAGAAGTACGTAATTAATGACTGAGATTTACATCTGAGTATGCATACTTATGTGTTGCATTTATGTGCCATAATATATGTTTACTACTTTATATACATAATGCACACGTTGAGTCGTATCTCCTTTGAGATAGTCTTTCTTGTAGGATTGCTCAGTGCTACACCTAATTATACTGTCTGACACCGGGAGTACCGCACGGAGCAGAGACTGATACTATAGTGATCTAGACTAAAATGTGAGCTACCTAGAGGATGGAGTCCTAGATGGTGCTACATACTCATAGGCATTGTTCTAAAAAACGAGATTAAACGGGGATTAAACAGGATTAAACATGAAACGTGATGAAAACGCTAAGATTCATGTAAAAACGAAAAAAAACGGTCAACTCTAAGTTGACCATATTAAACGTGATTAAACGTGATTTTTGTAAAAAAAAATTAAATTTTTTTATTTTTTAAATAAATTATATCAATTTAAAAAATCTCAAAATAAAACCATTTTCTTCAAAATCAAATAAATAAATCCGGTCATATATTTTTCAAATCATTTTTATTCAAAATTTTTGTGTTCTGGGTAATGTTTAAAATTTTTTATGCGGTCTAGCCATAGACATTGCTAAAAATTATAGTTTTGATATTTTTTTTGTTTTTAAAAATTTGAAAAATTGTATGTTACTATTAAATTTATTATATATGTGTGTTATTTAGCATATATATTGGTAATAGATAATTAAAATTTTAATAAAAACTTGAAACGTTTTTTCATGTTTAAACTTGTATTAAACACATTTAAACTTGTAAAACTTGAAACTTGATCTCGACGTTTCACCGCATTTCATGTTTTTTAGAACCTTGCTCATTGGTGCTTAGTCTGAGCAGGATTTGGTATTTGACCAGCCAACCCAGTCATCTCACACTGCATGCATCATATTAAGTTTTGTATACTCATATTTACGCACTGGACGTTGGTCGCTCACGTCCTTGGTATTATCTTGGATACCAATTTCTACGGGGCAATTCTCAGGCTGGACGGAGCAGGTGGATCAAAGCAGGGTTAGTTGCAGGTTCTGGAGATGTCAGGAGTTACTTGCTACAGTTAGTTTCATTTGTATATATTTTGGGTAAAAAAAATTGGGTTTGTAATATCGGGTGTATTCCGCCAGTTTATCTTATATTTCGTAGGTTTTTAAGTTTCTGCAATAAACTCGTTAAGTTTGAATATTTAATGTTTTTATATTAAGCTAATAACATGCTTAATACTGCTAGTTAGTAGGTGATCTGGGCGGGTCACTACAATAATACAACCCAATCGAATAAAGCTACTATCGTATACTAACAGCAACCGTCGCAACCTCACCTAGGTCACCTACTACGCAAAGGTCCAACTGCTGAGTCACCTTCAACTGCCTGTCGAATGGGGTGTCCATGAAAAATAACACAGACGTGAGCGAACTACGCTCAAAACGTAAAGCACGAGTATACATACTAACATGATGCATGAAAAATAAATGACTGGGTATGTGAGTATACAAGATCAATCCTGCTCAAACTGGTGCCAATGAGCGAGTAGTAACATCAGGGGATCAAACCACTGAGTAAACTCCATCACTCCAAACCAGAAGTGGATCTACAATGTCCAAGAACACTTGAGCCCGCTCAACCCGTCGGACACTATGACTCTCCATGTCTATCCGTCCAAAAGAAAGGCTGAACGACCCTACTGGAAAGACTATCTCGAAGGAGATACAAACTCAACATGATATACGCACATTCAACATAATATATCAAAGCATTAAAACATGGATCATGACATAAAAATGCAACATACAAGCATACATACTCGATAGCAATCTCAGTCAGTACTTACGTACCTCAACAAATGTCCTAGATGTACATGCATCTACAGTCTATTACTACAAGTCAAGATAATTATGCATCACTAATACGGATGTAAAAAACTTAGCTAAGCTAATAGATACTCTCTAATACTATTAGGAATCTCGACTTTACCTGAGTTCGTCATCAGCCCGCTGATGTCGAAGGCCCTGACCTAGGCACAGCTCCCCTACAAGTCTCGTAGCACCTCGCTATCGCCCGTCCCTTGAATATAAGACTAAAGCACTAAGAATATACACTGATATGCACTCAAACACCTAAAACATACACTGAATTGTGAGTTTTTGGCCCATATTTATAGACCTCGATCGGAAGCTCCGATCTTGCATGATTTCCACGTCTCGAAATGTAACGCTCCAAAATTATCTTAATTGAGTTTATTATTGATTATCCGAGATTAGAAATTCAAAGGATTGAATCGATATTTGATCAGGGACTGAGCTGCAATTTTTGAAGAATTCAGGGACTAAATTGCAATTTTGGACTTTTGACTTAGTCTTTAATATTATGTGCATGACTAGGCACTCCTTCATTTATTCTTCTTCTCCAACACGCCTTCCCTCCATTGTTATTCCCCAAATGTGATTTTGAGCTTTTGTTTTTCCGGTTTTGCTCGATCCGTCCGATAGAATTTTAATCTGAAGGTATATTCACGATCACGGCTTCGAAGGATTCGTTCTATCGTAAGTTTTTATTCGATCAGCTATACTTTGATTTTTGGATGTCGATGGAATTTGATTATTTTTGGATATGTTGTTCTTGAGCTAGCATAGATAGTTTATTCAAAGACGGATCGGAAAAAGAACAATGTTTGTAATTGTTATGATTTTATAGGTGATTTTGAAAAATGGGGGTTTGAGATTTTGTTGATATTGAGTTGTTTTGTTGGGATTGAATTTGATATGAGTTGTAGTTGATTGTTGTGCTGAGTTTGTGATTTTTCGGTTAGCCGTATATAGCCGTTATGCCGTCGATTTGAGTTTTGGATATTGTTGGATTTGAATTGATTGAGCCGTATTTTGTTTGAGTTTGAATGTTGATTTCGATACTATATTACTTCATTACAGATTTGTTTGAAGGCTGTTGAATTCGGAGTTGACAAAATTTGAATCGATAAAGAGTTGGCCGAGGATTGGAAATGTTTATTCATCGAAGTCTTGGTTTTAAGTTTGTAAGGATTTTGATTGAGATCTTTGTTTTTATTATCCAGATTTGAAGCTCTTCAAATCGAGAAAAGGTATAAGTCGACATCGAATTGAAATGGGACGAATACTCGAATCCGAGTTGATTTTCGAGTTTCCCTGAAACCACATACTTTCATGTTTATTTGAATTATATTTGAATGTATTCGATTTGAACTTGCATTCATCTTGAGCCATATGATTTGATTTCATTTTGAATTAGACATTTTGTGGACTATAATCGAGTGGTATTGGTCGTCGAGTTACTCCAATAGCCCGAAACTCCTTATAGTTGCTCCAGAGTTTAAAGGATCGAGATATGCATCATCCACCTCGATCGGAAGAGTCGGTGAGTTATTGTGATATCTTGACCTCGGGATCCCAACCGAAGAATCGAGTTTACCTTTGATTATCCGATTCGATAATTCTGATTTTAGGCCATGCATTTCATTCTATTTCATATTTGGAATATGTGGAAGTTATATCATGATTTTGATGTATTACTTGATATTGCATGCCTTGTTGCTTTTACTGGGAATATTATTCTCACCAGATTTATCCGGATGCTGTCTTGTTTTGTATATGTACTTGGCAACAGGTGGGGAAGGATCGAGTTAGAGGCGACATGATTAGCTCGAGATTGAGGGATAGAAGTGAGGCTTCGATTTAGAAGTCGAATAACATGTCGAACTCGTGTTGTATTGAAAGCATGTTTAGAACTCATTCTTCCTTTGAATTATCGAATTTTTTAATATTGAGGTTTGTATGTTGGTGTTGAATGTATTTTATACCTCGTTTTGTCTTGAATGGATTTTGAGTAGGAGAAATGAATTTAGAGCAAATCCTGGTTTTGAGTTCATAGTTGGTCTCGCTCGAGCGACTGTTTAATAACGCTCGAGCGAGGGTTTTTTTTTTTGAGACAGAGTCTGCCTCGCTCGAGCGGAAGTTTATTACCGCTCGAGCGAGAGCTTTTGTATTTTTTCGGTCAGAGTTTTGCCCGCTCGAGCGACAGTATTTTACCGCTTGATCGAGGCACTGTTCATGAGAAATAAATTTTTTTTATTTGATTCTTCTTGGCTCTTGTTGGTTTATTTGAATGATGTTTTTTTTCAAGATTAGAACCGAGGTCCTCACACGAAATGTCCCTGATCGGAAGCTCCGATCTGCATCTTCAGAAGCTCCGAACTCTTACTTCAGAAGTTCCGATCTGCATTCTTGTCCACATGTTTACACTTGACACGTCGATAATACGCATGACCTAACATTCGGATGTTTCGATCTCACGTTCGGTAGTTCCGAACTCGACCCTCTGCCTCCGAACTTCATTCCTGTTCCAACACCTCGGACCTTCCGAACTCCCTTAGGTCTACGTTCGGACTTTCCGAACTTCCCGAGCCAACTTTGCTTCTTGGACCATTTTTGGACATCCCGGAGTCTATTTCTCAGTCCGTTTGATCATATTAAAATCTCTTAATCATGCTTTACTATTCTAACCAACTAAATTACGTAAACAAAATTCAGGTAGTACCTTGAGCGTGTGGAGATGCGTGGAGGAGGATTTCTCTAGTGAGCGAGCTCCGAAGATATGCGAATTGAGCAAGCAAGAAATGAAGATATGTGATCGATTTTCTTCGATTAGGGCAAGAGCATTGATTTTGTGCTTTCTTCGAACAAGAGATAGATTATCAACGAGCGTGTGTACTTCTGCCGTTAGTTTAAACTCCAGTTTGACGGAAAGACCAAGAGAGGAAATTTTTTTGAAGATTCGGGACTAAGGTATTGTTTGGGAATAGCTTCTAGGAAGCACTTCTGAGTTTTTCATTAGCAAAATTTTGACAAAACTGAAAAATACTTTCTAAAAAATCTCTCAAATACTGCCTAAATCGGGTCACTAAATTGATTTGGGACTAAACCGAGAAACATCTATAAAATTTGGGACTAAACCGAAAACTTTTCTTATTTTTGATATAAAAACTAATATTTTTTTTAAATATATAAAACATATAATAGATCGTTTCACAAAATTAACTGATCGTACAATCACATGAGTTTTGCTATATATATATACTGCTCCCCGCGAAATTACCCCCGAGAATTTACCTTCACCACCGTGCTCTCTCTTGTGACTTGTCCTTTATATAAGTCCATTATTTTCAGAAAATCTAATACGAAACCTTCGGCAGTTTCTTCGACCCGTTTTCAGCGTACACAATCTCTTTTTTTTTTTTTTTTTTTCCACCGAAAAAACAGAATGTTATTATTTTGCGAATTCAATGAACCTCTGCAAAATTTCAATCAAACAATCAAAGGACTAAAGACGGACCTTAATTTCTCCTAATTGTAATTCCGTACCTTTCATTTCTTGAAATCTTTAATTGGGGGGATTTTTTGTTGATTACTTTAATCTGATGTTTACTGGTTTGATCGGTTGGTGTTTTTTATGTTATGCTTATGGTGATATCTCGTTTAATTTGTGGTGGTTGTGTTTTATTGATGGGTGTATGTGTATAAAGGGAGGATCTTTACGATCTTTAAGGTTTGTATGGTTACGATGAGGATCGGGAGGGTATAATTGATGGTCGAAAATTGATTTCTAGGTTCTTGAACTCTTGGGAATTTTTGGGAAGGCCGTGTATATTTGGAATTGATGGCAAAACTTTTAGGATCGTCAAATTTGACCTGTAATTGTAACAAGGAGGTTTTATGTGAAGTTTTTATTTTGATGTTGCAACATAGTATTGCTCGACCAGATCTGGTTTGCTTTAACGTTGTTCTGGTTTTGTATTTTCATCGATGTAAAGTTTAGTTTTTTCGTGTTTGCATGCTGGGTTTGTGTTGTGATTTTTTATTTGGGGCATTTTGTTCTGTATAATTCTTTTAGTTTTATGCTTGATTGTGATGTTGGATTGTACGCAAATGACCATTTATTGTCCCACAATACAACTGCAGGTTGCGGGACTCATTGGTGTCCATGGCCAAGAAATAGTCAATAATTCTTTATTTGAAGCCTTTTCACTCCTCAAGATTTTAGACCTGTTCATTTCTGAATTGTATTGATTTATGCTCGTGCGAAGTTGCAATCTGACATGCTATAAAGTCAACTAAAGATATTGATATTTCGTTTGATAAAATCAATCCTGTGTTATACATTACTGAAGCTGCCAGTAAAAAAGAGAAAATTTCAGTACACTTTTGCCGGTAAGTACAAATGTAATGGCTGATATACAATGTTCTGATTGTCTCGATCCAAAATACTGTTTTTCGTGTTCATTTACAGTCAGAATATTAAGCTATTTACTTTCTTTTTGTCAATGTTGTCACTGAACACTTTCAATTTTGGTATCTATTTAAATTGCTTTATACTTAAATTATGCCCCTTGTACCTTTTTCTGGGAGCCTGAGGGTGGGGAATGGAGCGATCTCATCCTTGCCTCTCTCAGCTGTTTTTTTGAATAGTAACTGTCTGGTGCATAAGTAGAAGTGGTAAGTTATCCTCTGTCATAGATCAAGGTAAATTCAGATAGTAGTGGCTTTGTTTTTGGGTAGAGATTGCGATCGATGATTTGGCTCTGTATTAACCACTGAAAGCTTATGATTATTGGATCATCCTTGTAATTCGACCTTAAACTGATTTTTAAGTTCTAGTTGAGAAGTTTCTAATATAGGTTAACATGTGCCTGAGTTTGTTACTGTTGTAGGCGGTGTGATGGTGATTTGTGATGTTCTTGAGTTATTCCTTTGGCTGCTTTCTCAATATTACGCTATCCACCAGAAATGTTTTAAGCTAATTTTTTTGGCCTTCACAAACTTGCTCTTGTTGAAAGATTTGGTGCCGCCACCACCCTTTAATACTCTTATCTCTTTCTTTTGCTAATGATAACCTCTTTAAGGGTGAAAAGAATGAAGTTTTCCACCGACAGTGGTTGTGTAAATAAGGAGTTTTAGCCTTTAAGAGGTCGTGTACTGTATGGTAACAGCGCATGTTGGAGGTTTTCTAAGACAGGTTCGATGACATTTTGATTTCAGCTTGGTGAAGCTATGAATGCTTCAATGAAATAGTTAAGATCTTTTCTATCTCTAAGCACAGAGTACCCCCATATATATGGTTCTCTTATTGTCCGCAGATTTCTTGGATGCATATCAACACAGGTAAGTTGGTTACATCTATCTAGAACTGATATTGGGTAAGGAATTGGTACGACTGTCATATTTTCATCATAAGAAGAGATGTTAATAGATTACGAGGGGCGTGCCTAGGTTCAAGATGCAGTATGGTTTGGCCCTGCTCCTTGGCTTGTGCATCCCTTTAATGAAGTTCCCTCCTTCAATGTGAAGCACACACCTGAAATGCTTGAAGCTCACGTTAACGTCTATTATAAGTTGCAGACTCCTAAATTTCAAAAGGCACACACATTGTCTCGAGCATTGTGCTAGAACTTGGAGAGCACTTGTGCACCTTATGCTTATACCTCATGCACACTTTTTGCCTTTAATAACTTTTATGATGGGAATGTTTTGTTTAGTTGTAATTTTGTTTATATGTATCTTATTGTCTTTGCCATCTCTTTTGTCACGTTAGAATAAAGTTTCTTTTGGTATCTTTTCTTGCATCAGCTTATACGTAGAACCACTATACTGATGTATTTAATATTAGCGACATATCACAGTGCAAATAGATGGCTAGTAGAAAACGAAGCATATCAAACGATGCAGATGTCTCTGCTCTGAACAAGGAATTGGATGAAGCTTTATGCCCAATATGCATGGACCACCCACACAATGCTGTTTTTCTCATTTGCAGCTCCCATGGCAATGGCTGTCGCTCCTTCATTTGTGATACCAGTTACAGGCATTCAAATTGTTTGGATCGATTTAAAAAACTTGGAGAAGATAATCCTGATAGATTGCCTGCGCCGAGTTTGGAACATGAAGGACAAGTTGATTCTATTGTTACTTTTAATGGGAACTCAACGACCTCAAGTGATATCGGTGTGAATCATGTCGATATTTCTCTCACTGCAGGCAACTCTACAGCCCTTGTTGGCATACCTGGTGGATCAAGGCAAAATAGCTCCCACAATGTGAATCCTGATTTCGAAAATGTACATCCAACATCATGGGAAAGTCTTAATCTTGATGAAACCTACATGGAAAAGTCAGAGAAGACATCAAACCTGAAATGCCCTTTATGCCGAGGCGATGTTTTGGGCTGGAAAGTTGTGGAAGATGCAAGAAAATACCTTAACCTGAAGTCTCGAAGCTGCTCCCATGAATCGTGTTCATTCATTGGCAACTATGGGGAGCTACGTAGGCATGCTAGAAGTGTTCATCCAACAGTTCGTCCAGCTGATGTCGACCCATCAAGACAAAGTGCATGGCGTCGGCTTGAACACCAAAGAGAATATAATGATATAGTCAGTGCCATTCGATCAGCCATGCCTGGTGCGATAGTACTTGGTGATTATGTTATAGATAACAGTGATAGATTTTCAGCTGAAAGGGATAATGCTGGAGGTGACAGTGAAGGAGGTCGGTGGTTAAGCAGGTTATTATTGTATCATATGATTGACGCGATGGAATCAGGAGCTGAGCTAAGAGGTGGCAGGTCGAGAATGTTGTATAGGCACCGTCGCTCTGGTGGACCATTTTCAAGACGTCGTTATCTGTGGGGTGAAAATATATTAGGCCTCCGAGAAAACGATGGTGACCGTGATGAAGACAGTAGAGATGGTATACCAGATTTGAACATAGATATTGTTGATGATGCTCCTCCGAACCCGAGAAGGCGAAGGAGATTGACACGTACTCGGTCCCATGAAGATCAACCATAATTTCTGATAGATCGATCTGGTAGTACTCTTTCTTGGTATGTATAAATTAGCATATATCTTGAATGAAGTAAAGGTAGTTTTTGACCAAACCTTATCGGGTTTCCTTGATGGTTCTGATGATCTGCAGGTTGATTGTTAGAACGTCGAGGCACGGACTGTAAACCGAGTTTGAGATTCCCGTAAGCTCAAAGCAAGAACATTGGGGTGGACAAACTTGTCAAGGGAATATTTGCTTGGATTTGTTGCTGCAGTGTTGGCTTCTTTCATTGAAGGGGGCAGAATAAAAGTAAAAGGCTTGTTTATGAAGTGTGTTTTTAGCTCTACATATTTGTACTCTTTCTTTTCCTTCTTCTTGCTTCCTTTTTCTCTTTTTTTTTCCTAAAAAAAATAAATTTCTATTGTTGGATATGTTTTTTTATGGTCTTTGAACTTAACTACACATCCATTGTATGTATATGTTCACTTTGGTTGGTGATGCTGTTCTGTACATCCATCCCATGGTCGAAATGATCATAGTTAAGCCTTTTGTGTTTGTATTTTTTAATATAGTTAAATATTTTGAGAATCTGTCCAAAAATTAAATTTAAGAAGATGATGCATAAACATCATGGCACGTACGAGTGTGTTATATCATTTAATTTTCCTTCTTATCAAAGGTGTTGTTGGGAGGGTCTCGAACACGGATTTCTAAGTATAAATAAATTTTAAAATTCCCATATTAGAAGATGATACAATGATTAATTTTTTTTTTAATAATATAAACTAATATTTGCATACAAGAAAGTGAAATGATATGGAAATAATAATAAGGGGTTTCGGTTTGAGAATTCTTGGATTTTGGAACCTGAGTGCCACGAAATTGTCCGACAAGGCTGGTAAAAAGATTTACAGAAATGGGGAAAAGTGAAATACCGTTTCAAGAAATCCATGCATCACTGTCGGGGAAAAATTGAACTATTTGAAGTGGGTAAGAATTGATAGTGTTGATGTCACGTTTCGAAATTGGGCCTAGTTGACATCGGCAATACTTAACGTTCTCACATTAAATAACAAGCCTTAGAGTACAAAATTTCAAAAATAACCAGTCTTTTCATTCATAAATTAAATCTAAATTCCAGAAGTCAGTCATCGCGTTCACCATCCCCAAAACTGGTCC
The DNA here is from genome assembly GCF_033568475.1 of Henckelia pumila. Taxonomy (NCBI): domain Eukaryota; kingdom Viridiplantae; phylum Streptophyta; class Magnoliopsida; order Lamiales; family Gesneriaceae; genus Henckelia; species Henckelia pumila. Next base: position 126,001,571 of record NC_133120.1, on the reverse strand, counting down.
TGCTCATCATCCTCGAGTTCTTTTTCGTTCTTATCTAAGATTATTTTGGGTGGTGAGTGATATGAGTGTCACTCAGTAAATGACGGAAATATCCAGCTTTTAAATCGTTTTAAGAAAATTTACATACACATACAGAAAGAGAACAGAACTGAAGTCTTATATATTCATCATAAATACAGATTCAATATATGCACCAATTAACTTATGAATTTTGTGGCTAACTGATGTCAACCTCTTATATGCTTATCCTATAAAAGGTGAGAAATCAGAACATAACAGAAACAGAGCAGAGTGTTTAGAATATGTATACCTACCACTAGTTCACAAACATCAGTGCATTAACATTACTGTTTTAGAAATCATGCTTTGAAAACAGATATATATGCTGGAAGAGAACTTAAAACGTAATATTAGCTTTAAAACCAAAAAGCACACTTACTGTAGATTGCTAACATAAATTTTGGTTGTTCTTGAGGTTTTGCTCTTTCCCAACTGAAGCTTGACTAGACGCTCAACTAGTCACTCAACTGAACGCTCAAACTCATTTTTTCTATGTATTTGCTCAGAATCTTGTGTAACCCTTAATAAAAAATCTGAGTGCTATTTATAGGAAAAATTATGATTGTTAGGCTGCCCATTTAATGCCATTATTTGCTATGAATTTTAGTTAATTCATTGGTTAAAAAATCTCAAACTATATGTTGTCTGTTACGGATTGACAACTGGATGTCCCAACTGAACTGGATTGACCAGCTGAATTGGTTTGACTCTGGTTCAGTTTCCTCAACTGATTAACATGATCAATTTTCTTTCAGTTCAGTTCACTGTCTTCTCTCTTCGATTCCAGTTCAGTTCGGTCAACTTCAGTGTAGTCAACCTCAGTTTCCTTCCAATTTAGTTTAGTGTTTCTTCAGCTTTGGTTAAGTCAACTTTAGTTTAGTTCAGTCAATCATTTTAGTTAACTACTCAACTCAACCAACTGCTCCACTGATTTGTAGGGTCTTCACAATTGATCCACAGATTGTGGAGACCAAACAGAAGCTTGACTCGTACGTTGCTACTTTCATGAGTTCATTTTAACTTATTTCCTAGATTTGTTTACATCCAGAGATTGTTTTGATCAGATCATTATCCCCGTTGTTCCAAGATGTATGGATGAAAATCAGAATTTGTCTCTCATCCGCCCTTTTGAGGAACAAGAGGTGAAAGCTGCTATCAGTTCAATGCACCTGGATAAATCTCCTGGACCAAACAAAAGGAATCCTGGTTTCTATCAGAAATTCTGGGATACCACGAGTACGAATGCCATTACCATTTGCTTATATTTCTTAAATCATTGATTTCCGTCCGAGGTATAAATGATACATCCATTGTCTTAATTCCCAAGAATATATAAAAGCCCTGAAAAAATCTCTGATCTTCGAACAATCTCTTTATGTAATGTTATTTATAAAATTATCTCCAAAGTGCTGCTAACAGATTGAAGGGTGTGCTTGACCTTATTGTTTCATCCTTGAAAAGTGTCTTTACACAAGGAGGATTTATAACTGATGATGTGATCTTTGCTTCTAAGATTGCCCATTATTTGATACGTAAACAAGAAGGAAAAAAAGGGGAGGCAACTCTTAAAATTGACATGTCTAAAGCATATGATCATATTGAATAGGCTTACTTAAAAAAAATACGATGGTACAATTAGGTTTTCATCGCAAATGGGTAGATATGGTAATTTTTTTTTTTTTTTTGGGGTAGATATGGTAATGTTATGTGTTTCATGTACACAATGGTTCAAGATGGTTATGAGACTGGTCTGATGATCCCTCGACGCGGGCTGTATGAATGAAGTGTTTTCAAAATCGGACCAAACCGACCGGTTCGACCGAGAACTGTTCACAAGTCTGAGCCACAACATGCTAAAAAACCGTTTTAACGGTCAAACCGACCAAGAACTGGTCGAACCAATCAAGAACCGGTTCCAACGGTCTTCCAATTTTTTTTTTTATTTTTTTCAAAAAATTAATTTTTTTAAAAATCTTAAATTTAATATTTTATTATATATATACTTGATTATTTATAATTTGTAATTCGTTAAATATTATTTTAGTAAATACTATTTTTTAAAATTATTTAATTTATTTTAAAAAATATATATATATATATATAACTATAATATAGTTATTTAAATTTCAAACTATGGTAAATATATATTTTGTGTATATTTATATATATCTTTTAGGTTTTTAAATTTTTAAAATATATTATTCATTATATTATATAAACGATTTTCAGGTATGATCGTCCGGTTAAAAAAAAGTGATTGGTTGTACTATATTTTTAAGGTAGATTGGTTTGATCACCGTTCCAAATATGAAAACATTACGTCAAGAGAACCTATTATCACGTTATTTTTTCATTATATATGTAGAAGGTCTCTCTTCTTTGTTGCTTTCTGAAGTAAGATGAGGAACACTTCATGGGGCCAAAGTGGCTCGAACATTTCCGTTCATCTCACATATCTTCTTTGCGGATGATAGCTTTTTTTTTTTTTTTTTTTCCGAGCTACAATGGAGGAATGTGAAATTTCGAGGATTTTCTTAGAACATATGAACGTGCCTCTGGTCAAGTTGTAAATAATGATAAATAATCTATCTCTTTCGGTGCAAATGTGTCATCGGATGTGAAGAATAATATTTGTGAAGTTTTAGGCGTGGAGTACACAAACAATCATGAAAATATCTTGGGCTCCCCTCTCCTATTGGTCGTAATTAAATCTGAAATTTTCGCTTCTATCGAAGAAAAATCTTGGAGCTGTACGCATGAATGAAGGCATAAATTTTTATCTCGAGCTGGTAAGGAAATACTTTTAAAAGCAGTGGTACAAGTCATCCCATCGTATGCTATGAGTGTTTTCGCTCTCCCTATTTTCCTTTGTGATGAACTAGAGCATATGATGAATTTTTTTTGGTGGGGTGAGACAGGTAGTGTTAGTGGCGGTATACGCTGGAAAAGTTACGCGAAACTTAGTAGGAGCAAAATGGAAGGCGGGTTGGGATTTTGGAAGATTCATGAATTTAATATGGCACTTTTATCTAAAACATATTTGGAAACTACTTAGAAAATCGACTTTTTTTGTTTCTCAAGTAATTAAGGCCAGTTATTACCCACAGAGTAATTTTTCTTGATGCGAGAATTGGATCTAATCAAATTTATGTGTGGAGAAGCTTAGTGGCAACCAAAGATCTTATTCGAAATGGGGCGAGGAAGCGAATTAGCTCAGTTAATCAAGCAAAAATTTGGGATGACCCATGGCCGCCTAATCCAACTATACCATATATTGAATCCGAGGGTATTCTTGAGTTGTTGCGAGCCGCAGTTAAGTCATTGAGAAATGCCGAAAATGGGACTTGGGATATGGATCTTGTGAAGGAGTTATTTAATGAAAGCCTTATTTTTTGTATCGTATTTCAAAATTTTGTGAAAAAAAAGCTAAAAAATGCCTCCTAAAATCTCCCTTTAAACACTACCTAAGTTTGACGAGATTTTCAAGACAGATGAATATGGAGTGCTTACAGGAAGGGTGACTATACTGTCAAGAGTGGGTACAATGTTGTAGGACCGAGCGCTTGCCGCTTTTACCAAAAGCTATAGCTGATGGTAATTGTGCAACTCAAATCTTTTAAACCGCATAACAGCTCAAAAGTCATGGTTCGATCGCTCTAACAAGCAGAGACAATTATTGCACCTCAACAATCTCCCTCCCAATAATTGCATTCTTTGCAATAAATGGGAATCAAACCCATGACCTTGGCTCTGATACCAATTGTAGGACCGAGCGCTTGTCGCTTTACCAAAAGTTATAGCTGGTGGTAATGGTGCAACTCAAATTTTTTAAACCGCACAACAGCTCAAAGGTCATGGTTCGATCGCTCTACCAAACAGGGACAATTATAGCACCCCAACAAATGCATTCATGTGTCAAAGAGTTTTAAATCCTAATGCTTAGAGTATCAACTAGAAATTGGTTTGGAAATTGAAACTTCGAACAAAAGTTAGAATTTTTATTTGGCAAACTCTGACTTCCTGCCTCCCAACAATGAGAGCTTTGCAAATCCACCAAGTAGAAGTTTTCGTGTGGTGCCCCATTTGTCATACTGCACCATAATATTATTTTCATTCTTTGATTTCCTGCCCTTTTGCGAGACAGATTTGGTGCCTTGCTTCTATTGGTAGTAACTTTCGTTCTGTGGGATTATTTGTTGAGTGGTGGAATGATTTTATCACAAAAAGAGATCTTCAAGAGGACGAGATTGCAACAGTAGTTATGTGGAATATTTGAAAAAATCTAAATGAATTTGTATGAAATGGAGTTTGTAATTCTTCATCTTTCATCTTCCAGTTAGGCTTAAATATATCATATGCGTTCTAAACGGCAAAAAGCAAACAAAAAATCTGCTCATTCCCATCAATCTCCAAGACAGCAAGAACAACCACGTTGGAGTGAACCTCCCAAAACAAATCTGAAATGTAATGTCGACACAACGTTTTTTTAATATCCTTCTCATATAGGCTATGGTTCCATTATTCGTAATTTTCAAAGTATGGTGAAAACGAGAATACATGAAAGTCTATCAGGTGCATATGACTCAACAATAGCCGAAGCTTTGGGAATTCGAGAAGCACTCAGTTGGATAAAGAATCAACATTGTTACCCCGTGAAATTATTCTAGCCCGAACCCGTTCATTATCCCAATGGTGGGATTATTATTAGAACGAAAAGTCCAGCCCATTTTTCTGCATGGTAGGTCTTGTCATGACCTGAGCTGCCTTTAATAGGCCTACCCGAGCTAGGCCCAATACGTTGCACATAAGTTTCTAATTCAAGCAGGACTCTGATATATATATATGAGATAAGCTTGAATATTTTCAAATATTCACAAGATAGAGATAAAAGCTTAAGAAGGGACCAATGGATGAAGAGTCCTAGTCCAGGACATGTTATAGTTCGACTAGGTAACTTACTCTATTTACTCCTATAAATACAGGTACTGTTATAGTTGTGTTCATTCATTACTCACTATTCATTATTCATCAACACTCACTCTCACTTTTACATTCACACACTCATATCTCTCAGTTTTCGCATTAATCATACCTTCTGCCTTCAAGACACTTACTTAGGCATCGGAGGAGTCACGCCGAAAACACCTTCGGCGCCCTTTGACCTAGCTGTTGCTTGTGCAGATTTTAGTGGTGCCCGACCTGACCTGTTTCATAAAGGATTTGGAGGATCCATTCTACCAGACCGAACCCGAGGTAAAAAATCGACATCATCAGTTGGCGCCGTCTGTGGGAAAACGAAGTTTAATCCCATGATTTTGATTCCTCGTGGTTGAGTTTAAGATGAATACACCTATTGTCTGTGTACAATACAAGGAGAATACTCATAGCCTTTACGGACCAACCTCAAACACTTGTCTCTCTCCTCCATATCGTTTTCTTCGCCATCTTCACGATTCTTTCTTATTTTCTTACTTTAAATTTCTTATGTGTAATTCAACTCTTCGTATCTTTTTATCAAGTTTCCCGTTTTCAAAAATAAAAATAGATTCGGGATCCTCACAACGGGTACTGTCTAGTGATACCCATTTTTGTAAGTTTTCTCATATCACCCAGAAACCCGATTCCGGCAGCAAGTCACTTAGTGTGGGGATCTCGGGTGCTAATCTCATCTTAAGGGGCAAATTAACATTTAATCATAAAGGAATCACACTTGAACGAATAAAATCAAAGACTGAATTTTTTTTTATTTTTAAAATTGCAGCTCACACACGGACCTTGGTCCGGATCCTGCACGGACCATTGCACGGGGTCCGTGCAGCTTTTGGGCAAGGGTCCGTGCCTTTGCTATAAATCAAAATCAAAGGAATTGCCGGACAGAGAACACACGGACCCTTACACGGAGGCTTGCACGGGGTCCGTGCCTTCTTTTCTCAAAACATATTTTAGGACAGAGTCCATCCGGACCTAGGTACATGGCATGCACGGGGTCCGTGCCCTGCGTATAAAAATCAGTCTTCTTAAGCTATCAAGTCTGAAAAAATGATATAATATCTCATATAAGCTATCCAACATGATTCTACATAATTGACATGCATTTAAACATCAATCTACATATCTGTAGTACATGAAATCTCAAGTATAAATCAATACTCAACAACAACATATACAAAAGTGCTTGTTGTTCTAACATGATTACCAAATTTATAAACTACATGTCATCTGCTTAAAACCCGAGTCTCCACTTCTAATCTTTCAATCTCGTGCTATCCAAGCCAAATCTGACTTGCTTATGCCCCAACCTGATGCAATGCACACATACAAACAAATCAACAGCCGGATAACTCCGGTGAGAATAAATCTCAGTATGAACGACATGCATATACATCATTTAAGCATATTAAATCTATATGCCAAATGAATCTTACATCTCAAATTATGTAATAACAGGTAAAACATGCTAGTATATTCGTTCATCTATGATAAAATAATACCAAGCATATAAACTCATTCACATCTTGAATGTCATATAATAACATGCTAGCATTTATAAACGTATATTCTAAACCATAGAAATCTCTAGCTTAATGCATAAATGCAATGCATGTGTCAAGGAATAGGCTATCAAATCTGATATCAATAAATCGTAGTTCTGGGATCCCGGGAAAATAAAATCTTTAACCGACCACCGACTCTCCCAATCGAGGTGGCGTTAAATATCTCAATTCCCTTGACTTTGGTGTAACTATAGTGAGTCATCTAGCTCTGGAAATAAATCTATATTCCGTGCCATGAGTCATCTGACTTTGGAAGTAAATCTATATTCCTTGCCACTCAACTACAGTTCTCCAAACGTCATCTGCACTCTAGACCATTCAGCCCTCTGTGCTTTTCAAGGTAGGGTACAAGATGAATGCAACATAATGTGGATGCCTCAAATCATAAATAGGCTAAAAACAACATCTTAAACACATCAATCATATAATCATATGATCATATAATCACTCAAAGCAACAATATCAATTAAATCAAAGACGACAATTTAACATTTACATAAATGTTTTGGGAACTCAAGAAGATGTCTATCTTGAATAATCTATCCCATTTATGCAAACGTAAACAATAACATATATTAAACATGCATGTATGTGATTTTAGGCAACTCGATAATCAGAAACAATCTCGAGTTATTCTGCCCATCTTATTAATGTCTATTCATACCTTTCGATCTCGAGTTTAGATGATCCAAGTCTGGACAACTGACATCAAAGAACTTCTATCAAAATCTGCTCAAATCATTACAATCATTCAAGGCAAACTAACTTCAAACCTTCTTCCATCTTTCTTGGTTCAAAGGCTAACTTCTCGAGCTCGCCGACTCGAAATCGATATGTTGCAATTCAAATCTGAAATGCATTGATATATACTTCAAGATGAGCTTTCAATATCATTTGATTCTTATTTAGGCGCAAACAATCTAACAACTTGATCACGTGACCAGAATTCAAACCGACGGCGTAACGGATCAAAACCGGAAATTCTAAACACATAAACATCATCAATACTATAATCTCAACATGATATCATCTTCAATTCATCAGCACAATTTCGAAATCCTATAGCTAAAAATTTCAGAATTTCGAAAATCATTCCATAATTCAAAAACATGCTCAAACGACAATTTTTTCTCGATCCGTCTAAGATATGCTATCGTCGTATATACTAGAACATGTTTATCCAATCAAATATTAATTCTAACAACATCATAAAATTCAAACATGGTAGAACTTCATAAAACTTGCGTCAAAACGTAGCACTCGGAGCCGTGATCGCAAATATACGATCAATCGAAAATTCTATCGGGCGGATCAATTTTTATCGGAGTTGAAAGAATCGAAAATGGCTTTGGAATTTTTTCAGAACTCTCGGCCACTTTCTGAATTGTTTTGGGCTGAAAAATCTGATTCTCACGTGTAAAAGTAGATATATATAGACTTATTTGCATTTTTAGCCCCTGAACTTTGGCATATTTGCAAATTAGTCCTCGGACAAGCGATTTAATTCAATTTCAATCCTAAATAATTTAAGAATAGTATAATTTAATTCTAAACTCAACATATTCTCAAATTAAATATTCTCGGATTAAAATTAAATCATTTCGAACCTTATCACATTTTAGTCCTTGAATTTCTCACTAATTGCAAATTGGTCCTTGCCCGTATTTCATCCTCAAATTAAATCCTTGATATTTATAATCTTGGAATTTACATCTTACATTCCATAAATATCAATTTAAATATTTTTAATTTAAGAATTCCGGATATTAGAATCTTAAAATCCAAAAATTCTCAAATTAAATATTTTTGACCCAAAATTGAAATTTCTCATTTCCATAAATTCTTAAATTCATCTTTTCACTCTTATTAGGAATTTAACTCTTAAATCCCATCATTAAGAACTTAATATTTTTGGGCCTTACACTTAGCGCCGCCGCGGGCAGCCATCTTAAGGCCAAGCCCGACCTATCACCGTGTAGTAAACTCATAGGTGCATCTCTCAGTCCAAAAATCCCCATCTCTTCAATACTTCGCCGTCGAACTTGTCTTGGGTTCTACACCGGCCGTCGCCGCCCTTTTTTGACCGTCTGAGCTTCCGGGAATCTGAGTAAAACCACCACTGTTCTTGAGCACGAAACAGTATCTTGGGTTTTGAACATTTGGTATTCTCTTTCGATCTTGAGGGATTTGATTGATGTCTTCTTGCACAGCTCCGAAACATCCTCTAAACGGTTGTCCTTCTTCAAGAGATACGTCTATATTCTTTATCGTGATTTATATATTATTATTCATTATTATCGTGATATATTTATTTTTACAATCATGCTTATGAATGGATTATTATGATTATGTGTGAACGTGTTGGCTTATATTCAGATTTCAACTTGGTCTGTGTGTTTTGATCGGCTCGATAGCTTCCTCTGTTTGGACACCTTCGTTCCCAGCATTACCTCACTTTAAGTGTTCGATGAATAGCTCGATTCTTGGTTGGTTTCAAGCATGGGCAAACATATATGCATTAATTGGTGATTTTTAGTATCACACTTTCATACACTCGAGACTTCCACATGTATTTCAAGCATGAGCAAACATATATGCATTAATCGGTGATTTTTAATACCACACTTTCCTACGCTCGAGACTTCCACACGTATTTCTTCCTCCTCACCATGAATTATTTAGAATTATTTAGTCAAATTCACACATTCTCAGCCTACCCGTATACTATTTCATCAAATATTTACCTTTCTTGATTTTATTAATGTGACAATATTTTTCTCACTGCATATTTGACAAGATGAGCTTTACAATTACAAAGATGAGATTCTTTTTGGAATAAACTTCAGATACTCGAGATTTCATCAATAATGATATTTCATAATAAATTTCTTAGGCTGCATTATTTCAAATATCATATATTATTGTTATTTTGGGTTTTTTGGGCCACGTTTTTCTTTGTGCCTTATTGCAGTGTCTTTTAGTTTGCATGGCACACCGTGCCTAAGCTCCGCTCATATGGTTTTTACTATCAGGCCCATCGAACACCTTAGCTTGATACCTTGTGAGAACCTAATCAAGCCTATTTGGCTACTCAAAAATTAAATATAAGATATTGGGTGTGCGATCTCGCAATAAGGCTCAATTCTACGATATTGGGCATGCAATCTCGCAATAAGGCCCAATCCATGATTCAACACTTTATAAGCCCGGGCAAGTTCGGCGTCGAAATCCTCTTCGAGGGCACTCAAAGTTCACCTCAGTGGCCCACATCAGTGGTATACAAAGCCTAGACAGGTCGGCACTCAAAGCCCACGTCAGTGGCCCACATCAGTGGTATAAAAATCCCAGGCAGTTCAAGCACTCAAAGCCCATGTCAGTGGCCCACATCAGTGGTATACAAAGCCCATACAGGTCTGGCACTCAAAGTCCACCTCAGTGGCCCACATCAGTGGTATACAAAGCTCAGGCAGGTCTGTCACTCAAAGCCCACGTTAGTGGCCCACATCAGTGGTATACAAAGCCCAGGCAGGTCTGGCACTCAAAGCCCACGTTAGTGGCCCACATCATTGGTATACAAAGCCCAGGCAGGTCTGGCACTCAAAGCCCACTTCAGTGGTATACAAAGCCCAAGCAGGTCTGGCACTCAAATCCCACGTCAGTGGCCCACATCAGTGGTATACAAAGCCAGGCAGGTCTGGCACTCAAAGCCCACGTCAGTGGCCCACATCAGTGGTATACAAAGCCCAGACAGGTCTGTCACTCAAAGCCCACTTCAGTGGTATACAAAGCCCAGACAGGTCTGTCACTCAAATTCCACGTCAGTGGTATACAAAGCCCAGACAGGTCTGGCACTCAAATCCCACGTCAGTGGCCCACATCAGTGGTATACAAAGCCCAGCCAGGTCTGACACTCAAAGTACACTTCAGTGGCCCACATCAATGGCATCAAAAGCCCACATCAGTGGCATCAAAAAGTCCACATCAGTGGCATCATAAATCCACGTCAGTGGTATTCTCCAAAGCCCGACCAAGCTCGGCATCATGTAATCCCACACAACTCGTGGTTATCTTAAAAGCCCGATCCGCTCGGCAACATCAAATGTTATCGACAGCTCTTTATTCAAGCTCGTTTCTAATCAGACCTTCATCTAGACCGTTCGTTGAAAACAAATCACGCGGATTCAAATCCAGGTCGTCCGAAAGAAGCACATGGAGTTTGGGGTCAGTCTTGTACTCTTGGTCTAAATTAATTCTTATTTTAGACCAGTCGGGGAGGTAATATTGTTACCCCGTGAAATTATTCTAGCCCGAACCCGTTCATTATGAGTTTATAAGGGTTGGCCCAATGGTAGGATTATTATTAGAAGGAAAGGTTCAGCCCATTTTTCTGCATGGTAGGTCTTGTCATGACCTGGGCTGCCTTTAATAGGCCTACCCGAGCTAGGCCCAATACGTTGCACATAAGTTTCTAATTCAAGCAGGACTCTGATATATATATATATATATATATATATATATATATATATATATATATATATATATATGAGATAAGATTGGATATTTTCAAATATTCACAAGATAGAGTTAAGCTTAAGAAGGGACCAATGGATGAAGAGTCCTAGTCCAGGACATGTTATAGTTCGACTAGGTAACTTACTATATTTACTCCTATAAATACAGGTACTGTTATGGTTGTGTTCATTCATTACTCACTATTCATTATTCATCAACACTCACTCTCACTTTTACATTCACACACTCATATCTCTCAGTTTTCGCATTAATCATACCTTCTGCCTTCAAGACACTGACTTAGGCATCGGAGGAGTCACGCCGAAAACACCTTCGGCGCCCCTTGTGTAGTTGCCCATACCCTAATTGAGTAATTAAAGGATTAATGCTAATTAAATAAATTGGGTATCGGACGGATCGGAAGCTCCGATCAGCGATCGGAGGCACCGATGATATTACGTCATCCATGACGTGTGGTTGGATCGGAAGCTCCGATCACCCCTATCCGAAGTCAACAAGTGATATTTTTACACGTGGCAGATCAGGATCTTCGGAAGCTCCGATGGCAGGATCGGACGTTTCGATCGAGGTTCGGAAGTTCCGATCGAGGATCGGAGGCTCCGATCGTTGTCAATAAATAGAAGGCCAAGAATTCACTTTCAATTGCCAATTCCGGATTTCCTCTCTACTCTAGTCGTATTCGAGTTATTATAGCCTTCCTAAGCTTGACCCGAGAGTCGTCGAGGCGTTCGAAAGTCATAGCAGAGTTGTGCCCAAGTTCTGGTGGCATCGACATCAAAGGGCTAATGACGGACGAAGGTATATCTTTTGCTTCCTATAAATATTTAGGAGTATGCAATAGCTTAGTTAAGGATTTTAGAGCACTTTGATGATAGTAGTATCATTTGACAGTGTAGAGCAGACTATAGGCGTGGACCTAGAGTTGGTAGAGCTTGAACTGATTTGAGGTACGAAAGTACTGTTGGAGATATCCTGACTGAGTATGCATGTATTATGTGACTGCATGGTTTATATGTCATTGATTTATGCTGCATGCATTTGCATACTGAGCTATCTCCTTCGAGATGTATGTTAGTAGGGTTTTTCCCTATCTTGTTAGTGGTTGGACTTCCATCGATTTGGGTCCGGCATATCCACTGGTATTATGGTATGGGAGCCACCTCCTGAAGCGACGGCACAGCGTGCTACATACCAGGGCCCGGTCTGTCTCTGTTATCTGATCCTTGACCTCGAGTTTATAGGGAGTTCACTTTGCATGCATGTATACTCATACTCTCATGCTGAGCATTTTATGCTCATGTCTCGTACTCTGTGTTTCTGGATACCCTATTCCATGGGGCAGGTTTGCGATTGGATGAGGCAGGTGGATCCAAGAGGGGCTAGACAGTGGTTGGCCAGCTGGAGCTTCGCCTAGGTTTTATTCTGTTGTTATTGGATTGGTACAACTATTCGATTTGGTTGTATTATATTTGGGTATTTACAGATTCCTTGCCTTGGGATTGTAATTTTAGTAATGTTTCCGCAGTTTATTCTGATATCTGTTTATTAAGTTAATTGCATGCCTAAGTTCTATTTAGTAGGTGATCCGGGTAAGAGTCACTACATTTATGGTATCAGAGCATGCAAAGTATTCTTGAGATTTAGATTCTACATAAAGATAACCGTTAGGTTAATTTTGTAGATGGCAGATCGTGACGACCAGAGTTCTCATGGCAGTATTGGTGGGCGTTGTGGTGATGCCGACCGGGAGCCTCGTTGGGAACGCCGCCATCGTCATCGAGATGAGGACCATTTCAGTGTACGTCAATTCTTGCAGATGGGGCCTAAGCCCTTGGTTGGAGGTGAGTCTTCGGAGGATGCGGAGAACTGGTTAGACCGCATGGAGATGACTTTTCAGACTTTCCAATGCACCGAGGAGCAGAAGATGGAGACCCTGGGTTATCTTCTGGATGGACGTGCGCGCAGATGGTGGAGGTTTACTTCTGCACCTTTTGTTGCGGTGAGAGGAGTGGCCACCTGGGCCGAGTTCCGCACAGCTTTTCAGAAGCTGTATTTTCCTCCTGCACTCCGTCAGTCGAAGGCGGGCGAACTACTGAGTCTACGACAAGGAGCCATGTCTATTGATGAGTATCAGCAGAAGTTCTTTGATCTGCTATCCTATTGCCCCGAGATTGCCGACAGCTCCGAGATGAAGTATAATCTGTTCCTTTAGGGCCTTAACCCTGAGATCCATGACCGTGTGGCGGTTGGCGACGACATGTCCTACGAGGGTTTGGTGAGCCGTTGTCACCAGGCGAAGGACAGTATTTGATGGAACAGGTCTTTCTCTCAGTCGAGACCTGCTAGTTCTTTGGGTCCCCGTGCCCAATCTTTCAAGAAGTCTGGATCTACTTCTTCTTCCTCTGGCTCTGCTGGTGTTGTCTGTTTTGGTAAGAAGGACAAGTGTGATCACTATGGGAAGAACCATCCATTCGACAAATGCCGTAGAGCTTCTGGAGCTTGTTTCCATTGTGGAGAGACTGGTCATATCCGGAGGGATTGTCCACTATCTGGGGGAGGCGGTTCTGGTTCAGGTTCTTAGGCCACCATTCAGCAGAGTTTGCAGGGACAGCCTGCTGGGAGTTCTCATTTGAGGCCACGAGGTTCTGGCCAGGTGTTTGCCCTGAGACATGATCAGGCAGTGGAAGAGAATGAGAAAGTCATCGCAGGTACATTTTTGCTTTATGGTATACCTGCTCTTGTACTTATTGACACTGGTGCATCTCATTCCTTCATTTCTGCACGTTTTGTTAAGAGGCATAAGTTACCATGCATTGCAATATATGTAGTGATGTCTGTTTCTACTCCGACGGGCCAATCTGCTTTGGCTAAGCGTCTAGTGATGGGTTGCCCTTTAGAGTTCGAAGGGAACATTCTGTTAGCGAATCTCATGGTTTTTGTGATGGACGACTTTGATTGCATTCTGGGAATAGATATGTTGACTACCTATCGAGCTTCAGTGGACTGCTATCAGAGATTAGTACGCTTTCATCCGGAAGGGAGTGAGAGCTGGTTTTTCTATGGAGAGGGAGCGCGACCCCCGATGCCTTTGGTATCAGCTTTGAGAGCCTGTCGAGCTCTAGAGTCTGGCGGGGAAGGCTACCTTATCTATGCAGTTGATTTGTCCGCTGAGAGTATTGGGATAGAGAGTATTCCTGTTGTGGATGAATTTCCAGATGTATTTCCCGATGAGATTCCGGGTTTTCCTCCTGTTAGGGAAGTCGAGTTTGGCATAAAGTTGATGCCGGGTACTTCGCCTATTTCTCGAGCACCGTATCGTCTGGCTCCGTCAGAGGTGCGTGAGTTCAAGAATCAGCTACATGATCTTTTGGACAAGAGGTACATTCGTCCTAGTGTATCTCCTTGGGGAGCTCCTGTTCTTTTTGTAAAAAAGAAGGATGGGTCTATGCGGTTGTGCATTGACTATCGGCAGCTGATTCGAGTCACTGTGAAGAACAAGTATCCGTTGCCTCGTATTGATGACTTGTTTGATCAGTTGCAGGGCACTTCAGTTTACTCCAAGATTGACTTGAGATCTGGGTATCATCAGTTGAGAGTCCTGATCAGGACGTAGCCAAGACTGCCTTCCGTACTCGCTATGGGCATTACGAGTTTCTAGTGATGCCATTTGGTTTGACTAATGCGCCGGCTATATTCATGGACCTGATGAACCGTGTCTTCAGGGAGTATTTGGACAAGTTTGTCGTGGTCTTCATTGACAACATCTTGGTGTATTCGCGTAATACGGAAGAGCATGTTTCTCACTTGCGGTTGGTACTGCAGACTCTTCGGGATGAGCAGTTGTACACCAAGCTGAGCAAGTGTGAGTTCTGGATGGATCGAGTGGTCTTTCTTGGCCATATCATATCCAGGGAGGGGATTTCTGTTGATCCAAGCAAGATTGAGGCGGTGCTTAATTGGTCGCGACCGACGACAGTTGCTGAGATCCGTAGTTTTCTGGGTCTAGCAGGGTATTATCGTCGCTTCATTCTGAACTTCTCTAAGTTAGCTCGACCTTTGACGCAGCTTACCCGTAAGGGTGTGGATTTCGAGTGGTCCTCCGAGTGTGAGGAGAATTTCTGTGAGCTTCGACGGCGGTTGACTTCTGCGCCGGTGTTGGCATTACCGTCAGGATCTGGAGGGTATGTGGTGTACACTGATGCTTCTCTGCAGGGGTTAGGTTGTGTCCTGACTCAGAATGGGCATGTGATCGCATACGCTTCTAGACAGTTGAAGCTTCACGAGGACAACTACCCAGTCCATGATTTGGTGTTAGCAGCCATTGTGTTCGCTTTGAAGATCTGACGTCATTATCTGTATGGCGAGAAATTTGAGATCTTCACCGACCATAAGAGTATCAAGTATTTGTTCACTCAAGCGGAGTTGAACATGAGGCAGAGACATTGGATGGACTTGCTTAAGGACTATGATTGCGAGATTAAGTACCATTCGGGAGCTGCTAATCTCACTGCTGATGCTTTGAGTCGCAAGGTGCGACTATCCGCACTTCAGACTTGTTCGATGTCTAGTGCGATCAGTGACTGTTGTACTTTAGGATATACTTTCAAGCATAAGAAAGGTATGCAGAGTATCCAGATGTTTGCGATATTATCTGAGCCAGCTTTGTATTCGCGGATTCGAGATGCTCAGATGTCTGATTCGAAGACCCAGCTTTTGGCTCGTCTAGCTAACGAGGGTAGCTCGTCTGGATTTCATTATCAGTCAGATGGCTTTCTGTGTTTGTCTGGTAGACTTATGATTCCGCAGGATGTAGAGTTGCGAGAGGAGATTTTGTCTCAGGCGCATCGCACTAAGTTGAGTATTCATCCTAGGAGCAACAAGATGTACAAGGATCTACGTACTCGTTTCTCGTGGAAAGGAATGAAACGCAGTGTTTATCAGTTTGTTTAGAGATGTTTGGTGTGTCAACAGGTCAAGGCAGAGCACCGACGACCTGGAGGATTACTTCACAGTCTGCCTATTCCTGAATGGAAATGGGAGTTTATCACAATGGACTTTGTGACCCATTTGCCGGTATCCCCGAGGAACTGTGATGCTATCTTGGTTGTGGTGGACCGACTCACCAAGTCAGCGCATTTCATTGCCTATAGCCGGGAGTACAATGTGGATCGTATGGCTCGGTTGTACATTCAGGAGATCGTTCGACTTCATGGAGTGCCTGTGAGCATTGTCAGCGATCGAGAAGGTTTACTTCTAGATTTTGGGGAAGTGTTCAGCGTGCGATGGGTACTACTCTCAGTTTGAGTACTGCCTATCATCCGGAGACTGATGGTCAGTCAGAGCGCACTATCCGTACTTTGGAGGATATGCTTAGAGCGTGCGTCATGGATTTTGGTTCAGCCTGTCAGGATCATTTGCCATTGATCGAGTTCGCGTACAACAACAGCTATCATACTAGTATTGAGATGGCAACTTTTGAGGCGTTGTACGGGCGACGTTGTTGTACTCCACTCTTCTGGGAAGAGGTGGGGGAGAGACAGGCTGAGGGACCGGAGTTTATCCAGCATGCGGTAGACATTGTTGATCAGATCAAAAAACGGATTAAGACTGCATAGGATCGTCAGGCCAGCTATGCTAACACCAAGCGTAGGCCTTTGCAGTTTGATGTCGGGGAGAAAATATTTCTGAGAGTGTCACCTTTTCGCAAAATTCTCAGATTTGGCCTTAAAGGCAAGTTGTCTCCCAGGTTTATCGGTCCGTTTGAGATCTTGGAGAGCATTGGTGATTTGGCTTATCGACTAGCTTTGCCACCGCATCTTTCCAGTATTCACAACGTGTTCCACGTATCTCTATTGCGACGGTATGTGGCGGATGAGTCCCATATTCTGCAACGGTCTGAGGTTCAGGTGAGCAAGGATTTGACCTATGTTGAGAAACCTATTCGTATCCTGGATTATAAGGATAAGGTTTTGCGGAACAAAGTCATTCCTCTGGTTTTAGTTCAGTGGCAGCGTCGAGGCACTGAGGAAGCTACTTGGGAGCTTGAGGACAGGATGCGTGAAGACCATCCTGAGTTGTTTTGATTTCATTCTTAAGTTGTATTCAGCTGCAAACTCTGTAAACGTTTGATTTGAATAAAGAATGTTTCTGATTTCTGTATTACATTCAGTACTTAAGATCTAATTTCGAGGACAAAATATCTTAAGTGGGGGAGAATGTAGTAGCCCGTACCCTAATTGAGTAATTAAAGGATTAATGCTAATTAAATAAATTGGGTATCGGACGGATCGGAAGCTCCGAAGGCACGATCGGAAGCTCCGATCAGGATCGGAAGCTCCGATGAGCGATCGGAGGCACCGATGATATTACGTCATCCATGACGTGTGGTTGGATCGGAAGCTCCGATCAGGATCGGAAGCTCCGATCACCCCTATCTGAAGTCAACAAGTGATATTTTGACACGTGGCAGATCAGGATCTTTGGAAGCTCCGATGGCAGGATCGGACGTTCCGATCGAGGTTCGGAAGTTCCGATCGAGGATCGGAGGCTCCGATCGTTGTCTATAAATAGAAGGCCGAGAATTCACTTTCAATTGCCAATTCCAGATTTCCTCTCTACTCTAGTCGTATTCGAGTTATTCTAGCCTTCCTAGGCTTGACTCGGGAGTCGTCGAGGCGTTCGGAAGTCATAGCAGAGTTGTGCCCAAGTTCTGGTGGCATCGACATCAAAGGGCTAACGACGGACGAAGGTATATCTTTTGCTTCCTATAAATATTTAGGAGTATGCAATAGCTTAGTTAAGGCTTTTAGAGCACTTTGATGATAGTTGTATCATTTGACAGTGTAGAGCAGACTATAGGCGTGGACCTAGAGTTGATAGAGCTTGCACTGATTTGAGGTACGAAAGTACTGTTTGAGATATCCTGACTGAGTATGCATGTATTATGTGACTGCATGGTTTATATGTCATTGATTTATGCTGCATTCATTTGCATACTGAGCTATCTCCTTCGAGATGTCTGTTAGTAGGGTTTTTCCTTATCTTGTTAGTGGTTGGACTTCCATCAATTTGGGTCCGGCATATCCATTGGTATTATGGTATGGGAGCCACCTCCTGAAGCGACGGCACAACGTCTACATATCAGGGCCCGGTCTGTCTCTGTTATCTGATCCTTGACCTCGAGTTTATAGGGAGTTCACTTTGTAAGAGTGGGTGCCCAGTGAGCAAACTGTGTGGCTATGGGCTTTGATGACTCTTTGTATAAACAATCTTTTGTTTAATATTATTTACACTTTTATGGCAATGACTTTATATTACTTCATATTGTTATATTGTGATATACTATTGTTGTTTTGATAAAGACCTTGAATATACCATAGTGTATGTAAGATGTAGTAGAACATGGAGATGTCTATCATGAAATACATCTTATAGTCACTGTATATTCTAAACTGTTCCTAGTCGATTGAGCCGTCCGATAATAAGGATAAGGATCGCTCGAGTTTGAGACTAGCATTTGCGATGCGGAGTACCACGTTTCATTGGTAGGGAACATAGAGATGTTCGAAGCATGCAAATGGATATTCATAGGATGAATAATCGAACTACCCTATCCGGACTTTCCAAGTGGTTATCACTTATCGAGTGGATAAAGTCCGCGGTTTTGGTTGTACACCATTAGTCCTTACGACTTGAAACATCATGGAGACTCTATATGCTAGTGCTGTGCTTTGACTCGTTTACCGACTCTATGGGGGTCATCAGGTGTCGAGATTGGGTACAGTTACGACACATATAGGAGTCAATGCATTGTTGTCAAGGATTCACCACATACTTGCGAGTGTGGATATCCTATGCGATCTGAGGAGATATTAGTGTGACAAATCTCTGGCCAGAGTACTTGATGTGATTTAAGAAATGGTTTCTTAGTAGCACATGCGATGTCACTAATTTGATCTTCAAGATGCATTGCATAGTTATCGAATCTTGAGCGACTCTCGATATACCAATGGTTGTTGATTCGATCGGGATATATGGATGAAGGGACCGTACTGTACGCTAACCAAAATCTACTGGTTCTTGTAGGCACTATCAGTGATACCTAGGGAATCATGGGGCGATGTTGCTAGGCGCTTTACCATGATTCGTTGGGCAAGTCGGAAAGTGTTGTTCCGAGTCACAAGGAGTTGTGAGCCCACGGCTAGCTGTATCCCTGAACCATTGAGGGTCACACAGTGTAATGGAGTTTTAATCCCCGTTGAGATAGTTAAATTTAAAGAGTTAAATTTAATGAACTAAGGAGTTGGACTTCTTAAATAAGAGTAAGGGAGTAGGATTTCCTAAAATGACATAGGGATGGACATTTTTGGAAACCACTGAATTCGGATTCAGGAAAATTTATTTTGACTTTAAAACGTGCAGAAATGGTTTCTGTGCACATTGGTGAAATCGTTTCATCAATCGGAGTCACGATGAATTTTATATTAATTTCTGAACGAGCGGGCTTTGCTTGTCGGGCCCTGACTTATGACTAATGGGCCCTAAGGTGTTAGTGGCCTGCATTATAAATAAGTTATTGCAGTACAGAAATTACACACAACAGGTCATAATTTTTGAGAGCAAAAATCGAAAACCCTAGTTCCTCTCAAAGATTGTTTCGGCCGAACCCTCCCCATACTCTGCCCGAGATTTTCCGGTCTGTGATTTTGAATCGCAGTAAGGAATAACGAATCAGATTCGTTTATTCTCTTCGCAGAAAAACTTCTGATAGATTTTCTAGTGCAATCTATCAGAGGGATTAAACCTCTGTTCGTGGACCTGATTGAAGGAGTTCATCGGTTCCAGGGAGAGACAACAAGAGCAGATAAAATCTGTTGGTGTCCAGTAATCTCGTTGCGAGATTGAAGGTAAAATTTAATTAATTGTTATTTGAATTTTACACACACAATAATTTAATCGTTAAACGGTTGATACCCACACCATGGAATTGTTCCATGATAAAATTTTAAACTTCCGCTGCACCGGGTATCAATCGTGATTGATCTGAGAGCCGAGTTTTCCAACAGTGGTATCAGAGCCAGGTTGCTCAGATCAAACGATTAAATTAATCAATTGTACAAAATTTTTGAGTCTCGGTTTTTGAAACAAAATAAATATTTTTAAATAAAAAAAAAAAAAAAAAAATTTTCGGGGCAAAACCCGGGCAGCGATTGGATCGCTGCCCGGTGGGGCAGCAATTGTTGCTGCCCCGGGCGGCGCACGGCGCCGCCCAAAGGGGGCGCACGGCGCCGCCCAGGGCAGCGCTGGGCGCTGCGCAGGGCAGCGCTCGGCGCCGCCCAGGGCAGCGCACGGCGCCGCCCAAGGGCGGCGCCAGGCGCTGCCCTAAGGGGGCAGCCGGGCTGCCCCCGGCCCGCGCCCCGGGTGCGGGCTGGCCCGGGAGTGTCCCGGGCGGCCCGCGGGAAAAATTATATTTTTATTTAAAAATTAATTTTAATATTTAAAATTTTATTTTTGGTCCGGTCAAAAATTGTTTTTGATTGGTTCACGAGATTTCGGATCGAATTGTTCGAGTCCGTAAATTTTAAAATTGATTTTGGATAAATTTGAATTTTTGGAAAATTTTAATATTTTATCCGTAAATTGAATTTTGAAATCAATTATTTTGGTACAATTGATGATAAGATATGATCTTATGATATATTAAGTAAAATATGATTTTATTTGTAAAATTGGATTTTATAGATAAAATATGATTTTATTTTATATAGAGATAAAATATGATTTTATATGTGAAATGAGATTTTATATATAAAATATGATTTTATCTTGTTTAAATTTGAATTGCCACAGCATGTTATCCAATAAATTAATTTTGAATTAAATGTTATTGGATAAGGATGATCGATTGCCATGACCAATTTTGTAGGTGTATGTTAGGAATTTACATTTTGTCTTTATTATTGTTGGTTTTATTAATGGGCCTGGTTTATGGCCCGATATGAATGTCATATGTAATAAAAGTGGGCTTGGTTTATAGCCCGT
This sequence comes from Henckelia pumila, assembly GCF_033568475.1. Lineage (NCBI taxonomy): Eukaryota > Viridiplantae > Streptophyta > Magnoliopsida > Lamiales > Gesneriaceae > Henckelia > Henckelia pumila. The sequence goes on along the minus strand of NC_133120.1, from coordinate 125,980,383 downwards.
TCCCACCCCCTAAAAATGTATCCCCTACTTGTCATTGTTATTTATTGTAAATACATTAGATTTAGTGGGAGATCAAGATTTGAAGATGGTGGGCCCAGCAGACAATGAAGACTGAAGAAATGTAAATTGGAAGCATATGTAATAGGATTGCATTTGCATACTGCATATTACCTAGGATTGGACTAAGACCCGTGATTGGCAACCACGGGTCAAGTAGAAATGGAATCGATCATCCTATATAATATGTGATATTATGATTGTATGCATGTTTAGACATAAATTGCGTGAATCCGGCAATGCATGCAATAAATTAAATGTGATGAGACAAATATTTTTATAAATAAAATCCCTCATTTTAAATATGATTTAAAATTTATATCAAGATAAATAAAGGAAATTTAAATATTGTTTAAATGTTCCTACCTTCCATCAACGGTCAATGTATGTGATGCTACCCGCGGATACGGTCCGGCTCATATTATTGGGGGGCCCGTCCGTCGGAAAGCTGTACATTGGATCGACAAATGTTGTAAGTTGGGTGGAACTCCCATGGGATCGGCTCATATTATTGGGGGATCCACATGGCGACCGTCCATCACAACTTAATATTGATGGGTCATCTTGACATGTCACTTTAAACGGCGTCATATTATTGGGCCCTTATTGGACATGAGGTAAATACATGGGGGTTGCTTTGGAAGCAATTGGGCTCTACCTTTTGAGAATTATGGTTGGCTGATATTATTCGGGACCATAAGTTTGTCAATTGGACTCCATGTTCTCACTAAGGAAAAAGTTTCCCGTTTTCACTAGAGGGTGGTGAAATCGCTAAAATAGTGGGAGTGAGATTCATAAAATTAAATTCGCCTATTTTATGTCTTAGTAAATTGTTAAACAATCATTGATATATGTCTGTTTTCCTTTTCAGTATTTCATACAATGAATTCGCGAAATCCTTTATTCTCGATCCTCGAACAAAACAAGCTGACTGGCGCCAACTATACGGAATGGTTCCGGAAGTTGAAGATTGTCTTAACTTCGGAGAAAATGCTCTATGTGTTAGAGAAAGCACCTCCGAAGGAAGCACCAGCTGATGTTAGTCCGGAGGAATTGGCCAAGCTTGATGCATGGTGGGACCATGACATCAAGACCAAATGCTATATGCAAGCCTCGATGTCTGATGAACTCCAGAGGCGATTTGAGGACACGGTGAATGCTGCTGAGATTCACGCGCAACTCAAGGAACTTTTTGGGGCTCAGTCGAGGGCTGAAAGGTTCTCTACTGTTAAGGAGTTGATGACGTGCCGCATGCGTGAAGGGACTTCGGTCCGTGATCATGGGGTACGAGTGATTTGGCTCATACAGAAGTTAGCGACCCTTGATTTGGTGTTGGAGCATGAACTCAATGTGGACTTGCTGCTTCTATCTCTTCCTTCTTCATTTGATGGATTCGTGATAAATTTTAATATGAACAAGATAGAGGCCACCCTTGAAGAGATGGTCAATATGCTCGTTACATATGAATCCACACTTAAGAAGGATAAGCCAGCTTTCTTGGTGGGCTCCTCATCTTCTGCTAAGAAGGGGCCAAGTATGAAGGGCAAGAAACGTTCTGCCCCACCCAAGAAAGTGGAACCCGAGAAGAAGCAAAAGACAAAGGCTTCAAACAATGGAAAATCCAAGGATGTTTGCCATTACTGCAAGAAGCCGGGTCATTGGAAGCGCAACTGCAAGGAGTATCTTGAGCAGTTAGGAACTGCAAAGGGTATGTTCTATATTGAAATAAACATGTCACTTAATACAACTTCTTGGGTATTGGATACCGGATGTGGATCTCACATTTGCAATGATTTGCAGGTGATGACAAGAAGTCGCAGGCTTAGAATGGGTGAGACCCAGCTGAGGCTCGGAAATGGTTCCAGAGTTGAAGCTACGGCCATTGGAGATGTTTGTTTGATTTTGCAGAATGGTTTTAAATTATTGTTGAGAGATGTTTTATTTGTGCCAGATTTAATTAAAAACATTATTTCTATTTCTATGCTTGATAGAGATGGTTATTCTTGTAATTTTGTGAATGGGATTTGCAATATTTACAAGAATGAATGTTTAATTGGAAATGGACAACTTGAAAACGATCTATACAATTTAAAACTAAAAGACGTTCCAGTGAATTGTATTGACAAACCGGCGACAACAAACAAAAGGAAAATCGATAGTCAAAACCCGGCAAACCTTTGGCACGCTAGACTAGGTCATATTTCCTCAAGGAGGATGAACAAGCTAGTGGGAGAGGGCATGTTTGATATGTCTGATATTAACTCTCTACCTACTTGTGAATCCTGCCTAAAAGGAAAAATGACTAAATCTCCTTTTAAGGGGAAACCTGAGCGTAGTCAAAATCTGTTGGATTTGATCCATACAGATGTTTGTGGACCATTTAGAGTTGGGACTCAATATGGCCACACCTACTTCATTACCTTTACTGACGATTATTCAAGGTATGGGTATTTATATTTAATGAAATATAAGTCTGAAGCATTTGAAAAGTTCAAAGAATTCAAGGCTGAAGTAGAAAACAAGCTAGGTAAAAGTATTAAAGCACTTCGATCGGATCGAGGTGGAGAATACTTAAGTACCGAGTTTTTGGACTATCTGAAAGAGAATGGGATTCTCTCTCAGTGGACTCCTCCTATGACACCACAGCTTAATGGTGTATCAGAGCGTCGTAATCGAACTTTGTTGGACATGGTTCGATCTATGATGAGCTTCACTGAGCTTCCACCTTCGTTTTGGGGCTATGCGCTTGAAACGGCGGTATTGTTGTTGAACAACGTCCACACTAAAGCAGTGGACAAAACACCATACGAGTTATGGAATGGCAAAGCTCCTAAGTATTCGTACTTGAGGATTTGGGGATGTCCTGCTTACGTGAAGCGGACAGTGGGAGATAAGTTGGATAGTCGATCCAGCTTATGTTATTTTGTAGGGTATCCGAAGAATTCAATCGGATATTATTTCTATTATCCTGCTGAAACAAAGGTGTTTGTTTCTAGGAATGCCACCTTCTTGGAGAAGGAATTCTTATTGGATAAGAAAGGCGAGATGATGGAACTCGAAGAAGTTCGAGAAGAACCCGAAATACAAAATAACGATCCTACACCTCAGGAACCATTGCTGGACACGCCTGCACCTAGAAGATCCGAAAGGACTTCTAGACCTCCAGTTCGATATGGTCTTCTTCTTGAAGGGGATCAAGATGAACCCGACATTGGATGTGATCCAAGAAACTTCAAGGAAGCAATTTCTGATGCGGATTCGAATTTATGGCTTGAAGCTATGCAGTCAGAATTGGATTCGATGCATACAAACCAAGTTTGGTCTTTGGTAGATCCTCCCGATGGAATTGTTCCAATAGGGTGTAAATGGATCTACAAAAGAAAGCTTGGGCCTGATGGTAAGGTATTGACCTACAAGGCGCGATTGGTGGCGAAAGGTTATACTCAAAGGCAAGGAGTTGACTATGATGAAACCTTTTCACCAGTTGCTATGTTCAAGTCCATAAGAATCCTTATTGCCATAGCTGCATGGTATGACTATGAGATATGGCAAATGGATGTGAAGACTGCTTTTCTTAATGGAGACATTAAGGAAGAAATCTATATGAAGCAGCCAGAGGGGTTCACATCCATGGGAAGCGAGCATAAGGTATGCAAGCTTCAGAGATCAATTTATGGTCTAAAACAAGCATCAAGAAGTTGGAACCAGAAATTTGATGAAACAATAAAAGATTTTGGTTTCATCAAGAACCCGGAGGAACCGTGCGTGTACAAGAAAGTAGTTAAGGATGCTGTGACATTCTTAGTACTTTATGTTGATGACATCCTACTCATTGGGAATGATGTAGGGATGTTGCAGTCAACAAAGATATGGTTATCAGGTAGATTCTCGATGAAGGATTTGGGTGAGGCATCCTACATTCTTGGGATACAGATCTATAGAGATAGATCTAAGAGAATGATAGGACTCACACAATCAACCTACATCGACACCATATTGAAACGGTTTTCAATGGATGGGTCCAAGAGAGGACATCTACCCATGTGTCATGGAGTTTCTCTATCCAAGTCTATGTGTCCCAAGACTGATGCAGAGATAGAGAATATGACACATGTACCATATGCGTCAGCTATAGGTAGTATCATGTATGGGATGATATCTACTAGACCGGATGTAGCATTTGCTCTGAGTGTCACGAGCAGATATCAGTCTAATCCTGGTCAAATGCATTGGAAAGCCGTGAAGGACATTCTTAAGTACTTGCGAAGGACTAAGAATATGTTCATGGTTTATGGAGGACGAGAACTCAAATTGGAAGGCTATACCGACTCTAGCTTCCAAAGTGACGTGGATGACTCGAAGTCAACCTCTGGATTTGTGTTCATGCTCAATGGCGGTGCTGTCTCTTGGAAGAGTTCCAAGCAGGACACCACAGCGGATTCCACCACTGAGGCTGAATACATTGCAGCATCAGCTGCTGCTAAAGAGGCCGTTTGGATGAGGAATTTCGTCCAAGAGTTGGGCGTCATTCCTGAATTTGTTGGTCCAGTCCCGGTGTACTGCGACAACACGGGTGCCGTTGCTCAAGCAAAGGAACCAAGGTCTCATCAAAGATCCAAACACGTACTGAGGAAATACCACATCATCCGGGAGATTGTGGAAAGAGGAGACATCACTGTCGAACGAGTGGCCTCTGCAGACAATATCGCTGATCCGCTTACTAAGCCTTTGCCAGGACCATTGTTTGACAAACATCGCGAAGCAATGGGTCTACGTAGTATGAATAGTTGGCTATAGGGCAAGTGGGAGATTGTAAGAGTGGGTGCCCAGTGAGCCAACTGTGTGGCTATGGGCTTTGATGACTCTTTGTATAAACAATCTTTTGTTTAATATTATTTACACTTTTATGGCAATGACTTTATATTACTTCATATTGTTATATTGTGATATACTATTGTTGTTTTGATAAAGACCTTGAATATACCATAGTGTATGTAAGATGTAGTAGAACATGGAGATGTCTATCATGAAATACATCTTATAGTCACTGTATATTCTAAACTGTTCCTAGTCGATTGAGCCGTCCGATAATAAGGATAAGGATCGCTCGAGTTTGAGACTAGCATTTGCGATGCGGAGTACCACGTTTCATTGGTAGGGAACATAGAGATGTTCGAAGCATGCAAATGGATATTCATAGGATGAATAATCGAACTACCCTATCCGGACTTTCCAAGTGGTTATCACTTATCGAGTGGATAAAGTCCGCGGTTTTGGTTGTACACCATTAGTCCTTACGACTTGAAACATCATGGAGACTCTATATGCTAGTGCTGTGCTTTGACTCGTTTACCGACTCTATGGGGGTCATCAGGTGTCGAGATTGGGTACAGTTACGACACATATAGGAGTCAATGCATTGTTGTCAAGGATTCACCACATACTTGCGAGTGTGGATATCCTATGCGATCTGAGGAGATATTAGTGTGACAAATCTCTGGCCAGAGTACTTGATGTGATTTAAGAAATGGTTTCTTAGTAGCACATGCGATGTCACTAATTTGATCTTCAAGATGCATTGCATAGTTATCGAATCTTGAGCGACTCTCGATATACCAATGGTTGTTGATTCGATCGGGATATATGGATGAAGGGACCGTACTGTACGCTAACCAAAATCTACTGGTTCTTGTAGGCACTATCAGTGATACCTAGGGAATCATGGGGCGATGTTGCTAGGCGCTTTACCATGATTCGTTGGGCAAGTCGGAAAGTGTTGTTCCGAGTCACAAGGAGTTGTGAGCCCACGGCTAGCTGTATCCCTGAACCATTGAGGGTCACACAGTGTAATGGAGTTTTAATCCCCGTTGAGATAGTTAAATTTAAAGAGTTAAATTTAATGAACTAAGGAGTTGGACTTCTTAAATAAGAGTAAGGGAGTAGGATTTCCTAAAATGACATAGGGATGGACATTTTTGGAAACCACTGAATTCGGATTCAGGAAAATTTATTTTGACTTTAAAACGTGCAGAAATGGTTTCTGTGCACATTGGTGAAATCGTTTCATCAATCGGAGTCACGATGAATTTTATATTAATTTCTGAACGAGCGGGCTTTGCTTGTCGGGCCCTGACTTATGACTAATGGGCCCTAAGGTGTTAGTGGCCTGCATTATAAATAAGTTATTGCAGTACAAAAATTACACACAACAGGTCATAATTTTTGAGAGCAAAAATCGAAAACCCTAGTTCCTCTCAAAGATTGTTTCGGCCGAACCCTCCCCATACTCTGCCCGAGATTTTCCGGTCTGTGATTTTGAATCGCAGTAAGGAATAACGAATCAGATTCGTTTATTCTCTTCGCAGAAAAACTTCTGATAGATTTTCTAGTGCAATCTATCAGAGGGATTAAACCTCTGTTCGTGGACCTGATTGAAGGAGTTCATCGGTTCCAGGGAGAGACAACAAGAGCAGATAAAATCTGTTGGTGTCCAGTAATCTCGTTGCGAGATTGAAGGTAAAATTTAATTAATTGTTATTTGAATTTTACACACACAATAATTTAATCGTTAAACGGTTGATACCCACACCATGGAATTGTTCCATGATAAAATTTTAAACTTCCGCTGCACCGGGTATCAATCGTGATTGATCTGAGAGCCGAGTTTTCCAACACACTTTGCATGCATGTATACTCATACTCTCGTGCTGAGCGTTTTATGCTCACGTCTCGTACTCTGTGTTTTTGGACACCCTATTCCATGGGGCAGGTTTGCGATTGGATGAGGCAGGTGGATCCAAGAGGGGCTAGGCAGTGGTTGGCTAGCTGGAGCTTCGCCTAGGTTTTATTCTGTTGTTATTGGATTGGTACAACTATTCGATTTGGTTGTATTATATTTGGGTATTTACAGATTCCTTGCCTTGAGATTGTAATTTTAGTAATGTTTCCGCTGTTTATTCTGATATCTGTTTATTAAGTTAATTGCATGCCTAAGTTCTGTTTAGTAGGTGATCCGAGTAAGGGTCACTACACCTTGACCTAGTTGTTGCTTGTGCAGATTTTAGTAGTGCCTGACCCGACCTGTTTCATAAAGGATTTGGAGGATCCATTCTACCAGACCGAACCCGAGGTAAAAAATCGACATCATCAAACATTTATCAAACATCATATTGGAGTCTGATGCTCTTTTGGTTATTGATGTTTTAAATAGCTCTGTGTGAGATTATTATAATCTTAGTTTGATTATTGAAGATTGTAAATTCTAGCATTGGATATACAATCTTGCACTTTTTCTTTGTGAAAAAAGATCAATGAATCATACTGATCACACATTAGCTAGGGGTGATGTTTCTATGTCTGGTAGTGTAGGCTAGATTACTCGTTCGCCTACTTTTGTTTTTACTCTAATCATGTCAGACTCGGATCAATAAATATCATCTAGTTTTATTTAAAAAAAAAAAATTTAACTTTAAATTGAAACCCTATTACAAAAGGTTTCAATTAAAAATTAAAAAATTCTTTTGGTTTCCGTCCCAAGCTGAACCTGAACCAAGAACTTGCAAAAGTCAAAATCCAGGAAGGAGAACCCAGAGAGGCCGGACGAATGGAGGCTCGGGTGGAAAGGGTGTCTAATCCAGGTAGGGAATCCTGGGCATCCAATGCTCTTGCAGCATATTGAAGATGGAAAGGGTGTCTGGGCCAGGCGAGGAGGCCCTGCCATCCTGAGAACTTGCAGCATATTGAATTCTTCCCTGGTCAAGAAAGGCAGGGAGACTAGGTCAATCTATCATGGACCAGGTCAACTGATAATCAAGGGACACGTTCCCTCCCATGTTAAAAAGTTGTGGCTAGACCATGACGTGGTCCACGTGTTGGAAAACTGGCGAGTTCCCAGACCAATTACGATTGATACCCGGTGCAGCGGAAGTTTAAAAATTTTGTTATGGAACAATTCCATAGTGTGGGTATCAACCGTTCATCGATTGAATTACGTGTGTGTAAAATTTAAATAACAGTTAAATAAATTTTACCTCAAATCTCGCAACGAGATTAATGGACACCAACAGAACAATTCTGCTCTTGTTGTCTCTCCCTGGAACCGATGAACGCCTTCAATCAGGTCCACGAACAGAGGTTTAATCCCTCTGATAGATTGCACTAGAAAATCTATCAGAAGTTTTCTGCGAAGAGAATACACGAATTTGATTCGTTATTCCTTACTGCGATTCAAAATCACAGACCGGAATTTTCTCGGGCAGAGCAGGAAGGGGACGGCCGAAAATTCTTTGAGAGAGAAGGGTTTCGATTTTTTTTCTGTCTCAAAAATTATGACCTGTTGTGTGTAATTTCTGTACTGAATTAACTTATTTATAATGCAGGCCACTAACACCTTAGGGCCCATTAGTCATAAGCTGGGGCCCGACAAGCAAAGCCCGCTCGTTCAGAAATTAATATAAAATTCATCGTGACTCCGATTGATGAACTGATTTCACCAATGTGCACAGAAACCATTTCTGCACATTTTAAAGTCAAAATAAATTTTCCTGAATCCGAATTCAGTGGTTTCCAAAAATGTCCATCCCTATGTCATTTTAGGAAATCCTACTCCCTTACTCTTATTTAAGAAGTCCAACTCCTTAGTTCATTAAATTTAACTCTTTAAATTTAACTATCTCAACGGGGATTAAAACTCCATTACACTGTGTGACCCTCAATGGTTCAGGGATACAGCTAGCCGTGGGCTCACAACTCCTTGTGACTCGGAACAACACTTTCCGACTTGCCCAACGAATCATGGTAAAGCGCCTAGCAACATCGCCCCATGATTCCCTAGGTATCACTGATAGTGCCTACAAGAACCAGTAGATTTTGGTTAACGTACAGTACGGTCCCTTCATCCATATATCCCGATCGAATCAACAACCATTGGTATATCGAGAGTCGCTCAAGATTCGATAACTATGCAATACATCTTGAAGATCAAATTAGTGACATCGCATGTGCTACTAAGAAACCATTTCTTAAATCACATCAAGTACTCTGGCCAGAGATTTGTCACACTAATATCTCCTCAGATCGCATAGGATATCCACACTCGCAAGTATGTGGTGAATCCTTGACAACAATGCATTGACTCCTATATGTGTCGTAACTGTACCCAATCTCGACACCTGATGACCCCCTCAGAGTCGGTAAACGAGTCAAAGCACAGTACTAGCATATAGAGTCTCCATGATGTTTCAAGTCGTAAGGACTAATGGTGTACAACCAAAACCGCGGACTTTATCCACTCGATAAGTGATAACCACTTGGAAAGTCCGGATAGGGTAGTTCGACTATTCATCCTATGAATATCCATTTGCATGCTTCGAACATCTCCATGTTCCCTACCAATGAAACGTGGTACTCCGCATCGCAAATGCTAGTCTCAAACTCGAGCGATCCTTATCCTTATTATCGGACGGCTCAATTGACTAGGAACGGTTTTAGAATATACAGTGACTATAAGATGTATTTCATGATAGACATCTCCATGTTCTACCACATCTTACATACACTATAGTATATTCAAGGTCTTTATCAAAAAAACAATAGTATATCACAATATAACAATATGAGGTAATATAAAGTCATTGCCATAAAAGTGTAAATAATATTAAACAAAAGATTGTTTATACAAAGAGTCAACAAAGCCCATAGCCACACAGTTGGCTCACTGGGCACCCACTCTTACAATCTCCCACTTGCCCTATAGCCAACTAGTCATACTACGTAGACCCATTGCTTCGCGATGTTTGTCAAACAATGGTCCTGGCAAAGGCTTAGTAAGTGGATCAGCGATATTGTCTGCAGAGTCCACTCGTTCGACACTGATGTCTCCTCTTTCCACAATCTCCCGGATTATGTGGTATTTCCTCAGTACGTGTTTGGATCTTTGATGAGACCTTGGTTCCTTTGCTTGAGCAACGGCACCCGTGTTGTCGCAGTACACCGGGACTGGACCAACAAATTCAGGAATGACGCCCAACTCTTGGACGAAATTCCTCATCCAAACGGCCTCTTTAGCAGCAGCTGATGCTGCAATGTATTCAGCCTCAGTGGTGGAATTCGCTGTGGTGTCCTGCTTGGAACTCTTCCAAGAGACAGCACCGCCATTGAGCATGAACACAAATCCAGAGGTTGACTTCGAGTCATCCACATCACTTTGGAAGCTAGAGTCGGTATAGCCTTCCAGTTTGAGTTCTCGTCCTCCATAAACCATGAACATATTCTTAGTCCTTCGCAAGTACTTAAGAATGTCCTTCACGGCTTTCCAATGCATCTGACCAGGATTAGACTGATATCTGCTCGTGACACTCAGAGCAAATGCTACATCCGGTCTGGTAGATATCATCCCATACATGATACTACCTATAGCTGACGCATATGGTACATGTGTCATATTCTCTATCTCTGCTTCAGTCTTGGGACACATAGACTTGGATAGAGAAACTCCATGACACATGGGTAGATGTCCTCTCTTGGACCCATCCATTGAAAACCGTTTCAATATGGTATCGATGTAGGTTGATTGAGTGAGTCCTATCATTCTCTTAGATCTATCCCTATAGATCTGTATCCCAAGAATGTAGGATGCCTCACCCAAATCCTTCATCGAAAATCTACCTGATAACCATATCTTTGTTGACTGCAACATCCCTACATCATTCCCAATGAGTAGGATGTCATCAACATAAAGTACTAAGAATGTCACCGCATCCTTAACTACTTTCTTGTACACGCAAGGTTCCTCCGGGTTCTTGATGAAACCAAAGTCTTTAATTGTTTCATCAAATTTCTGGTTCCAACTTCTTGATGCTTGTTTTAGACCATAAATTGATCTCTGAAGCTTGCATACCTTATGCTCGCTTCCCATGGATGTGTACCTCTCAGGCTGCTTCATATAGATTTCTTCCTTAATGTCTCCATTAAGAAAAGCAGTCTTCACATCCATCTGCCATATCTCATAGTCATACCATGCAGCTATGGCAATTAGGATTCTTATGGACTTGAACATTGCGACTGGTGAAAAGGTTTCATCATAGTCAACTCCTTGCCTTTGAGTATAACCTTTCGCCACCAATCGCGCCTTGTAAGTCAATATCTTACCATCAGGCCCAAGCTTTCTTTTGTAGATCCATTTACACCCTATTGGAACAATTCCATCGGGAGGATCCACTAAAGACCAGACTTGGTTAGTATGCATTGAATCCAATTCTGACTGCATAGCTTCAAGCCATAAATTCGAATCCGCATCAGAAATTGCTTCCTTGAAGCTTCTTGGATCACATCCAATGTCGGGTTCATCTTGACCCTCTTCAAGAAGGAGACCATATCGAACTGGAGGTCTAGAAGTCCTCTCGGATCTTCTAGGTGCAGGCGTGTCCAGCAATGGTTCCTGAGGTGTGGGATCGTTATTTTGTATTTCGGGTTCTTCTCGAACTTCTTCGAGTTCCATCATCTCGCCTTTCTTATCCAATAAGAATTCCTTCTCCAAGAAGGTGGCATTCCTAGAAACAAACACCTTTGTTTCAGCAGGATAATAGAAATAATATCCGATTGAATTCTTCGGATACCCTACAAAATAACATAAGCTGGATCGACTATCCAACTTATCTCCCACTGTCCGCTTCACGTAAGCAGGACATCCCCAAATCCTCAAGTATGAATACTTAGGAGCTTTGCCATTCCATAACTCGTATGGTGTTTTGTCCACTGCTTTAGTGTGGACGTTATTCAACAACAATACCGACGTTTCAAGCGCATAGCCCCAAAACGAAGGTGGAAGCTCAGTGAAGCTCATCATGGATCGAACCATGTCCAACAAAGTTCGATTACGACGCTCCGATACACCATTAAGCTGTGGTGTCATAGGAGGAGTCCACTGAGAGAGAATCCCATTCTCTTTTAGATAGTCCAAAAACTCGGTACTCAAGTATTCTCCACCTCGATCCGATCGAAGTGCTTTAATACTTTTACCTAGCTTGTTTTCTACTTCAGCCTTGAATTCTTTGAACTTTTCAAATGCTTCAGACTTATATTTCATTAAATATAAATACCCATACCTAGAATAATCATCAGTAAAGGTAATGAAGTAGGTGTGGCCATGTTGAGTCCCTACTCTAAATGGACCACAAACATCTGTATGGATCAAATCCAACAGATTTTGACTACGTTCAGGCTTTCCCTTAAAAGGAGATTTAGTCATTTTCCCTTTTAGGCAGGATTCACAAGTAGGTAGAGAGTTAATATCAGACATATCAAACATGCCCTCTCCCACTAGCTTGTTCATCCTCCTTGAGGAAATATGACCTAGTCTAGCGTGCCAAAGGTTTGCCGGGTTTTGACTATCGATTTTCCTTTTGTTTGTTGTCGCCGGTTTGTCAATACAATTCACTGGAACGTCTTTTAGTTTTAAATTGTATAGATCGTTTTCAAGTTGTCCATTTCCAATTAAACATTCATTCTTGTAAATATTGCAAATCCCATTCACAAAATTACAAGAATAACCATCTCTATCAAGCATAGAAATAGAAATAATGTTTTTAATTAAATCTGGCACAAATAAAACATCTCTCAACAATAATTTAAAACCATTCTGCAAAATCAAACAAACATCTCCAATGGCCGTAGCTTCAACTCTGGAACCATTCCCGAGCCTCAGCTGGGTCTCACCCATTCTAAGCCTGCGACTTCTTGTCATCACCTGCAAATCATTGCAAATGTGAGATCCACATCCGGTATCCAATACCCAAGAAGTTGTATTAAGTGACATGTTTATTTCGATATAGAACATACCCTTTGCAGTTCCTAACTGCTCAAGATACTCCTTGCAGTTGCGCTTCCAATGACCCGGCTTCTTGCAGTAATGGCAAACATCCTTGGATTTTCCATTGTTTGAAGCCTTTGTCTTTTGCTTCTTCTCGGGTTCCACTTTCTTGGGTGGGGCAGAACGTTTCTTGCCCTTCATACTTGGCCCTTTCTTAGCAGAAGATGAGGAGCCCACCAAGAAAGCTGGCTTATCCTTCTTAAGTGTGGATTCATATGTAACGAGCATATTGACCATCTCTTCAAGGGTGGCCTCTATCTTGTTCATATTAAAATTTATCACGAATCCATCAAATGAAGAAGGAAGAGATAGAAGCAGCAAGTCCACATTGAGTTCATGCTCCAACACCAAATCAAGGGTCGCTAACTTCTGTATGAGCCAAATCACTCGTACCCCATGATCACGGACCGAAGTCCCTTCACGCATGCGGCACGTCATCAACTCCTTAACAGTAGAGAACCTTTCAGCCCTCGACTGAGCCCCAAAAAGTTCCTTGAGTTGCGCGTGAATGTCAGCAGCATTCACCGTGTCCTCAAATCGCCTCTGGAGTTCATCAGACATCGAGGCTTGCATATAGCATTTGGTCTTGATGTCATGGTCACACCATGCATCAAGTTTGGCCAATTCCTCCGGACTTATGTCAGCTGGTGCTTCCTTCGGAGGTGCTTTCTCTAACACGTAGAGCATTTTCTCCGAAGTTAAGACAATCTTCAACTTCCGGAACCATTCCGTATAGTTGGCGCCAGTCAGCTTGTTTTGTTCGAGGATCGAGAATAAAGGATTTCGCGAATTCATTGTATGAAATACTGAAAAGGAAAACAGACATATATCAATGATTGTTTAACAATTTACTAAGACATAAAATAGGCGAATTTAATTTTATGAATCTCACTCCCACTATTTTAACGATTTCACCACCCTCTAGTGAAAACGGGAAACTTTTTCCTTAGTGAGAACATGAAGTCCAATTGACAAACTTATGGTCCCGAATAATATCAGCCAACCATAATTCTCAAAAGGTAGAGCCCAATTGCTTCCAAAGCAACCCCCATGTGTTTACCTCATGTCCAATAAGGGCCCAATAATATGACGCCGTTTAAAGTGACATGTCAAGATGACCCATCAATATTAAGTTGTGATAGACGGTCGCCATGTGGATCCCCCAATAATATGAGCCGATCCCATGGGAGTTCCACCCAACTTACAACATTTGTCGATCCAATGTACAGCTTTCCGACGGACGGGCCCCCCCAATAATATGAGCCGGACCGTATCCGCGGGTAGCATCACATACATTGACCGTTGATGGAAGGTAGGAACATTTAAACAATATTTAAATTTCCTTTATTTATCTTGATATAAATTTTAAATCATATTTAAAATGAGGGATTTTATTTATAAAAATATTTGTCTCATCATATTTAATTTATTGCATGCATTGCCGGATTCACGCAATTTATGTCTAAACATGCATACAATCATAATATCACATATTATATAGGATGATCGATTCCATTTCTAATTGACCCGTGGTTGCCAATCACGGGTCTTAGTCCAATCCTAGGTAATATGCAGTATGCAAATGCAATCCTATTACATATGCTTCCAATTTACATTTCTTCAGTCTTCATTGTCTGCTGGGCCCACCATCTTCAAATCTTGATCTCCCACTAAATCTAATGTATTTACAATAAATAACAATGACAAATAGGGGATACATTTTTAGGGGGTGGGAACGGGCTATAAACCAAGCCCACTTTTATTACATATGACATTCATATCGGGCCATAAACCAGGCCCATTAATAAAACCAACAACAATAAAGACAAAATGTAAATTCCTAACATACACCTACAAAATTGGTCATGGCAATCGATCATCCTTATCCAATAACATTTAATTCAAAATTAATTTATTGGATAACATGCTGTGGCAATTCAAATTTAAACAAGATAAAATCATATTTTATATATAAAATCACATTTCACATATAAAATCATATTTTATCTCCATATCAAATAAAATCATATTTTATCTATAAAATCCAATTTTACAAATAAAATCATATTTTACTCAATATATCATAAGATCATATCTTATCATCAATTGTACCAAAATAATTGATTTCAAAATTCAATTTACGGATAAAATATTAAAATTTTCCAAAAATTCAAATTTATCCAAAATCAATTTTAAAATTTACGGACTCGAACAATTCGATCCGAAATCTTGTGAACCAATCAAAAACAATTTTTGACCGGACCAAAAATAAAATTTTAACATATTAAAATTAATTTTTAATAAAATATTAATTTTTCCCGCGGGCCACCCGGGACACTCCCGGGTTGGCCCGCACCCGGGGCGCGGGCCGGGGCAGCCCGGCTGCCCCCTTAGGGCAGCAACGCTTGCTGCCCTGGCGGCGCCTGGCGCCGCCGCTGGGCGGCGCCGAGCGCTGCCCTGGGCGGCGCCGAGCGCTGCCCTGGGCGGCGCCGAGCGCTGCCCTGGGCAGCGCCGTGCGCTGCCCTGGGCGGCGACGGTCGCCGCCCTGGGCGGCGCCGTGCGCCCCCTTTGGGCGGCGCCGTGCGCCGCCCCTGGGGGCAGCGACCATCGCTGCCCCTTCCGGGCAGCGATCCAATCGCTGCCCGGGTTTCGCCCCCGGAAAAAAAAATTTTTTTTATTAAAAATATTTATTTTGTTTCAAAAACCGAGACTCAAAAATTTTGTACAATTGATTAATTCAATCGATTGATCTGAGCAACCTGGCTCTGATACCACTGTTGGAAAACTGGCGAGTTCCCAGACCAATTACGATTGATACCCGGTGCAGCGGAAGTTTAAAAATTTTGTTATGGAACAATTCCATAGTGTGGGTATCAACCGTTCATCGATTGAATTACGTGTGTGTAAAATTTAAATAACAGTTAAATAAATTTTACCTCAAATCTCGCAACGAGATTAATGGACACCAACAGAACAATTCTGCTCTTGTTGTCTCTCCCTGGAACCGATGAACGCCTTCAATCAGGTCCACGAACAGAGGTTTAATCCCTCTGATAGATTGCACTAGAAAATCTATCAGAAGTTTTCTGCGAAGAGAATACACGAATTTGATTCGTTATTCCTTACTGCGATTCAAAATCACAGACCGGAATTTTCTCGGGCAGAGCAGGAAGGGGACGGCCGAAAATTCTTTGAGAGAGAAGGGTTTCGATTTTTTTTCTGTCTCAAAAATTATGACCTGTTGTGTGTAATTTCTGTACTGAATTAACTTATTTATAATGCAGGCCACTAACACCTTAGGGCCCATTAGTCATAAGCTGGGGCCCGACAAGCAAAGCCCGCTCGTTCAGAAATTAATATAAAATTCATCGTGACTCCGATTGATGAACTGATTTCACCAATGTGCACAGAAACCATTTCTGCACATTTTAAAGTCAAAATAAATTTTCTTGAATCCGAATTCAGTGGTTTCCAAAAATGTCCATCCCTATGTCATTTTAGGAAATCCTACTCCCTTACTCTTATTTAAGAAGTCCAACTCCTTAGTTCATTAAATTTAACTCTTTAAATTTAACTATCTCAACGGGGATTAAAACTCCATTACACTGTGTGACCCTCAATGGTTCAGGGATACAGCTAGCCGTGGGCTCACAACTCCTTGTGACTCGGAACAACACTTTCCGACTTGCCCAACGAATCATGGTAAAGCGCCTAGCAACATCGCCCCATGATTCCCTAGGTATCACTGATAGTGCCTACAAGAACCAGTAGATTTTGGTTAACGTACAGTACGGTCCCTTCATCCATATATCCCGATCGAATCAACAACCATTGGTATATCGAGAGTCGCTCAAGATTCGATAACTATGCAATACATCTTGAAGATCAAATTAGTGACATCGCATGTGCTACTAAGAAACCATTTCTTAAATCACATCAAGTACTCTGGCCAGAGATTTGTCACACTAATATCTCCTCAGATCGCATAGGATATCCACACTCGCAAGTATGTGGTGAATCCTTGACAACAATGCATTGACTCCTATATGTGTCGTAACTGTACCCAATCTCGACACCTGATGACCCCCTCAGAGTCGGTAAACGAGTCAAAGCACAGTACTAGCATATAGAGTCTCCATGATGTTTCAAGTCGTAAGGACTAATGGTGTACAACCAAAACCGCGGACTTTATCCACTCGATAAGTGATAACCACTTGGAAAGTCCGGATAGGGTAGTTCGACTATTCATCCTATGAATATCCATTTGCATGCTTCGAACATCTCCATGTTCCCTACCAATGAAACGTGGTACTCCGCATCGCAAATGCTAATCTCAAACTCGAGCGATCCTTATCCTTATTATCGGACGGCTCAATTGACTAGGAACGGTTTTAGAATATACAGTGACTATAAGATGTATTTCATGATAGACATCTCCATGTTCTACCACATCTTACATACACTATAGTATATTCAAGGTCTTTATCAAAACAACAATAGTATATCACAATATAACAATATGAAGTAATATAAAGTCATTGCCATAAAAGTGTAAATAATATTAAACAAAAGATTGTTTATACAAAGAGTCAACAAAGCCCATAGCCACACAGTTGGCTCACTGGGCACCCACTCTTACACCACGTCTCTACAACGTGACCATTACCCGAGAATCCTGTGATGGTCAACAACCTTGGTGTCCTATAAATACCCCAGCAGAGGTAAAATCAAGTATCATTGACTTGAGCGTTGGAGTGGTCGGTCAAAAATCTTTCCAGCACCCCGCTAACTTTTCTTGTTTGAGTGTGCACATATACCATGCGACCAGGGATCATTTTACCAGGTCAAGAATTCTGATAGGGAAAGTACATATTCTGCCCAAGAGGTTGCCCACCCTAGCCTGCAAAATTTTCCTGGGTGGCATTATTGGCATCTTCTGTGGGAAATCAGATCTATAGACGTAGATATGATTTCCACCAGAAAGTCAGCTCAGAGGAATCACTCTGGATGGGAAACCATGGATTTGAGGGTCCCTCGGGAAAGTCCACCCCCTGAAGATCCCCAACCTCTCACTATCTCTTTTGAGCAGCTTGTCCAAAGGATTGGTATTGTTTTTCATAATGTTGTAGGCGATAGATTACCCATCAGAAAAAAAAAACATTTGAATGAAGAGGAGGAGTACCATGGTGAGTCCCACCCGGAAGAAAATCTAAAAAAGGGATGGAAAACTCTCATGTAGGCTCGAAAGTGGTCACAGTGGAGGAAGAGTTGGAGGATCTAAGAGGGAAGGTGAAACACTTGGGAAAAAATATCGGGCCTTCCAGGAGATCATTGATAGGGCTGAAAGGATGCCCTTTATCACCCCAGATAGTGAACGAGCCCTTGCCCATTCACTATATTTGTGGTGCGCCCAAGATCATAAGTGCAATTGTTATAGGATCATTAGAATTCACATGACACAATTAAGATCATCAAACACCTAGTGTCGTGCAATGGTCAAACAGACACAAACACCATCAATTTTTTTTGCTACAAGTCACTGGTATAACAGGAGTGCTTAAAAATATTCACGATTCAACCTACAATTTCTCATGTCAAGTCAAGAGTAACACATTTTCACAAAAAAAAAATTCATTTTTCTAACTTCATATCATCATTGGCTCCCATTCATTATCCTACTCAAACACATGCAACAAACTACAAAAACGACAAAGATGCAAACAAACATGAAACGAACTATATGCAACACAAACACAAAACACAATGAAATAAACGCTAGTCTACCCCCCATACTTATCCAAAGCATTGCCCTCAATGCTCTAGAAAAATTGAACATAATGCAAAAACAACCAAACAAATGCAAGACGAACAAAAAAACATAATGAAAAAAAAAAAACACTCCCCTGGTTTATGCTTATTTCTCTTCCTCTGGCTGTAGAACTCCAAAGCAACTTCACTTAACGGGCAACATACTGCACATATAAAGGCGACGGGTAAGGCGACGGATTACAAAATATAATAAAAATAAAAATAAAAATAAATAGTAAAGAAAATAGAACACTGGGTTGCCTCCCAGTCAGCGCTAAATTTATAGTCTATAGCCCGACTATATAGTAGCAACCATCAAAGAGCGGCTGTCGCCCATAGTAAGAATCATACGACTCTACGTATGGGTCTTGATTTTCTATGCCCTCAAGCTTGGCGTGATATATGCAGTTTAAGCTTGTTGGTCCAACAACACTCAACATGAACTGATTATTTTGGGAAGAAACGCGGATTTCAGGCTGAAGCTCATAGAGGATGTAATAGTGTGGAGTTGGCAGAACGGATCT
This sequence comes from Henckelia pumila, assembly GCF_033568475.1. Taxonomy (NCBI): domain Eukaryota; kingdom Viridiplantae; phylum Streptophyta; class Magnoliopsida; order Lamiales; family Gesneriaceae; genus Henckelia; species Henckelia pumila. The sequence goes on along the minus strand of NC_133120.1, from coordinate 125,961,126 downwards.
TCTAATGGTATACATGAAGTCCATTGACGAGGTCATATCTATCTCCTTGTATGTTTCTTCCTCCTCCACGGTCACTTTTGGCTCTTTTTCGCATGAAGATTCCTCAAAAAAAATTTTCCTCTTGATCTGGCTTAGTTACGGTTCCAGGATCACATTCACATGCAAATTAATCAACACAAATCGCTTCATTGTCTTGGTTGATATCCAAAACGGATTGCATCTGAAGCTTCATTTGTTCATCTAAGAAACTCAAAGAATTGATGTGAGTTTCTGAAAATTTCTGGTTGATTTCTGACTGTTTATTAACAATGTCCTGCAACTGATTTAAAAATTCTTCAAAGTATTCTCCATTCTCCACGTTATGCTCAAGAGGTTGCTTTGAAAATTTTGGGTAGTGGGCTGTTGGAGGATATTCGTGACTCCAACCCTGCAGGGAAAAATCTCAATGCCAATGGTACTCGAAATCTGTTATTTCATTTAACAAGTGCATCGCACTATTGTAATCTCTGTAGAACAAGTGTCTTCCAGTGGCCAAAGCTCCATAATCTACCCAACTTCTTGTTGTCTCATCCAAACCACCATATAAAATCTGAGTTAGCGTGTAGTTTGAAAAATCATGGTGGTGAAATCTGTCTGCCAAATCATTGAATCTTCTCCAAACAACATAAAATGGTTCCGAATATTGTTGGCCAAACCTTGTGAACACCTGTCGATGATCCATCTTCAAGTACCTCACAAGTAAGAAAAAATATAATTAATAATTAAAAATAAAAAAAATGCAAGAAAAAAATGTCTAGTCTCAAGAAAATAATCTATCCTAATATTAACTGAACTTTTATGCATGAATATTAATTGTTCGAGTATTTTAAATTATTAGCATGCAATCAATTTATTATGTATTATATTACTTGAAAAATTTATTTTTAGTATAGATGCATATATGTATGGGCATATGTAAAATTTTAAAAAAATAATATAATTTTTTTTTTCTATCTTGGGTCATTTCATCTGGTATCAGAGCAAGGTCCTTGGAGGGTTAGCTAGCCTTCTACGTGGAGCTCGAAAGTCGCACTGCCAGTCTGTGAGTTTTAAATTCTTTTAAGTATATGTTTTATGAATGACACTCATGAATTATATTTTCACTGAAATTTATGTTATAAGGCCTTTTAAATTAAAATACTTAGTTATGCATTGTGGTTACATGAGGGGTTTTTGGGAATTGCAATATGCCTCCGAGACATGTTTTGCGAATGGCTGACCACGAGGACGCCGATCAGGGGGCGTTAGGCAGGGTGGAGCTCATCAGGATATATGATAAGTGCATTTTGTATACATTGTTTTATGTTATTTTTATGTTTATTTCGCATACATTCGTATCATCTAATTGTGTTTTTATGTGATTTATTGCTTATATGTGCATTTCACTCTCCGGGTTAATTTTGTAGGAAAATGGATTTTTGAAGAATGAATTACGGAGCAGCCATGATACAAAAATTATTTTTTATTTTAGAGAGATCCAAATCCTATCTTTACCGTTCAAAATGAAGTTCAAGATGTTTTTACGCTACTGTCCAAATTTCAGCTCGATCCGACGGATAGATCTTGAGATATGAATTTTTCAAAAACGCTGCGCGAGCTGGACACAAGCTGAAGCGCCCCAGCGCCTAAATCGACACGCTCCAGCGCTGCCTGTACGAGAAACCAATAGAATTTTTGGGAATTAAAAATCTTAACTTTCCGGGCTTTATTTCGCGGGCTTTCAAAGACATATAAATAGGAGAGTTGAGATCAGATTAAGGGGTTCCAATCGCACGACATCAGAGAGAGGCGGCTACAGGCTCCAAGCTTGGGAGAATATTTCTACACTTTTTCTTCTCCTATTCTTATTTATTTTTATTTATTGAATTATAATTTCAATTATTGAGTAGTTTGTTTTTAACCAAGATAACGTGATTGGGCCGAAAAAATTTATGTAGAAAACTTGGATATTTATTTGGGATTTTTCAGACTTGATTTTATTTTATTGATTGTTAGATTCATATTTGTCTTGTGGATAGTCTGATCAACTGTTTGCTTGCAAGTTAATTGATTCTAAGTCGGCAGAGGAGGAATTGATTTCGATCACTCTAATAATTGACACATGGTAAAACCGACTAGAAATAAAATTCTGTTTCAGTGTGCGATTTAGGTGAAAACTGAATTTTCACAAATATTTAATGCATTCAAATTTGATTAGAATTACGAAAGATTAATCCGTAAATATTTGAGTAGGTTTGATTGTTCTAGAAATATACCTTTGAACAAGTTAGGAGAATTCCCGTAATCTAAGATTAAACCTGAGTCCTGAATCGGCTACATGTTACATGATTTGTTCGGTACCTGTGTGTGTCTTGGTTGTCTCAATTTAATTATATTTATCTTTCAGTTATTTTAATTCTTATTATTTTTAGTAATTAAATTTTTATTTAATTCGTTGCATCCTTGTTTATTTTTTTTAGATTAAGTAAAATAATTAATTCTTGAGAATTGACTACAGTCCCCGTGGGATCGATACTTGGACTCTCTGTCCACTTACTATTACTTGACCTAGTGCACTTGCTAGATAACCGAATTAAGAGGTCAAGTTTTGGCGCCGTTGCCGGGGACTGTTTAGTTAATATTAGGATAGATTATTTTTTTGAGACTAGACATTTTTTTTTTCTCTCTTTTCGTTCCTTTGCTTAATTTTTAATTTTAATTTTTTTTACTTGTGAGGTGCTTGGAGATGGATACAGTCCCCGTGGGATCGATACTTGAACTCTCTGTCCACTTACTATTACTTGACCTAGTGCACTTGCTAGATAACCGAATTAAGAGGTCAAGTTTTTGGCACCGTTACCGGGGACTGTTTAGTTAATATTAGTATAGATTATTTGATTGAGACTAGACATTTTTTTTCTCTCTTTTCGTTCCTTTGCTTAATTTTTAATTTTAATTTTTTTTACTTGTGAGGTGCTTGGAGATGGATCATCGACATGTGTTCACAAGGTTTGGCCAACAATACTCAGAACCATTTTTTTTTGTTTGGAGGAGATTCAATTATTTGGCAGACAGATATCGATACATGATTTTTCGAACTACACTCTAGTTCAGATTTTTTATGGTGGTTTGGATGCGACAACAAGAAGTTGGGTAGATTATGGAGCTTTGGCCATTGGCAGTCACTTTTTCAACAGAGATTACGACAGTGCGATGCACTTATTAAATGATATGGCAGATTTCGACTATCATTGGCATTGTGATCCTTCACTGCAGGATTGGAGTCACCAATATCCTCCACTATTCAACCCCAAAAATTTTGCGAACCAACCACTCGAGTATCAAGAAGAGTTTATTGGGCATTTTTAAGATCATGTGGCTCAGTTGGAGAACATGGATCGACAGCAGGAAGAGATAAATAAGTTCTTAGAAAGCCGCATCAACTCTTTGAGTCTTTTGGATGAAAAGGTTGCGCTTCTTATAGAATCATGTTCTGAGATCTGTCAAGAGAATGAAGTAATTGAGCCAGAGCATGAGGAAATAATTTTTGAGGAATCTTCTTGTGAGGATGAGCCAAACGTGACAGTGGAGGAAGAAGAAATATACAAAGCGAAAGATTTGACCTCGTCAATGGACTTTACATGTACTCCATTATAAGATCCATTCTTGCCATTGACGCCACCTCCAAAATATTACATCCTCCATGAGCTTCAGCCTAGAGTCGGAATCTCTTTCCAAAAATTTTTAGTTGATCATGACAAGTATTGCTGGACCGACGAGCTTACAAAGTCAATATCATGTCAAGCTTGGTGGCGAAGAAAATCAAAACCCATACGTAGAGTCGTATGATTCTTACTATGAGCGACAGCCGCTCTTTGATGGTTGCTTCTGTATAGTCGGGCTGTAGACTATAAACTTAGCGCTAACTGGGAGGAAACCCAGTGTTTTATTTCCTTTAATTTTTTTTTTATTATTGTTCTTGTTTTGTTTTGTTTTTTTTATTTTTTGCAATCCAATGCCTTACCCGTCTCTTTTATATGTGCAGTATGTGGCCCCGCTAAGAAGATTTACTGTTGGAGGAGTTCTACAGATGGAGGAAGAGAACGAAGCATAAGCCATGGGATTGTTATTTTTGTTTTCATTGTGTTTTTGTTCGTCTTGCATTGGTGCATTTGTTTATGCATTCTATTCATTGTATCTAAAGCATTGAGTGAAATGCTTTGGATAATTATGGGGGATAGTCTAGTTTTTATGTTTTTATTTGTTTGTTGTGTTTGTGTTGCATCTGTCGTGTTTCGTGTTTGTTTGCATATAGTTTGTTTTTGTTGTTTGCATTTGTGTTGAGTATGATGATAATTAGAAACCGATGATGATTAAATTGATGAAAAAATTTGATTTTTGGGAAAATTTTTGCTCTTGATTGGACATGAGAAACCGTAGGTTGTGTAGTGAATATATTTAAGCACGCATGTTAGACTAGTGAATTGTAGCGATATCATTGATGATGTTCGTGTCTGTTTGACCATTGCATGACAATAGGTATCTGTTGATCTTGATTTTGTTCTTTCAGTTCTAATGATTTTCTGACATTACACTTATGATCTTGGGCGCACCAAATTTTTTTTAAAAAAAATTGAAACAAAAATTCTTTGAAAAAATCTACTTTATTCGGGTCATGGACGAGGAATTGAAATCCTAATTACCACATCCAAGACTAAGTCTGCGGATTCAATGGGGTTAATGCTCCATCCGGGATATAGACGAGGGGATTGAAATCCGAATCCTATTATAGTTATAGCTAAGTTTGCGGGTAATTATTGGGGCTCTAAGAACAACCGGGTGTGAAATCCGGAGGTGCGTAACTTATCTCAAGAGAGTTGTGTTTTTGTTAGAGATTATTGGGAGGAAGGAACACTTGATTGTGACACTTGCATTGATTTGTCATAGGACGCTAAGCAGTCGTATAGCGGATTCTTTTTAAGTTGTATGTAGCTGAAATAACATGGTACACACAAACGTTCACATTAAACTGATGGTGTATTATGGAAAATCGAGAGCAATTTTTTTGTGATTTTGTTTTGTTGGTGTTGGAACTTATCGGAGGCTGTATTTTCCATGACTCTTCGTTACTTATGTTTGTGTTTGCATATTGTTTTTGCATGCCTTGCTCGAGGGCGAGCAAGATTTAAGTATGGAGGTGTTGATAAGTGCATTTTGTATGCATTATTTTATGTTATTTTTATGTTTATTTTGCATACATTCGTATCATCTCATTGTGTTTTTATGTGATTTATTGCTTATATGTGCATTTCACTCTCCGGGTTAATTTTGTAGGAGAATGGATTTTTGAAGAATGAATTACGGAGTAGCCATGATACAAAAATTATTTTTTATTTTAGAGATCTCCAAATCCGATCTCCACCGTTCAAATGAAGTTCAAGATGTTTTTAAGCTGCTGACTAAATTTCAGCTCGATCCGACGGCTAGATCTCGAGATATGAATTTTTCAAAAACGCTGCGCGAGCTGGACACAAGCTGAAGTGCCCTAGCGCCTAAATCTAAGAGCTCCAGCGCCCGACGTCTTTTTTTCGAGAAGTTTTGATGTCGAGAAGCGCCCCAGCGCCTAAATCAAAGCTCTCCAGCGCTGCCTGTACGAGAAACCAATAGAATTTTCGGGAATTAAAAATCTTAACTTTCCGGGCTTTATTTCGTGGGCTTTCAAAGACATATAAATAGGAGAGTTGAGATCAAATTAAGGGGTTCCAATCGCACGACATCAGAGAGAGGCGGCTACAGGCTCCAAGCTTGGGAGAAGATTTCTACACTTTTTCTTCTCCTATTCTTCTTTATTTTTATTTATTGAATTATAATTTCAATTATTGAGTAGTTTGTTTTCAACCAAGATAGCGTGATTGGGCCGAACAAATTTATGTAAAAAACTTGGATGTTTATTTGGGATTTTTCAGACTTGATTTTATTTTATTGATTGTTACATTCATATTTTTCTTATGAATAGTTTGATCAACTGTTTGCTTGCATGTTAATCGATTCTAAGTCGACAGAGGAGAAATTGATTTTGATCACTCTAATAATTGACACATGGTAAAACCGACTAGAAATAGAATTCGGTTTCAATGTGCGATTAAGGTGAAAACTGAATTTTCACAAATATTTAATGCATTCAAATTTGATTAGAATTACGAAATATTAATCCGTCAATATTTGAGTAGGTTTCATTGTTCTAGAAATATACCTTTGAACAAGTTAGGAGAATTCTCGTAATCTAATTATAAATCTGAGTCCTGAATCGGCTACATGTTACATAATTTGTTCGGTACCTGCGTGTGTCTTGGTTGTCTCAATTTAATTATATTTATCTTTTAGTTATTTTAATTCTTATTATTTTTAGTAATTAAATTTTTATTTAATTCGTTGCATCCTTATTTATTATTTTTTTTCTAGATTAAGTAAAATAATTAGTTCTTGAGAATTCACTACAGTCTCTGTGAGATCGATACTTGGACTCTCTGTCCACTTACTATTACTTGACCTAGTGCACTTGTTAGATAACCGAATTAATCCGTCAATCCACCTCCACCTCCACCTCCACCTCCACCTCCACCTCCACCTCCACCGCTGCCTCTAGCTCCCCACTTACAGCTTTCGAGAGGGCCAGCGTGGAAATGCTAGCTGATACCACGAGGCTACTTGAGCATTAGGTTGTACAGCCTAGGAGGACGCACAAAGAAGACGTCTCCAAGAGGTTACGCAAGCAGGGACCGAAGGAGTTTGCGGGGACCATTGATCCATTAGCTGCTGAGGAGTGGATCCAATCATTGGAGACGATCTTTGCATATATGGGCATCCAGGACGTTGATCAGGTTCGTTGCGCCATCTACATGCTGAAAGATGACGAAGCCCTTTGGTGGGAGGGCACCGTGATTGAACTTGACGTGGCGAGGATGATGTGGAGGGTCTTCAGGACTGTGTTCTTTGAGAAGTATTTCACATATGACGTTTGATCGAGAAAATACTAACACTTAAATTTAGTATAATTATCTCTCTTTTATGCTCAATATTATCGCAAGTGCACGACTCAAGTTATAAAAAATTGTACTGAGTATGAGTATCGTCCTCAGGGACTACATCACAATAATTCAATTATTTAATTTCTATACCCCAAAGTAACGAAAATTTGATTTTTGATTATTCTAAAATTATAAAGTAAAGAATTTAATTTAAAGATTCTTAAATGAAAATAAAATAAACTACAACAATGCTTAGCACAGAAAAATATAATATGAGGAGATTTTGTTGTAATCTCGGTTCACCTTCCCCCTAATTGAATTTGGACAATTGAAATTACTTTTACACTCATAAATTTGACAAGAACTCCTTAAATATTGACACTCTCTCTCGAGTTGATGCCAAACTAATTCAAGTTAATGAAACAATCAAATCTCTTTGATTATTTATCATTACTGATTGCTTTGCGATCATTGAATTCCTACAACTTTCAACCTGGTGGTCTATGGTTATCAACATGTACTAAATATCATATCGCTGTGCATATTTTAAGTCCATCGATTTTATCACTCGTCCTAATCATGAATCTATATCTCGACAGCAATTCACAATCTACGAATCTATATTAAAGTTAGCTACTCCTCAACATAGAATAATAAACCATGATAAAATCAAATACTCGCATAAAAACTCAATCAATTCGTACAAAGATTCAATCACAAAAACATGTTTCGGCGTTAGGATCCCCTTAATTCCAACTAAATAAAGTTTAGCTACTACAACTCATAATAATATTCAAACTAATAAAGTTTTCAACATAAAAATTCAGAAATATTGAAGAAGAAGAACTCCCAACGAGAAGAAGAAACTTCAATCTTTAGATCCGCCTCCGCCTTCCTTTGCAGTGTTTTCCAACCCTCAAAATATCTGAAAATATTCTATATATATTTCCCTCAGAGTCCTTTCCTTTTAAAACACCCGGAATAAAGTTTTTTCAAAAATATGCGCGTGCGCTCGGTCTGCTAATTTTTACCGACCGAGCGCCCTAAAGTCTTCAACCCTCTGCCCGTCTAAATGATTCCAGCGCTCGATCTGCACAATTTCACCGACCGAGCGCTCAAAAGTCTTCAACTCACTGCCTGAAAAAGTAATGCCAACGCTCGGTCTACTCTTTTCAGCAGACCGAGCGCACCCCCTTGTGAAGCCCGAAATTATGATTTTTTTCCGCTTTCCTGCCAATTTGACCAAAAATCAATAGGAGTAAACAAAACACATAAAACTACACTAAATGCAAACAAAACTAGAAAAACATTAACAAGACGACACAGAACGAATGCAAAACACTAATAAAACAAACAATAAAACAAGGAAAAACGACTCCTATCAACCTCCCCAAACTAACTTTTTGCTTGCCCTCAAGCAAAATAGGTGACAAAATAGAATGCAACCAAAAACACAACAACACGACAAAACGAAAAAGGTGGATGAACTCAAACTTTCCAAGCCTCAGAATTACTTTCAAAAGATTACAAATCCAATCATAGCAATCTACTAACATTTTCAAGAAAAGATAAAAACAAACTGGAAAACCTTGTAAACTCCTAAACCCCGCAACTCACGTTTCAACATACCTTCCTCCGAATTCAATTCCCACACTCAAGGATAATGAGGACTTTTTAGGTGTTACAGGCTCAAAGATGAGAGAAATTCAATGATACACACTTCACATTGGTTTAACTCAAAGAATTAGAGTGTGTGCGTGTTTTGATCAAAAATCCATACTCATTAAAAGTGTCTATCAACTATCCATAGGCTAAATTCTCACAACTCTTCTCCACTAGTATATTGGGCAACTGTGACTCGGTCAATAGGTCTTAATAAGCTTATATTGTTAGGCCTGGTTTATGGCTACAAATAAAAGATATCGATTCAATTAAGGGAATAAGTTATACCCAACTGTTCATTTTCATTTCCTTCTTCTTTCTCCTTCTAATTCACTTCATCAATCCATTGACTTCACTTCTTTTGCAAACTTTTCTTTTCATTTCAACTCTTTATAATTTTTTTCTTTTTCTTTTTCAGCATTTCCAAACACATTATTTCACTTTGCAGTTACAATTCCGGAGCATATACCATTTTCACATTCAACTTAATCCCTTTAGGGTGGGAAATAGTGTTTAGGCTGTTCTTCGGTAGTGAGTGTAGGACTATGAAAAAAAATTACGAATGAGGGTTTATCATACGTTTTCACGCATGACATTTGATTTCAATAAAGCTCAAAGAAGGTACTAGAGATAGCATGCATCGATGGATAGCTTGAAAGGCTCAAACGATTCACAGAAAGATTGCCTAAATCATTCCTAATCACAGTTATGCCCGTATTGCACCTCGAAGAGTGTTCGAATTAGTTTTAGACAAGTCTCAATTCACAATCAAATCATACAAATTTTGACCAGTGCAGAAATAAGCAATCATCAGCAGTAAACGATGATTGTCAACAGATTACAGAATTGTGTACCTCATGTACTCATAAACATTGTGAAGGCTCAACAGGGCAATTAAGGATGAAGTTAATTCAAGAGAAACTAGGCCCAAAAATTCAAACAATGCCTCAATCCTATCCAAGTTTGTACGTTTCAAATTCAGACTCGAGCACACATCACAGAGTATATAAAGATCTATTTATCTACTTGGTTCTACCAGTTAAACAAAAAATTTTGTCAGAAAATGCTCATGGATTTCAGCTACCAAACACAAACAAAAAAAAAAATATTTCTTCATCACTGGCTTTTATGATTTCATCCACAAATGCATGCATACACAACACAAAACAAAATAAAAATCAAAATGCAACAAAAAACAACGACAAAAATGCATGAAAACAAAAAAGACACCCTCCCTAAACTAACATCTAGCAGTGTCCCCAATGCTAGACAAACGAAACAAAACAAACAAAACTAAAACATGCAAAACACACAAAACAATAAAAAAACGAGAACAAAAACTCCCCTGATTATTGCTCCTCATCGTCGCCATCGGCGTCATCATCTGAATCATCAGGAAAATTTTGACGGAGAGCAGAGTAGTGGAAATGGAATGAAGGTGGATACGGTGGTGGAGTAGGAAATGTGGTAGGATCCAACCCGGCATTAGAGATTAATGCTCGGAGCATATCAGTCTGTGACTCCGAGTGGGCACTATCAACTTTCTGGTACTCATTCTGGTATTGAGCCCAAGCATACAGCTCATTTGTCGTCTCACTAGAAGGGCGACGACTTGGCATTGGTTTTGGTACGCAGCTCTAAGAGGTATCGGCCCCGGAACTTTCTTGTCCCTGCGATGTGAACTCTTGTAATCTGAAATTTCTCTTTGTCCTCACAAGGGACTGGTCCACATCTTGCATTGGGTGCTGCCATTCTTCATCATCTCGGATTTGAACTCTAGCTTGCACACAGAGGGCGGTAACGATAGATGGGAAGAAGATTCCAATGTTCAGTGAGCGGATGGAACTGTATAACTCTCTGTTGATGAGTTTGCCTACATTGATTGGCCATTTTTTGTGCAAGGCATACAACAACAAAACTCGGCTCATCACCACAACGTGTGTGTGGGACACCGACATCATCCTGTGTGTTAGGAACGCATACCACAATGCCGATTCCATTGTCAAAAAATTCTCTTTAAATGATACAAATTTCACAGAATCCTTCCAAACATTCCCATCATAACACAGTGCAGCAGAGACGAGATTAAAATCCGGATTAGCTTTAAACTCTTGAAATAGGCTATCGTCGACATCCGGTAACTTCAGGGTCAAAAGATACGAACTTTCCCAGCACAAATGCTTGTTATCTGTTCGTTCCGGGGCATTAGCATAGAATTCCCGTACCAACGGGATGACGGCTGCCTGTGGTGTTTGGAAAAACTCAGCCCATCCACGCTCCGGGATGCCGAGGGCGAGCGTGAGATTCTCGGGTAGATCGCCTCGCTCTGGAATCGGATTCCGATTGATCCTCGCAGCTTCATATCGTGATTTGGCCTCCATGGATATGAACTTGCCATCAATAATTTGGTAAGATGAAGAAGAAGCACGGGAGGTGGCAATCTTTGCTCTTTTAGGACCCATCCTTAGATAAATCTGGGAATTACACGATAAACACCTGCGATGTGGAGGAGATAAAGTGAGAAATTGGATGGAGAGGGGGCGGCTAGGGTTTAGATTGAGAGAAGGAAAGAAAGAATTAAGAAAAGGGAAAGGGGATCGGGATTTTAATTTGCTGATTCTGTGCGATGCGCTCGGTCTGCTCTTTTTAGCAGACCAAGCGCATACCCGATTTACGTAAACATAGAGTTGGGGGAGTTTTGGGCGCTCGGTCTTCTCTTTTTAGCAGATCGAGCGCACTCCCGTTTAATCAAAACAGTAAGATGGGATATGTTGGGCGCTCGGTCTGCACAACTTCACCGACCGAGCGCAACCCCATTTGAAACTTTTTTTTTTCAAAAGTAAACGAAAAACAAAAGAACAAAGAGAAAACTAAAAACTCAAATGAAAATGAAATTAAAGAGTTTAAAGCCAAACAAATTAAAATTAAAGTAAAAGAGAGTGAAGAGAGTAGTTCTCAATTTAGAGTCTAGAGCTCGACTATTCTCCACCCCAAACTAGTCTTGGTCGGTCAGTGTGGTGATGACTGGAGTTGAGTCGACATCACCCCCTACATAGTGTTTCAGCCTCTGAGCATTGACCGAGAAAGACTCGTTTCTTGCATCTTTTATTTCAATGGCCCCCGATGGATACACCTTAGTGATTTTGTAAGGACCGGACCACCTCGACTTCAACTTTCCAGGAAAAAGCCTCAACCTGGAGTTAAACAGAAGAACTGTTTCCCCTTCCTTAAATTCTCTATGACGAATGCGTCTGTCATGTATTCTCTTGGTCCTTTCTTTGTACGACATCTCCATATCGTATGCTTGATCTCGAAACTCCTCCAAATGGTTTAGCTCTAGCAATCTCTTTTCACCTGCAGCAGCAAATTCAAAATTTAATGCTTTGATAGCCCAATATGCTCTATGCTCTAACTCAACTGGAAAATGACATGTCTTTCCAAACAACAGTCTATAAGTGGAGGTGCCTATAGGAGTTTTAAAAGCAGTCCTATAGGCCCATAATGCATCATCAAGTCGAAGTGCCCAATCCTTTTTATTAGTACTCACACTTTTTTCTAAAATTTTCTTAATTTCTCGATTGGACACTTCTACTTGGCCACTCGTTTGGGGATGATAAGTTGTAGAAACTTTGTGCTTGACACCATATTTCTTCAAAAGTTTTTCAAAGAGCTTATTACAAAAGTGGGTGCCACCATCACTAATAATTGCACGGGGTGTACCAAACCGGTTAAAAATGTTTTTCTTCAAAAATTTTAGGACCACCTGTGCATCATTAGTTGCAAAAGCTTCAGCTTCTACCCATTTAGAAACATAATCGACGGCGACCAAAATGTATTTTTTTTGTAAAAGAGTTTGGAAATGGTCTCATGAAGTCGATTCCCCACACATCAAATATCTCACACTCAATAATATTAGTCAAAGGAATTTCGTGACGGTTTGAGATATTACCTGTTCGCTGACATTTATCACACTCAATGACATAAGCACGTGCATCTTTAAACAGATTGGGCCAATAAAACCCACATTCAAGTACCTTAGCTGCCGTCTTTATGGGCCCAGCATGGCCACCTACCTCACGGTCATGACAATGACTGAGGATGCTTTTCATCTCTCATTCCGCAACACATCTCCGGATCATAGAGTCAGCACAGATTTTAAACAAGAAAGGTTCTTCCCAAAAATAATGCTTCACATTGGATAGAAACTTTTTCTTTTGATGAAAAGTCAAGTTATGTGGGAGTGTGCTCGTGACCAAGTAATTTGCAAAGTTAGCATACTACGACGAGTGTTCTATGGCAAACAACTTTTCATCAGGAAACTAATCATCTATGTCCTTAGTATCATTCTGTGCACAATCAGGAATGCATTCTAGTCTAGATAGGCGATCAGCAACAACAATTTCTACTCTTTTTTTATCCTTTATCTCTAAGTCAAATTCTTGTAAGAGTAGAATCCACCTAATCAACCTAGGTTTTTCATCTTTCTTAGCCAAAAGGTGTTTAATTGCAGAGTGATCAGTGTATATCATGATTTTTGAAAGTACAAGGTATGAATGAAACTTGTCCAGTGCAAAAAATACAGCTAGCAACTCCTTTTCAGTGGTAGCATAATTCAATTGAGCCTCATTCAGGGTTTTTCTAGCATAGTAAATAGTACGGAATACCTTGTCTATCCTCTGGCCAAGTACAACTCCGATAGCCGAGTCGCTGGCGTCACACATTACCTCAAATGGAAGATCCCAATCCGGTGAAGTCAGCACTGGTGCAGTCACCAATCTTTCTCTTAGAAATTCAAACACCTGCAAACAAGTGGAATCAAAATTAAAGGGTGTATCTTTCATCAATAATGAAGACAGAGGTTTTGAAATTTTGGAAAAATCTTTAATGAAAGATAAAAACCGGCATGGCCTAGAAAACTTCTGACTCACTTGATCGTCATCGACGGAGGTAGATTCTGAATGACTTGCACCTTGGCCCTGTCCACCTCGATTCCCTGCTCCGATATGCGGTGTCCTAATACAATACCTTCGGTCACCATGAAGTGACACTTTTACCAGTTGAGTACCAAGTTTGTTTCCTCACATCTCATCAAAACAGTGGTAAGATTATTCAAACATGTATCAAAAGACTGACCAAAAATGGAAAAATCATCCATGAATATTTCTAGAAATTTTAGACCATATCATGAAATATAGCAGTCATGCATCTCTGAAAAGTCGTAGGAGCATTGCAAAGACCAAAAGGCATGCGCCTATAGGCAAACGTACCATATGGGCAAGTGAAAGTTGTTTTCTCTTGATCTTCAGGTGCAATCGCAATTTGATTGTATCCTGAATACCCATCTAAAAAGCAATAAAACTCATACCCAGCAAGCCTTTCTAGCATTTCGTCAATGAAAGGGAGGGGAAAATGGTCTTTACGGGTTGCGTCATTCAATTTTCTATAGTCTATACACACACGCCACCATGTAACTGTCCTAGTAGGTATCAACTCATTCTGTTCATTCTTAATGACAGTTATTCCCCCTTTTTTGGTACACATTGAATTGGACTCACCCATGCACTATCAGAAATAGGATAAATGATACCTGCATCCAGAAGTTTTATCGTTTCAGCCTTTACTATTTCTTGCATCTTGGGATTCAATCTCCTCTGTGGTTGGACCATGGGGTTGATGTTCTCTTCCATTAATATCTTGTGCATGCTGATAGATGGATTAATGCCTTTGATATCTGCGACCTTCCAAGCAAACACACTCTTATGACTTTTGAGAACATCCAGCAGTCTGGTCTCCATCGCACCTGTCAAAGAAGAATAAATTATGACAGGTAAATTTTCATTCTCTCCTAAAAATACATATTTGAGATGGGTAGGTAATGGTTTCAATTCCACAGTTGGTGGTTCTTCAAGGCTCGGTTTCTGGAGAACTAAATCCTTCCGTCATCTCTTCTAATGGTTCCTGAAATGTATCCTGCACATAATCATATAAAAGTGAGTCCAAAACATCAATCTGAAAACACTCTTCATTATTTGTGAAAATTTAAGTGCATTAAAAACATCAAAGGAGATTTTCTCCTCTCCCACTCTCAGATGTAGCTCTCCCTTTTGGACATCGATTAGTGCTTTCCCTGTCGCCACGAAAGGTCTTCCCAGAATAAGTGGCATGTCCAAATCTTCTTCCATATCAAGCACCACAAAATCCACTGGAAAGATGAACTTGTCGACTTTCACCAACACATCTTCTATTATCCCCCTTGGATATTTGATAGACCTGTCCGCCAATTGCAACGACATCCTGGTGGATTTCGGCTCTCCCAAGCTCAGTTTCCTGAAAACAGAATATGGCATTAAGTTTATACTCGCACCCAAATCACACAAAGCCTTATGAAACTACACATCATTAATAACACAAGGAATAGAGAAACTCCTTGGATTTTTTTGCTTCGGTGGAATCTTGTTTCGGACAAGCGCAGAACAATTTTCTGTTAAACTGATCATTGCATGCTCCTCCAATTTTCTCTTGTTGGAAAGAATTTCCTTCAAGAATTTCGCGTAACTGGGCATTTGCATCAATGCATCCGCGAAGGGTATGTTGATATTCAATTTCTTGAATATCTCTAGGAATTTTGCAAATTGAGAATCTAGCTTGGCCTTCTTGAGAGCTGCAGGAAAAGGTGGTGGAATAACAATATTTGACTGTGATGTGGGTGGTTGTGTAGAATCAAAAGACTTACCTGCAGTTTTCCTTGGTGTAGCTAGTTCTGATTCTTTCTCGCCTCGTTTCTCACCCTCAATTATCTTCCCACTTCTCAATTCAACTGCCTTGACCTGCTCTTTTGGATTTTTTTCCGTGTCACTTGGCAAAGTACCCTGCTCTCTGCTGGACATTGCTTTAGCCAACTGTCCTATTTGATTTTCCAAGTTCTTAATCGATGCATCCTGATTCTACATTCGGGTCTCAGTGGATGATATGAATTTCTGCATCATCTGTTCCATGTTTGACTTCTCTTCTTGAGGTTGTCTTCTGTAGTTCTGATTCCCATACGGACTATTATTCTGTCCTCCCCACGAAAAGTTTGGATGCTATTTCCACCCTGGATTATATGTGTTCGAGAATGGATCATTCCTAGGGTGGTTCTGATTTCCCACATGGTTCACCATTCCTCTTTCTGGCTGATATGAAGGATTTCCTGTCTGACAATATTTTGTGAAGTGTTCAGCACCACATTTCTCACACCACACTTCTTGAATACGCATTGCAGACTGCCCAAGAGTTAGCTCTTCAATCCTCTTATTCATGACTTCAAGTTGATTGCTATTGAGGTGAATGCATCAACTTGATGCATTCCTGCAGTTCTCCTGGCTGTATTCCTCTCTCATTGAGGATGATAGCTACTGGATGCCATCTCCTCAATTAACTCATATCCGTCCTCTGGTGATTTTCGTAACAAATTTCCACCTGCAGCTACATCTAACATGTTGCGATTTGAGTGAGGAAGACCATAATAAAAAGTTTGTACCACAAGACCGTCTGGTAGTTGGTGATGTGGGCATCTCCTCTGTAGATCTTTGTAATGCTTCCATGCTTTATAGAGTATTTTCTGTTTGCCTTGAGCAAATGTTGTGATGTCAGCCCTGAGTTTCATTGATTTGGACGGTGGAAAATATTTGGTCAGGAATGCCTTTGCGAGATTATCCCAAGTAATGATGAAACCTGCAGGTAGATTTGTTAGCCATGATTTAGCTTTATCTCTTAAAGAAAAAAGGAATAAACGCAAAAGAATAGCGTCATCAGAAACTCCCTGCATCTTAAAAGTGTCACAGATTTCTATAAAATTTGTCAGGTGAGCATATGGATCATCGATTGTCATCCCACCAAAGTGGACTGTGTTTTGCACCATTTGAATGATATCAGGCTTTATTTCAAACTGATTTGCTGCTATGCTTGGCCTGATGATGCTTGGTCTGGCATTTTTGATGGATGGCAAAGCGCTATCCATCATGGATCTGTAGATAGGTGGTGCATTATTATCTGCTTCTTCATCTCCACGTAGTCGTTCTTGTTATGTCATTCCTTCTTTTTGTTGCCTTCTTCTTCTGCGAAAAGTTCTTTCAATTTCTGGATCAAAAGGCAAGAGTTCTGCTTCGGGTGAATGTTGCATGCACTGCAAGAGAATCCTGCAGTTCACAGATGAAAATAGTGATTAAAATTGAAGTAGAGAAAATGAAATAAGAAAAATCAAAATAATCAATAGTCCCCGGCAACGGCGCAAAAAACTTGATCGAGCAAACACTAAAACTTAACTTTAGTATAATTATCTCTCTTTTATGCTCAATATTATCGCAAGTGCACGACTCAAGTTATAGAAAAGTGTACTGAGTACGAGTATCGTCCTCAGGGACTACGTCACAATAATTCAATTATTTAATTTCTATACCCCAAAGTAACTAAAATTTGATTTTTGATTATTCTAAAATTATAAAGTAAAGAATTTAATTTAAAGATGCTTAAATGAAAATAAAATAAACCACAGCAATGCTTAGCACAGAAAAATATAATATGAGGAGATTTTGTTGGAATCTCGGTTCACATTCCCCCTAATTGAGTTTGGACGATTGAAATTACTTTTACACTCATAAATTTGACAAGAACTCCTTAAATATTGACACACTCTCTCGAGTTGATGCCAAACTAATTCAAGTTAATGAAACAATCAAATATCTTTGATTATTTATCATTACTGATTGCTTTGCGATCATTGAATTCCTACAACTTTCAACCTGGTGGTCTATGGTTATCAACATGTACTAAATATCATATCTCTATGCATATTTTAAGTCCATCGATTTTATCACTCGTCCTAATCATGAATCTATCTCTCGACAGCAATTCACAATCTACGAATCTATATTAAAGTTAGCTACTCTTCAACATAAAATAATAAACCATGATAAAATCAAATACTCGCATAAAAACTCAATCAATTCGTCCAAAGATTCAATCACAAAAACATTTTTTGGGGTTAGGATCCCCCAAATTCCAACAAAATAAAGTTTAGCTACTACAACTCATAATAATATTCAAACTAATAAAGTTTTCAACATAAAATTTCAAAAATATTGAAGAAGAAGAACTCCCAACGAGAAGAAGAAACTTCAATCTTCAGAGCCGCCTCCGCCTTGCTTTGCAGTGTTTTCCAACCCTCAAAACATCTGAAAATCTTCTATATATATTGCCCTCAGAGTCCTTTCCTTTTAAAACACCCGGAATAAAGTTTTTCCAAAATTATGCGCGAGCGCTCGGTCTGCTAATTTTTACCGACCGAGCGCCCTAAATTCTTCAACCCTCTGCCCGTCTAAATGATGTCAGCGCTCGGTCTGCACAATTTCACCGATCGAGCGCTCAAAAATCTTCAATTCACTGCCTAGAAAAGTAATGCCAGCGCTCGGTCTGCTCTTTTCAGCAGACCGAGCGCACCACCTTGTGAAGCCCGAAATTATGATTTTTTTCGCTTTCATGCCATTTTGACCAAAAATCAATAGGAGTAAACAAAACACATAAAACTACACTAAATGCAAACAAAATTAGAAAAACATTAACAAGACGACACAGAACTAATGCAAAACACTAATTAAACAAACAATAAAAAAAGGAAAAATGACTCCTATCAACGTTCGAGGTCAGTTGATCTGTGAGTTCATGACTCTCCGACAGGGAGACCGGACGATGGCTGAGTACGTGAGGCAGTTCGAGCATGGGTTTCACTTCGTACCTATGATTTCTGACGATGAGAAGGAGAGACTGCGACATTTCACCGATGGCATGAGGTCCGACATTAAGCATGATATTTATATGGCGGACGTGACGACGTATAAGTCAGCGGTGAATAGGGCGTATCGGTTTGAGAGAGAGAGAGGAGGGAGGTGGAGGCTGACTATCAGAGGAAGAGGCAGTTTCAGCAGTCATCTCGAGGGAAGTCTTTGCAGCAGCCAACAAATAAGTCCTATCTTGGGTCGTCAGAGGGCCCAAATCCTCCGAGATCGTAGCAGCCACAGCAGCAGAGGCCACAGGGCCAGCCCAGACAGCAGCAACAGCAGGGGGCCGTTGCCCCTAACAGTGGAGGGGTAACTATCTGCAGGCAATGACAGAGGCCTCATGTTGGATAGTGTTTGGTTGGCTCAGACAGGTTCTATCAGTGCAAGGAGCCAGACCACATTTCGAAGAACTGCCCGAGGAGGAAGCATACCACGGGGCGCCTATTTGTGATGCAAGCTAAGGAGGCAGACCCCGATACTTCTCTTATCACGGGTAATCTTAACTTATGTTTCTATTTTCTGTTATTGGAATGCTTAGTTAAGATTTTCATGGGTATTTGCTTGACCGTTTGTACCTGTGATTTTGAAAAGCATGTGTAAGTTTAGATGGAATTTGTGAATTAACTTGTGAATTTGCATGCTTAGGTATGGACTTTAGATGGTAATTGTTTTGAATTGGTTGCTCTAGTATTATGGTCTATATTTGTTGGAAAATCTTCTGTGTGCAGGAAAAAAAGAAAGCATTTGAGGTATTGCTACGTTGCGTTGCTAAATTCTGGAGCTACGCATTCTTTGATCTCTCAGTCGTTTTTTGAATTTGTAAGGCCCGAAAATATTAAATTATTAATTATGGGATTTGAGAATTAAAATTCCATATTATGGGCTAATATTGATTTGAGAAGTTATGGAAATGATAGATTTAATTTCCAAGCTGAAAATATTTAATTTGAGAATTTACGGATTTTGAGAAGTAAATTCCGAGAATTCTTAAATTAAAAGAATAAATATTCGATTTGAATATTTATGGGATATAAGATTAAATTCCATGTTTCGGGAATTAAAGACGATTAATTTTGAAAATACAACCCGATCAGAGATTGATTTGCAAATATCGAAGTTGCAAGGGCTAAAGTGCAAATGGCCGGGATTATTTAATTAATCCAAATTTAATTTATTTGAATCCAAGTATATTTAATTTGGGAATATTTAGAGTTTTGATTTTATTTCTAATATTCTTAAATTATTTTGGATTGAAATTGAATTAAAACAAAGGACGAGGACTGAATTGCAATTAATGAGGATTTGAGGGACTAAGTTGCAATTATGCAATATATATCAGATTTTCTGAAGCTTACTCAGCCTTGAAACGTGTAAATATTGTGTAAACTTCAGAATTCAGAAAAGTTGAACAGAGGAGCTCGACCCTTCCTTTTTCCTTTGAAATACGAGTTGTTCAAATCGCCGTAACTTTTGCGTTGGTTGTCCGATTTCGATTCTGAAAGATGTTCTGGAATCCTTGCGACGAAGCCTTTGTATTGATGTAAGTATTTAATCCTTTTGGAATGTTTTGAAGAACGAAATATGGCAGATATCAGATTATGAAACTATGTTGTGTTTTTTATCAGTTCGTATGCCGTTCGATATCGTAGTCGGATTGGAAATGAATTAAGAAACGAACTTGTCATGGTTTCAGCATGTTTTTGACTTGTTAACATATGATTATAGCTGCTGATATGTGAAGTATGAATGATATGAAGTGATTAGAAGTTGATAAGAAGTTCATAATGAATTCGATACCGAGTCGGTTCCCGATTTTCAATCGCTACGCCGCCGGTTGATGTTTTAGGATCAGTTTTGATAACCAAAGATTGAATTGAGATTTTAGTGAAATGTCAGCGATGATATAGCATTTTTATTTCTCATTTTCAGTCACGTTTGAAAGACGAACGATGCAAGACTTCGAGTTATACCGAATAAGAAGAAGTTGAAGTTTGAAATGATGTTGATTGAATCTATATTGATGATTTTGATTCAATTCTGAAATGATTGAATAGAATGAAGTTTGATATGTATGTTTTGATGATATGTTTCAGAGTTTAATAGGAGACTATTGACTCAAGAACCTCAACTTGAAACCGAAGAAGAAGTGATCAAGATTGAAGTGAATTTGATTGAAGATGGATTGAGGTTTGAATGATCAGATTCTTGTAGGAGTTGTTGTACTTCCTATCCAGATGTGGAACATCGTCAACTCGAGAATGAAAGGTATAATGACGACATCGCGAGTCAGGGACTGTGAAACTCAAGAACGACTATTCTTGAGTTATCCCGAACAAATCACATACTTGTTTAAGTACTTTTTCTTGAGGTAGAACTTATGTTATTGTCGATCCATCACAGGTAGTGGATCTTTATTGCTTTTGATATGATTGTATATTGAGTTGATTCTATGCCAAGGTTGCGGTTAACCTTATTTGCGAGTCGTTTACGAACTCGTTAGATGGATATCCATGTCAAGATCGGTTACGAATCTTGATGGCAATGAAGTGATAAGAATCAATTCTTGAGATAAGCGCGCTATATAAATTGAGTCTTGATTTGAAGTTTGAGTCGATATATGCGTTATTTTTACTCTATTCTTGAGTTGATATGTTTAGAGTTGATATGAATTTATTTAACACATTTATATGTCGATTATAATGAGAATGATTTCTCATCGGAGTTTATTCGGCTGTTGCTTTGTTTTGTATGTGTGCATTGCAACAGGTGGGGCAGGAGCTTGGTTGAGAGAACATTGATAGCTCGGGAGAGAGATGTAGCAAGTGTGGACTCAGGTTAAGTTGAAGAATGGTAGTTAAATAGCATTGAACTTGACATTGAAATCTTGTTTAGAAGCTCACTTTTGAGAGTTAGTGTAGCTTGTTTATTTATGTCTTTTATGCTATTTATCGGATGTATTAAATTGTATGATTTGTTGATAGGAACTTGGTATATTAATGTATGCATGTTCTCAGATTTTATAACATGCTTAGAATTGATTTGGATGAGAATATATACCTTGTACTAAAGTTTTGACAACAATAGATCAGCAGCAGAATTCGAGCAAAAGATGGCTCGCTCGATCGGGTAAAAGTTACCGATCGAGCGAGGCCTGTTTTTCATGGGCAGAGAATTCGATTTTTATTGCTCGCTCGATCGGTAGCTTTTGCCCGATCGAGCGAGGCCATTTGTGCTGCAGACCCGAGAATTTTGTTTTGATGCTCGCTCGATCGGATGACTTTAACCGATCGAGCGAGGCTTGGGTTTTTAAAATTTTTTTTTCTGCTCTTGATTTATTATTCTTTAATTGTTTGATTAATTGTTTAATTAATCATTAGCTGCCCTAAAATGAGATTAGCAACCCGAGGTCCCCACAACTGTTGGTATCAGAGCGTAGGTTCTGGACTGAGATAGAAGCTGAGCGGGGTAGAGTGAGTCATATGCATTTATAGTATTGCATGATTATGCAGTATTTGATTCGATGATTTACTAATTGCATGTGCTCTTGATCTACCTTTGAAATTAAATTGATTAATTTACTGATTTGTAAATTTTCGAATTCTTATCGATGTTATTATAAGAATTTCCCCGGGTGATGTAAGCACCCAGAATCAAAGAGAATATTGTTCTTTGGGTGATGTAAGCACCCCAGACTGACAGTATAGTATGGCCAGACTGAACAGAATGGTATGGTCAGATTGAACAGAACTGTATTATTGCTCAGCTGAAAGAAATATCTCTGATTGAACAGAACAGAATATCAGCGAATGAATAGATGTATTGCAGGTAGAAGTTGTTTTGAAGAGATGTTCAGATACCTGAAAGATACAGATGAATGACGTATCAGATTGACTGTCTACCAACTTCAAGACCTAGCAATCAGCTGATAGATTTTGATGAAGAAATTTTGACAGAATTGAGGTATCTTTATTTGTTGGTAAGTGCTTAGAATAAGGTTTTAATTAACAATTCTTTGCCACAACAGATAGAAATGATGAGAAAAAGAAGAATATACCAATCAGAAGCGGAGTAATTTGAGTATTGAAGAATGTCTTGTTAGATTTTCAAGCCTATTATAATTCTTTGAATTGTAAATGATAAAAAACTCAAGATTGAGTTGTTTAGTCATGGCTTGAATTCGAAGAATATGTCTGAATAAATGCTGACGATTGAAATATGTTATGAAAGACATAGCTTTGTCTAAAAGACCTGAAGTAGAATGACGAGGCAGAATAAATGAAATTGTAGATATGTTGTAGTATGTGAGATAATCAGTACTTTAGTTGCAATTTCTACTCTAGAGTAGATATGAAGTCAACGATATGAAAGTAGTTTCTTTAACTCTAGCAGACCGAAACAGATTTATCTAAGTCTGAATGCAGAATATGCTAATGATTTTTACACTCATTGTGAGAGGAGATATCCGAACAATCAGTGTAAAAACATTTTAGGCAAATATGCTAGAACATGTTCGAAGAAACATAGATTCTGAGAAGATTCGAAATGAAAAACAGTTTCAGAAGTATACAGAGGATCAGAATGAAATTGCACTTAAGAATGAAATTACAGGTAACACATTTATTTTGTTTTGACTTGTTCATTATTGGTGCAATAGATACATGATAAGTGAAAGCTTATTATATGATCACCTCTGTATCAGAAAGAGACTGTGTGAATTGAACTGAAGAATGGAACTATTGCTTCGATGAACTGAAATTGAATATGATGTTGGTCATATTGAAATATATGTTTATGTTGCATGATAGATGATGATGCAATAATCGAATACAGATTAATAGAAGAATTGATGATAAGAAGCGATAAAATTAGATCAGCAAGAACATAACGTGAATATGAATAAGTTGATATGATATAGAATCTCGAATTAAGATTCTGTGATTTCGGTTTGATATATGATGTTTGATTACAGAAATATTTTGAAATCAATATATTCGATGCACTAGATATGTTCAAGATCTAAATTAGCAGTGATAGGTATGCCAATGAATAGAGATTACAGAGATGTTCCAGTAATATTTTGACTTTAGATTAAGTTGCGAACTGGAAGTCAATAGCGAATTGATGAATTGATGAATTACCGACGTGATGAGATTATGAACTGAATAGTGATTTTGAGGTTTAGAAGATAGATGATGATATGAAAATCAGTTACAGATGAGTCTTTTCTTTGATTATGCTGAATCGATTACATCAACTGGAGATATAATTCTTGAATGATTGAATATTGATTGGCTCTTATGGCACATTGCTTTTGTTTAGAGCCTGTGTTGATTCACTCATTCTGAGTTGTGCGATGCAAGTGAGTTGTTTTCACTTTGCAGAGTTTGTTATCCAGACGATTTGATTTTTGGATGACCTTGATTGAGGGATTTTCTCAATCTTGATTTATTCTTTTGATTTTGAGAATTATTGATCCTTTGATGATATTTCAGCGTATTTTAAGATTGTTGGCTCGTAACTGATAGAAGAATTTGAATTTTATCCCTGAATTTTTGGATTAAATGATACGAATTGTCTGTACTTAGAGATAGAAATGAGGAATGGAATAGACATCTGATGAATTGATTTTAGATTTCTGTGTATTCTGGTTTAAATATTCAGATGAATATATCCTCAATCAGAATGATTTTCGATTGGAAGTAAGCCAGAACTGTTCAGAGGATGAAATAAACACATAAAGTAACTGAAGCGATGAGAATGCAGTACAGAATGCCAAATTAAGATATGAATTGAAGCCTCATATCAGAATGAATGAATTCTATTATGATTGGTTATCTGATTGTGCTTGATATGTCCGAAAAGAAATATCAGATTTTGAAGAAAATGCACAACAATGAATTTGGGATTAATCCAATAATTGTTTTATCAGAAGATAGAGCAACTAGATGGAACTGAATTAGTATGTTTTCGAAGTTAAACGTACAAAGAGTTTCTGATGAAGTTGCAAATCGTTGACCAGATTAGTTCAGTGATAGTTTAGAAACTCTAGAAATTGAAATGAGATCATGATTTGAAAGAGTAATTTGTGAAACTACCAAGATGAAGCCGTTTATATGATGTAAATAGGTGGTAGTTAAAAACATATTGATTTGAAATACTGTATACGATAATTTGTCTGTATGATCAAATCACTGAATTGTGATTAGATTCGTTGTAAGACGAACAGTAAGCCAAGAAATAATGTTTCAGATTGAAACATTGGGTTTACTATTACATTGTAATACAGATGATTCGAAGACTTTAAGTACTTTTTGAGGTAAAGGTACAATATGTTATCCTTGAATTGGAAGAATAATCAGAGAAGATGAATTGAATTTCGAGAATGAAATTTTATCTGATATGATACCGATTATCAACAGTTCTGAATACGTTGAAATCTGTGAATACAGCATAAACTCTGATTACGAAATAATCCGAATAGACTAATCAGATTTGTGGAGTACACTGTATGAGATTTGAATAACAACTATCGATTCAGATCTGTGAAGAAGATAGAGATATGATGAATTACAGGAATGATTACAATCTATTGTCAGGATTAAGACTTTAGAATTATTCAACAGATGTGGCATCGATTGATTGATTGATGTTCTGAGAGTTGGTTATATGTGATTGCATTATACCATTTGTCGATTGATGGATTATCTGAGTTGATTTTTTGGATATTGAGAATATTCTCAGAACTTTGATACCTGATTCGGTATTACTTGTCTTGATGTGTTGCCACTTGATGATTATAATTCCTGTAACAGTTAATGAATCGATTTTGAGATAATGATATGATGAAAAGAAATCAGATTTCTTTGTATTGGAATGATACTACTGAAGTATATGATATCAGATCAGACATGATTTGTTGTCAGCAGATCAGATGTGATTTGAGGAACACAAGGATGATGAATATGAATCTGTATGGAATGAAAGCAGAGAAGATGAACCAGAATTAGTAATTGAATGATAGATATAACTTTTGAAGCTGAAATTGATTAGTTAAGTGGAAAAGTTATTCTTGAAACATCATTCAATTCAGAATAGAGAAAGGGCAGAGTTTAATTTACAGATTCAGTATATGAAGTTGAATACTAATCTTGAAGCGATGAACTGAATAACAGTGTAGACTTGATTTATTTTTATACTCTGTATAGAATGATATAGAGAAAGAATCAAGTCGTCCCAAAGGATGAATTTCACTGAATGAAATGTCAGACAGAATTGATGATTTCATTGAACGAATGTATTCTTTTCAGCTGGATAAGTTCAGTATCTAAGTGAAAGAAGTATCAGTAGATTCTTCGTATGTACTTTATTCAGATGAGATAGATATAGACGAGATTCTGAGTTAAGTCGATTATTCGACAAATCCTTGATTGAGAAAGAAACAACTCAGAACAAAGTCGTTTCAATGACTTAAAGTACAACTGAATAGATACTGATTACAAGAGAATAGAAGCAGATTCGAAGCAATAATCTGACAAGAGATTGAAAGATGAAGTGAGATACGAAATGCAGAGTGGATGATTGAAGTGAGAATCACTTCAGATAATCATTCAGTCTATTAGATTTGATATTCTGGATGAATACGATTTCGAGGACGAAATCATTTCTTAGAGGAGAGGAATTGTAAGGCCCGAAAATATTAAATTATTAATTATGAGATTTGAGAATTAAAATTCCATATTATGGGCTAATATTGATTTGAGAAGTTATGGAAATGATAGATTTAATTTCCGAGCTAAAAATATTTAATTTGAGAATTTACGGATTTTGATAAGTAAATTCCGAGAATTATTAAATTAAAAGAATAAATATTCGATTTGAATATTTATGGGATTTAAGATTAAATTCCATGTTTCGGGAATTAAAGATGATTAATTTTGAAAATACAACCCGATCAGAGATTGATTTGCAAATATCGAAGTTGCAAGGGCTAAAGTGCAAACGGCCGGGATTATTTAATTAATCCAAATTTAATTTATTTGAATCCAAGTATATTTAATTTGGGAATATTTAGAGTTTTGATTTTATTTCTAATATTCTTAAATTATTTTGGATTGAAATTGAATTAAAACGAAGGCCGAGGACTGAATTGCAATTAATGAGGATTTGAGAAAATAAGTTGCAATTATGCAAAATATATCAGATTTTCTGAAGCTTACTCAGCCTTGAAACGTGTAAATATTGTGTAAACTTCAGAATTCAGAAAATTTGAACAGAGGAGCTCGACCCTTCCTTTTTCCTTTGAAATACGAGTTGTTCAAATAGCCGTAACTTTTGCGTCGGTTGTCCGATTTCGATTCCGAAAGATGTTCTGGAATCCTTGCAATGAAGCCTTTGTATTGATGTAAGTATTTAATCCTTTCGGCATGTTTTGAAGAATGAAATATGGCAGAGATCAGATTATGAAACTATGTTGTGTTTTTGAGTTCGTATGCCGTTCGATATCGCAGTCGGATTGGAAATGAATTAAGAAACAAACTTGTCATGGTTTCAGCATGTTTTTGACTTGTTAACATGTGATTATAGCTGCTGATATGTGAAGTATGAATGATATGAAGTGATTAGAAGTTGATAAGAAGTTCATAATGAATTCGATACCGAGTCGGTTCCCGATTTTCAATCGCTACGCCGCCGGTTGATGTTTTAGGATCAGTTTTGATAACCAAAGATTGAATTGAGATGTTAGTGAAATGTTAGCGATGATATAGCATTTTTATTTCTCAGTTTCAGTCACGTTTGAAAGACGAACGATGCAAGACTCCGAGTTATACCGAATAAGAAGAAGTTGAAGTTTGAAATGATGTTGATTGAATCTATATTGATGATTTTGATTCAATTCTGAAATGATTGAATAGAATGAAGTTTGATATGTATATTTTGATGATATGTTGAGTTTAATAGGAGACTATTGACTCAAGAACCTCAACTTGAAACCAAAGAAGAAGTGATCAAGATTGAAGTGAATTTGATTGAAGATGGATTGAGGTTTGAATGATCAGATTCTTGTAGGAGTTGTTGTACTTCCTATCCAGATGTGGAACATCGTCAACTCGAGAATGAAAGGTATAATGACGACATCGCGAGTCAGGGACTGTGAAACTCAAGAACGACTATTCTTGAGTTATCCCGAACAAATCACATACTTGTTTAAGTACTTGTTCTTGAGGTAGAACTTATGTTATTGTCGATCCATCACAGGTAGTGGATCTTTATTGTTGGAAAACTGGCGTGTTCCCAGATCAATCACGATTGATACCCGGTGCAGCGGAAGTTTAAAATTTTTGTCATGGAACAATTCCATGGTGTGGGTATCAACCGTTCAACGATTAAATTATAGTGTGTGTAAAATTCAAATAACAATTAATTAAATTTTACCTTCAATCTCGAAGCGAGATTATTGGACACCACACAGATTTCTCTGCGCTTCTTGTATCTCCCAGGAACTGATGAACTCCTTCAATCAGGTCCACGAATGGGGTTTAAATCCCTCTGATAGATTGCACTAGAAAATCTATCAGAAGTTTTTCTGCGAAGAGATTAAACGAATCTGATTCGTTATTCCTGACTGCGATTCAAAATCACAGACCGAAATTTCTCTGACAGAGAGGGAGGGTGATCGGCCGAATTGAGAGAGAATAGGGGCTAGGGTTTTCGAAATTTTTGTTGGAAAAAACTGGCGGTCAGATCAATCACGATTGATACCCGGTGCAGCGGAAGTTTAAAATTTTTATCATGGAACAATTCCATGGTGTGGGTATCAACCATTCAACGATTAAATTATTGTGTGTGTAAAATTCAAATAACAATTAATTAAATTTTACCTTCAATCTCGAAGCGAGATTAATGGACACCACACAGATTTCTCTGCGCTTCTTGTATCTCCCAGGAACTGATGAACTCCTTCAATCAGGTCCACGAATGGGGTTTAAATCCCTCTGATAGATTGCACTAGAAAATCTATCAGAAGTTTTTCTGCGAAGAGATTAAACGAATCTGATTCGTTATTCCTGACTGCGATTCAAAATCACAGACCGGAATTTCTCTGACAGAGCAAGGAGGGTTCGGCCGATTATTCCTTTTGAGAGGCTAGGGTTTTTCGATTTTTTCTCTCAAAAATAATGAGCTATTGTGTGTAATTTCTGTACTGCAATAACTTATTTATAATGCAGGCCACTAACACCTTAGGGCCCATTAGTCATAAGCTAGGGCCCGACAAGCAAAGCCCGCACGTTCAGAAATTAATATAAAATTCATCGTGACTCCGATCGATGAACCAATTTCACCAATGTGCACAGAAACCATTTCTGCACATTTTAAAGTCAAAATAAATTTTCCTGAATCCGAATTCAGTGGTTTTCAAAAATGTCCATCCCTATGTCATTTTAGGAAATCCTACTCCCTTACTCTTATTTAAGAAGTCCAACTCCTTAGTTCATTAAATTTAACTCTTTAAATTTAACTATCTCAACGGGGATTAAAACTCCATTACACTGTGTGACCCTCAATGGTTCAGGGATACAGCTAGCCGTGGGCTCACAACTCCTTGTGACTCGGAACAACACTTTCCGACTTGCCCAACGAATCAAGGTAAAGCGCCTAGCAACATCGCCCCATGATTCCCTAGGTATCACTGATAGTGCCTACAAGAACCAGTAGATTTTGGTTAGCGTACAGTACGGTCCCTTCATCCATATATCCCGATCGAATCAACAACCATTGGTATATCGAGAGTCGCTCAAGATTCGATAACTATGCAATACATCTTGAAGATCAAATTAGTGACATCGCATGTGCTACTAAGAAACCATTTCTTAAATCACATCAAGTACTCTGGCTAGAGATTTGTCACACTAATATCTCCTCAGATCGCATAGGATATCCACACTCGCAAGTATGTGGTGAATCCTTGACAACAATGCATTGACTCCTATATGTGTCGTAACTGTACCCAATCTCGACACCTGATGACCCCCATAGAGTCGGTAAACGAGTCAAAGCACAGCACTAGCATATAGAGTCTCCATGATGTTTCAAGTCGTAAGGACTAATGGTGTACAACCAAAACCGCGGACTTTATCCACTCGATAAGTGATAACCACTTGGAAAGTCCGGATAGGGTAGTTCGATTATTCATCCTATGAATATCCATTTGCATGCTTCGAACATCTCCATGTTCCCTACCAATGAAACGTGGTACTCCGCATCGCAAATGCTAGTCTCAAACTCGAGCGATCCTTATCCTTATTATCGGACGGCTCAATCGACTAGGAACGGTTTTTAGAATATACAGTGACTATAAGATGTATTTCATGATAGACATCTCCATGTTCTACCACATCTTACATACACTATAGTATATTCAAGGTCTTTATCAAAACAACAATAGTATATCACAATATAACAATATGAAGTAATATAAAGTCATTGCCATAAAAGTGTAAATAATATTAAACAAAAGATTGTTTATACAAAGAGTCATCAAAGCCCATAGCCACACAGTTGGCTCACTGGGCACCCACTCTTACAATCTCCCACTTGCCCTATAGCCAACTAGTCATACTACGTAGACCCATTGCTTCGCGATGTTTGTCAAACAATGGTCCTGGCAAGGGCTTAGTAAGCGGATCAGCGATATTGTCTGCAGAGGCCACTCGTTCGACAATGATGTCTCCTCTTTCCACAATCTCCCGGATTATGTGGTATTTCCTCAGTACGTGTTTGGATCTTTGATGAGACCTTGGTTCCTTTGCTTGAGCAACGGCACCCGTGTTGTCACAGTACACCGGGACTGGACCAACAAATTCAGGAATGAGGCCCAACTCTTGGACGAACTTCCTCATCCAAACGGCCTCTTTAGCAGCAGCTGATGCTGCAATGTATTCAGCCTCAGTGGTGGAATCCGCTGTGGTGTCCTGCTTGGAACTCTTCCAAGAGACAGCACCGCCATTGAGCATGAACACAAATCCAGAGGTTGACTTCGAGTCATCCACATCACTTTGGAAGCTAGAGTCGGTATAGCCTTCCAATTTGAGTTCTCGTCCTCCATAAACCATGAACATATTCTTAGTCCTTCGCAAGTACTTAAGAATGTCCTTCACGGCTTTCCAATGCATTTGACCAGGATTAGACTGATATCTGCTCGTGACACTCAGAGCAAATGCTACATCCGGTCTGGTAGATATCATCCCATACATGATACTACCTATAGCTGACGCATATGGTACATGTGTCATATTCTCTATCTCTTCATCAGTCTTGGGACACATAGACTTGGATAGAGAAACTCCATGACACATGGGTAGATGTCCTCTTTTGGACCCATCCATTGAAAACCGTTTCAATATGGTATCGATGTAGGTTGATTGAGTGAGTCCTATCATTCTCTTAGACCTATCTCTATAGATCTGTATCCCAAGAATGTAGGATGCCTCTCCCAAATCCTTCATCGAAAATCTACCTGATAACCATATCTTTGTTGACTGCAACATCCCTACATCATTCCCAATGAGTAGGATGTCATCAACATAAAGTACTAAGAATGTCACCGCATCCTTAACTACTTTCTTGTACACGCAAGGTTCCTCCGGGTTCTTGATGAAACCAAAATCTTTTATTGTTTCATCAAATTTCTGGTTCCAACTTCTTGATGCTTGTTTTAGACCATAAATTGATCTCTGAAGCTTGCATACCTTATGCTCGCTTCCCATGGATGTGTACCCCTCAGGCTGCTTCATATAGATTTCCTCCTTAATGTCTCCATTAAGAAAAGCAGTCTTCACATCCATTTGCCATATCTCATAGTCATACCATGCAGCTATGGCAATTAGGATTCTTATGGACTTGAACATTGCAACTGGTGAAAAGGTTTCGTCATAGTCAACTCCTTGCCTTTGAGTATAACCTTTAGCCACCAATCGCGCCTTGTAGGTCAATACCTTACCATCAGGCCCAAGCTTTCTTTTGTAGATCCATTTACACCCTATCGGAACAATTCCATCGGGAGGATCTACTAAAGACCAAACTTGGTTTGTATGCATCGAATCCAATTCTGACTGCATAGCTTCAAGCCATAAATTCGAATCCGCATCAGAAATTGCTTCCTTGAAGTTTCTTGGATCACATCCAATGTCGGGTTCATCTTGATCCCCTTCAAGAAGAAGACCATATCGAACTGGAGGTCTAGAAGTCCTTTCGGATCTTCTAGGTGCAGGCGTGTCCAGCAATGGTTCCTGAGGTGTAGGATCGTTATTTTGTATTTCGGGTTCTTCTCGAACTTCTTCGAGTTCCATCATCTCGCCTTTCTTATCCAATAAGAATTCCTTCTCCAAGAAGGTGGCATTCCTAGAAACAAACACCTTTGTTTCAGCAGGATAATAGAAATAATATCCGATTGAATTCTTCGGATACCCTACAAAATAACATAAGCTGGATCGACTATCCAACTTATCTCCCACTGTCCGCTTCACGTAAGCAGGACATCCCCAAATCCTCAAGTACGAATACTTAGGAGCTTTGCCATTCCATAACTCGTATGGTGTTTTGTCCACTGCTTTAGTGTGGACGTTGTTCAACAACAATACCGCCGTTTCAAGCGCATAGCCCCAAAACGAAGGTGGAAGCTCAGTGAAGCTTATCATAGATCGAACCATGTCCAACAAAGTTCGATTACGACGCTCCGATACACCATTAAGCTGTGGTGTCATAGGAGGAGTCCACTGAGAGAGAATCCCATTCTCTTTCAGATAGTCCAAAAACTCGGTACTCAAGTATTCTCCACCTCGATCCGATCGAAGTGCTTTAATACTTTTACCTAGCTTGTTTTCTACTTCAGCCTTGAATTCTTTGAACTTTTCAAATGCTTCAGACTTATATTTCATTAAATATAAATACCCATACCTTGAATAATCATCAGTAAAGGTAATGAAGTAGGTGTGGCCATGTTGAGTCCCTACTCTAAATGGACCACAAACATCTGTATGGATCAAATCCAACAGATTCTGACTACGCTCAGGTTTCCCCTTAAAAGGAGATTTAGTCATTTTTCCTTTTAGGCAGGATTCACAAGTAGGTAGAGAATTAATATCAGACATATCAAACATGCCCTCTCCCACTAGCTTGTTCATCCTCCTTGAGGAAATATGACCTAGCCTAGCATGCCAAAGGTTTGCCGGGTTTTGACTATCGATTTTCCTTTTGTTTGTTGTCGCCGGTTTATCAACATAATTCACTGGAACGTCTTTTAGTTTTAAGTTGTATAGATCGTTTTCAAGTTGTCCATTTCCAATTAAACATTCATTCTTGTAAATATTGCAAATCCCATTCACAAAATTGCAAGAATAACCATCTCTATCAAGCATAGAAATAGAAATAATGTTTTTAATTAAATCTGGCACAAATAAAACATCTCTTAACAATAATTTAAAACCGTTCTGCAAAGTCAAACAAACATCTCCAATGGCCGTAGCTTCAACTCTGGAACCATTCCCGAGCCTCAGCTGGGTCTCACCCATTCTAAGCCTGCGACTTCTTGTCATCACCTGCAAATCATTGCAAATGTGAGATCCACATCCGGTATCCAATACCCAAGAAGTTGTATTAAGTGACATGTTTATTTCAATATAAAACATACCCTTTGCAGTTCCCAACTGCTCAAGATATTCCTTGCAGTTGCGCTTCCAATGACCCGGCTTCTTGCAGTAATGGCAAACATCCTTGGATTTTCCATTGTTTGAAGCCTTTGTCTTTTGCTTCTTCTCGGGCTCAACTTTCTTGGGTGGGTTAGAACGTTTCTTGCCCTTCATACTTGGCCCCTTCTTCGCAGAAGATGAGGAGCCCACCAAGAAAGCTGGCTTATCCTTCTTAAGTGTGGATTCATATGTAACGAGCATATTGACCATCTCTTCAAGGGTGGCCTCTATCTTGTTCATATTAAAATTTATCACAAATCCATCAAATGAAGAAGGAAGAGACAGAAGCAATAAATCCACATTGAGTTCATGCTCCAACACCAAATCTAGGGTCGCCAACTTCTGTATGAGCCAAATCACTCGTACCCCATGATCACGGACCGAAGTCCCTTCACGCATGCGGCACGTCATCAACTCCTTAACAGTAGCGAACCTTTCAGCCCTCGACTGAGCCCCAAAAAGTTCCTTGAGTTGCGTGTGAATGTCAGCAGCATTCACCGTGTCCTCAAATCGCCTCTGGAGTTCATCAGACATCGAGGCTTGCATATAGCATTTGGTCTTGATGTCATGGTCACACCATGCATCAAGTTTGGCCAATTCCTCCGGACTTATGTCAGCTGGTGCTTCCTTCGGAGGTGCTTTCTCTAACACGTAGAGCATTTTCTCCGAAGTTAAGACAATCTTCAACTTCCGGAACCATTCCGTATAGTTGGCGCCAGTCAACTTGTTTTGTTCGAGGATCGAGAATAATGGATTTCGCGAATTCATTGTATGAAATACTGAAAAGAAAAACAGACATATATCAATGATTGTTTAACAATTTACTAAGACATAAAATAGGCGAATTTAATTTTATGAATCTCACTCCCACTATTTTAACGATTTCACCACCCTCTAGTGAAAACGGGAAACTTTTTCCTTAGTGAGAACATGGAGTCCAATTGACAAACTTATGGTCCCGAATAATATCAGCCAACCATAATTCTCAAAAGGTAGAGCCCAATTGCTTCCAAAGCAACCCCCATGTGTTTACCTCATGTCCAATAAGGGCCCAATAATATGACGCCGTTTAAAGTGACATGTCAAGATGACCCATCAATATTAAGTTGTGATGGACGGTCGCCATGTGGATCCCCCAATAATATGAGCCGATCCCATGGGAGTTCCACCCAACTTACAACATTTGTCGATCCAATGTACAGCTTTCCGACGGACGGGCCCCCCCAATAATATGAGCCGGACCGTATCCGCGGGTAGCATCACATACATTGACCGTTGATGGAAGGTGGAACATTTAAACAAATTTAAATTTCCTTTATTTATCTTGATATAAATTTTAAATCATATTTAAAATGAGGGATTTTTAATTATAAAAATATTTGTCTCATCATATTCATTTTATTGCATGCTTGCCGGATTCACGCAATTTATGTCTAAACATGCATACAATCATAATATCAAATATTATATAGGATGATCGATTCCATTTCTAATTGACCCGTGGTTGCCAATCACGGGTTTTAGTCCAATCCTAGGTAGTATGCAGTATGCAATGCAATCCTATTACATGTGCTTCCAATTTACATTTCTTCAGTCTTTATTGTCTGCTGGGCCCACCGTCTTCAAATCTTGATCTCCCACTAAATCTAATGTATTTACAATAAATAACAATGACAAGTAGGGATACATTTTTAGGGGTGGGAACGGGCTATAAACCAAGCCCACTTTTATTACATATGACATTCATATCGGGCCATAAACCAGGCCCATTAATAAAACCAACAACAATAAAAACAAAATGTAAATTCCTAACATACACCTACAAAATTGGTCATGGCAATCGATCATCCTTATCCAATAACATTTAATTCAAAATTAATTTATTGGATAACATGCAGTGGCAATTCAAATTTAAACAAGATAAAATCATATTTTATATATAAAATCTCATTTCACATATAAAATCATATTTTATCTCTATATCAAATAAAATCATATTTTATCTATAAAATCCAATTTTACAAATAAAATCATATTTTACTCAATATATCATAAGATCATATCTTATCATCAATTGTACCAAAATAATTGATTTCAAAATTCAATTTACGGATAAAACATTAAAATTTCCCAAAAATTCAAATTTATCCAAAATCAATTTTAAAATTTACGGACTCGAACAATTCGATCCGAAATCTCGTGAACCAATCAAAAACAATTTTTGACCGGACCAAAAATAAAATTTTAACATATTAAAATTAATTTTTAATAAAAATATAATTTTTCCCGCGGGCCGCCCGGGACACTCCCGGGCCGGCCCGCACCCGGGGCGCGGGCCGGGGGCAGCCCGGCTGCCCCCTTAGGGCAGCAACAATTGCTGCCCTGGCGGCGCCTGGCGCCGCCGCTGGGTGGCGCCGAGCGCCGCCCCTGGGCGGCGCCGTGCGCCGCCCTGGGCGGCGACGGTCGCCGTCCTGGGCGGCGCCATGCGCCCCCTTTGGGCGGCGCCGTGCGCCGCCCGGGGCAGCAACAATTGCTGCCCCACCGGGCAGCGATCCAATCGCTGCCCGGGTTTTGCCCCGGAAAAAAAAATTTTTTTATTTAAAAATATTTATTTTGTTTTCAAAAAACCGAGATTCAAAAATTTTGTACAATCGATTAATTTAATCGTTTGATCTGAGCAACCTGGCTCTGATACCACTGTTGGAAAAAACTGGCGGTCAGATCAATCACGATTGATACCCGGTGCAGCGGAAGTTTAAAATTTTTATCATGGAACAATTCCATGGTGTGGGTATCAACCATTCAACGATTAAATTATTGTGTGTGTAAAATTCAAATAACAATTAATTAAATTTTACCTTCAATCTCGAAGCGAGATTAATGGACACCACACAGATTTCTCTGCGCTTCTTGTATCTCCCAGGAACTGATGAACTCCTTCAATCAGGTCCACGAATGGGGTTTAAATCCCTCTGATAGATTGCACTAGAAAATCTATCAGAAGTTTTTCTGCGAAGAGATTAAACGAATCTGATTCGTTATTCCTGACTGCGATTCAAAATCACAGACCGGAATTTCTCTGACAGAGCAAGGAGGGTTCGGCCGATTATTCCTTTTGAGAGGCTAGGGTTTTTCGATTTTTTCTCTCAAAAATAATGAGCTATTGTGTGTAATTTCTGTACTGCAATAACTTATTTATAATGCAGGCCACTAACACCTTAGGGCCCATTAGTCATAAGCTAGGGCCCGACAAGCAAAGCCCGCACGTTCAGAAATTAATATAAAATTCATCGTGACTCCGATCGATGAACCAATTTCACCAATGTGCACAGAAACCATTTCTGCACATTTTAAAGTCAAAATAAATTTTCCTGAATCCGAATTCAGTGGTTTCCAAAAATGTCCATCCCTATGTCATTTTAGGAAATCCTACTCCCTTACTCTTATTTAAGAAGTCCAACTCCTTAGTTCATTAAATTTAACTCTTTAAATTTAACTATCTCAACGGGGATTAAAACTCCATTACACTGTGTGACCCTCAATGGTTCAGGGATACAGCTAGCCGTGGGCTCACAACTCCTTGTGACTCGGAACAACACTTTCCGACTTGCCCAACGAATCAAGGTAAAGCGCCTAGCAACATCGCCCCATGATTCCCTAGGTATCACTGATAGTGCCTACAAGAACCAGTAGATTTTGGTTAGCGTACAGTACGGTCCCTTCATCCATATATCCCGATCGAATCAACAACCATTGGTATATCGAGAGTCGCTCAAGATTCGATAACTATGCAATACATCTTGAAGATCAAATTAGTAACATCGCATGTGCTACTAAGAAACCATTTCTTAAATCACATCAAGTACTCTGGCCAGAGATTTGTCACACTAATATCTCCTCAGATCGCATAGGATATCCACACTCGCAAGTATGTGGTGAATCCTTGACAACAATGCATTGACTCCTATATGTGTCGTAACTGTACCCAATCTCGACACCTGATGACCCCATAGAGTCGGTAAACGAGTCAAAGCACAGCACTAGCATATAGAGTCTCCATGATGTTTCAAGTCGTAAGGACTAATGGTGTACAACCAAAACCGCGGACTTTATCCACTCGATAAGTGATAACCACTTGGAAAGTCCGGATAGGGTAGTTCGATTATTCATCCTATGAATATCCATTTGCATGCTTCGAACATCTCCATGTTCCCTACCAATGAAACGTGGTACTCCGCATCGCAAATGCTAGTCTCAAACTCGAGCGATCCTTATCCTTATTATCGGACGGCTCAATCGACTAGGAACGGTTTTTAGAATATACAGTGACTATAAGATGTATTTCATGATAGACATCTCCATGTTCTACCACATCTTACATACACTATAGTATATTCAAGGTCTTTATCAAAACAACAATAGTATATCACAATATAACAATATGAAGTAATATAAAGTCATTGCCATAAAAGTGTAAATAATATTAAACAAAAGATTGTTTATACAAAGAGTCATCAAAGCCCATAGCCACACAGTTGGCTCACTGGGCACCCACTCTTACAATTTTTGCTCTCAAAATAATGACCTGTTGTATCTAATTTCTGTACTGCAATAACTTATTTATAATGCAGGCCACTAACACCTTAGGGCCCATTAGTCATAAGTTGAGGCCCGACAGGCAAAGCCCGCATGTTCAGAAATTAATATAAAATTCATCGTGACTCCGATTGATGAACCGATTTCACCAATGTGCACAGAAACCATTTCTGCATATTTTAAAGTCAAGATAAATTTTCCTGAATCCGAATTCAGTGATTTCCAAAAATGTCCATCCCTATGTCATTTTAGGAAATCCTACTCTCTTACTCTTATTTAAGAAGTCCAACTTCTTTATTCATTAAATTTAACTCTTTAAATTTAACTATCTCAACGGGGATTAAAACTCCATTACACTGTGTGACCCTCAATGGTTCAGGGATACAGCTAGCCGTGGGCTCACAACTCCTTGTGACTCGGAACAACGATTTCCGACTTGCCCAACGAATCATGGTAAAGCGCCTAGCAACATCGCCCCATGATTCCCTAGGTATCACTGATAGTGCCTACAAGAACCAGTAGATTTTGGTTAGCGTACAGTACGGTCCCTTCATCCATATATCCCGATCGAATCAACAACCATTGGTATATCGAGAGTCGCTCAAGATTCGATAACTATGCAATACATCTTGAAGATCCAATTAGTGACATCGCATGTGCTACTAAGAAACCATTTCTTAAATCACATCAAGTACTCTGGCCAGAGATTTGTCACACTAATATCTCCTCAGATCGCATAGGATATCCACACTCGCAAGTATGTGGTGAATCCTTGACAACAATGCATTGACTCCTATATGTGTCGTAACTGTACCCAATCTCGACACCTGATGACCCCCATAGAGTCGGTAAACGAGTCAAAGCACAACACTAGCATATAGAGTCTCCATGATGTTTCAAGTCGTAAGGACTAATGGTGTACAATCAAAACCGCGGACTTTATCCACTCGATAAGTGATAACCACTTGGAAAGTCCGGATAGGGTAGTTCGATTTATTCATCCTATGAATCTCCATTCATCCTATGAATATCCATTTGCATGCTTCGAACATCTCCATGTTCCCTACCAATGAAACGTGGTACTCCGCATCGCAAATGCTAGTCTCAAACTCGAGCGATCCTTATCCTTATTCTCGGACGGCTCAATTGACTAGGAACAGTTTAGAATATACAGTGACTATAAGATGTATTTCATGATAGACATCTCCATGTTCTACCATATCTTACATACACTATAGTACATTCAAGGTCTTTATCAAAACAACAATAGTATATCATAATATAACAATATGAAGAAAGATAAAGTCATTGCCATTAATAAAAGTGTAAATAATATTAAACAAAAGATTGTTTGTACAAAGAGTCATCAAAGCCCATAGCCACAAGTTGGCTCACTGGGCACCCACTCTTTCAATCTCCCACTTGCCCTATAGCCAACTAGTCATACTACGTAGACCCATTGCTTCGCGATGTTTGTCAAACAATGGTCCTGGCAAGGGCTTAGTAAGCGGATCAGCGATATTGTCTGCAGAGGCCACTCGTTCGACAGTGATGTCTCCTCTTTCCACAATCTCCCGGATGATGTGGTATTTCCTCAGTACGTGTTTGGATCTTTGATGAGACCTTGGTTCCTTTGCTTGAGCAACGGCACCCGTGTTGTCACAGTACACCGGGACTGGACCAACAAATTCAGGAATGACGCCCAACTCTTGGACGAACTTCCTCATCCAAACGGCCTCTTTAGCAGCAGCTGATGCTGCAATGTATTCAGCCTCAGTGGTGGAATCCGCTGTGGTGTCCTGCTTGGAACTTTTCCAAGAGACAGCACCGCCATTGAGCATGAACACAAATCCAGAGGTTGACTTCGAGTCATCCAAGTCACTTTGGAAGCTAGAGTCGGTATAGCCTTCCAATTTCAGATCTCGTCCTCCATATACCATGAACATATTCTTAGTCCTTCGTAAGTACTTAAGAATGTCCTTCACGGCTTTCCAATGCATTTGACCAGGATTAGACTGATATCTGCTCGTGACACTCAGAGCAAATGCTACATCCGGTCTGGTAGATATCATCCCATACATGATACTACCTATAGCTGACGCATATGGTACATGTGTCATATTCTCTATCTCTGCATCAGTCTTGGAACACATAGACTTGGATAAAGAAACTCCATGACA
The DNA here is from genome assembly GCF_033568475.1 of Henckelia pumila. NCBI lineage: Eukaryota > Viridiplantae > Streptophyta > Magnoliopsida > Lamiales > Gesneriaceae > Henckelia > Henckelia pumila. The sequence goes on along the minus strand of NC_133120.1, from coordinate 125,921,083 downwards.
CATGGGTAGATGTCCTCTCTTGGACCCATCCATTGAAAACCGTTTCAATATGGTGTCGATGTAGGTTGATTGAGTGAGTCCTATCATTCTCTTAGATCTATCTCTATAGATCTGTATCCCAAGAATGTAGGATGCCTCACCCAAATCCTTCATCGAGAATATACCTGATAACCATATCTTTGTTGACTGCAACATCCCTACATCATTCCCAATGAGTAGGATGTCATCAACATAAAGTACTAAGAATGTCACAGCATCCTTAACTACTTTCTTGTACACGCACGGTTCCTCCGGGTTCTTGATGAAACCAAAATCTTTTATTGTTTCATCAAATTTCTGGTTCCAACTTCTTGATGCTTGTTTTAGACCATAAATTGATCTCTGAAGCTTGCATACCTTATGCTCGCTTCCCATGGATGTGAACCCCTCAGGCTGCTTCATATAGATTTCTTCCTTAATGTCTCCATTAAGAAAGGCAGTCTTCATATCCATTTGCCATATCTCATAGTCATACCATGCAGCTATGGCAATAAGGATTCTTATGGACTTGAACATTGCAACTGGTGAAAAGGTTTCATCATAGTCAACTCCTTGCCTTTGAGTATAACCTTTTGCCACCAATCGTGCCTTGTAGGTCAATACCTTACCATCAGGCCCAAGCTTTCTTTTGTAGATCCATTTACACCCTATTGGAACAATTCCATCAGGAGGATCTACTAAAGACCAAACTTGGTTTGTATGCATCGAATCCAATTCAGACTGCATAGCTTCAAGCCATAAATTTGAATCCGCATCAGAAATTGCTTCCTTGAAGTTTCTTGGATCACATCCAATGTCGGGTTCATCTTGATCCCCTTCAAGAAGAAGACCATATCGAACAGGAGGTCTAGAAGTCCTCTCGGATCTTCTAGGTTCAGGCGTGTCCAGTAATGGTTCCTGAGGCGTAGGATCGTTATTTTGTATTTCGGGTTCTTCTCGAACTTCTTCAAGTTCCATCATCTCGCCTTTCTTATCCAATAAGAACTCCTTCTCCAAGAAGGTGGCATTCCTAGAAATAAACACCTTTGTTTCAGCAGGATAATAGAAATAATATCCGATTGAATTCTTCGGATACCCTACAAAATAACATAAGCTGGATCGACTATCCAACTTATCTCCCACTGTCCGCTTCACGTAAGCAGGACATCCCCAAATCCTCAAGTACGAATACTTAGGAGCTTTGCCATTCCATAACTCGTATGGTGTTTTGTCCACTGCTTTAGTGTGGACGTTGTTCAACAACAATACCGCCGTTTCAAGCGCATAGCCCCAAAACGAAGGTGGAAGCTCAGTGAAGCTCATCATGGATCGAACCATGTCCAACAAGTTCGATTACGACGCTCCGATACACCATTAAGCTGTGGTGTCATAGGAGGAGTCCACTGAGAGAGAATCCCATTCTCTTTTAGATAGTCCAAAAACTCGGTACTTAAGTATTCTCCACCTCGATCCGATCGAAGTGCTTTAATACTTTTACCTAGCTTGTTTTCTACTTCAGCCTTGAATTCTTTGAACTTTTCAAATGCTTCAGACTTATATTTCATTAAATTTAAATGCCCATACCTTGAATAATCGTCAGTAAAGGTAATGAAGTAGGTGTGGCCATATTGAGTCCCAACTCTAAATGGTCCACAAACATCTGTATGGATCAAATCCAACAGATTTTGACTACGCTCAGGTTTCCCCTTAAAAGGAGATTTAGTCATTTTTCCTTTTAGGCAGGATTCACAAGTAGGTAGAGAGTTAATATCAGACATATCAAACATGCCCTCTCCCACTAGCTTGTTCATCCTCCTTGAGGAAATATGACCTAGTCTAGCGTGCCAAAGGTTTGCTGGGTTTTGACTATCGATTTTCCTTTTGTTTGTTGTCGCCGGTTTATCAATATAATTTATTGGAACGTCTTTTAGTTTTAAGTTGTATAGATCGTTTTCAAGTTGTCCATTTCCAATCAAACATTCATTCTTGTAAATATTGCAAATCCCATTCACAAAATTGCAAGAATAACCATCTCTATCAAGCATAGAAATAGAAATAATGTTTTTAATTAAATCTGGAACAAATAAAACATCTCTTAATAATAACTTAAAACCGTTCTGCAAAGTTAAACAAACATCTCCAATGGCCGTAGCTTCAACTCTGGAACCATTCCCGAGCCTCAGCTGGGTCTCACCCATTCTAAGCCTGCGACTTCTTGTCATCACCTGCAAATCATTGCAAATGTGAGATCCACATCCGGTATCCAATACCCAAGAAGTTGTATTAAGTGAAATGTTTATTTCAATATAGAACATACCCTTTGCAGTTCCCAACTGCTCTAGATATTCCTTGCAGTTGCGCTTCCAATGACCGGGCTTCTTGCAGTAATGGCAAACATCCTTGGATTTTGCATTGTTTGAAGCCTTTGTCTTGTGCTTCTTCTCGGGCTCGACTTTCTTGGGTGGGGCAAAACGTTTCTTGCCCTTCATACTTGGCCCCTTCTTTGCAGAAGATGAGGAGCCCACCAAGAAAGCTGGCTTATCCTTCTTAAGTGTGGATTCATATGTAACGAGCATATTGACCATCTTTTCAAGGGTGGCCTCTATCTTGTTCATATTAAATTTATCACAAATCCATCAAACGAAGAAGGAAGAGACAGAAGCAGTAAATCTACGTTGAGTTCATGCTCCAACACCAAATCAAGGGTCGCTAACTTTTGTATGAGCCAAATCACTCGTACCCCATGATCACGGACCGAAGTCCCTTCACGCATGCGACACGTCATTAGCTCCTTAACAGTAGCGAACCTTTCAGCCCTCGATTGAGCCCCAAAAAGTTCCTTGAGTTGAGCGTGAATGTCAGCAGCATTCACGGTGTCCTCAAATCGCCTCTGGAGTTCATCAGACATTGAGGCTTGCATATAGCATTTGGTCTTGATGTCATGGTCCCACCATGCATCAAGTTTGGCCAATTCCTCCGGACTTACATCAGCTGGTGCTTCCTTCGGAGGTGCTTTCTCTAACACGTAGAGCATTTTCTCCGAAGTCAAGACAATCTTCAACTTCCGGAACCATTCCGTATAGTTGGCGCCAGTCAACTTGTTTTGTTCGAGGATCGAGAATAATGGATTACGCGAATTCATTGTATGAAATACTGAAAAGAAAAACAGACATATATCAATGATTGTTTAAGCAATTTACTAAGACATAAAATAGGCGAATTTAATTTTATGAATCTCACTCCCACTATTTTAACGATTTCACTACCCTCTAGTGAAAACGGGAAACTTTTTCCTTAGTGAGAACATGGAGTCCAATCGACAAACTTATGGTCCCGAATAATATCAGCCAACCATAATTCTCAAAAGGTAGAGCCCAATTGCTTCCAAAGCAACCCCATGTATTTACCTCATGTCCAATAAGGGCCCAATAATATGACGCCGTTTAAAGTGACATGTCAAGATGACCCATCAATATTAAGTTGTGATGGACGGTCGCCATGTGGATCCCCCAATAATATGAGCCGATCCCATGGGAGTTCCACCCAACTTACAACATTTGTCGATCCAATGTACAGCTTTCCGACGGACGGGCCCCCCCAATAATATGAGCCGGACCGTATCCGCGGGTAGCATCACATACATTGACCGTTGATGGAAGGTAGGAACATTTAAACAAATTTAAATTTCCTTTATTTATCTTGATATCAATTTTAAATCATATTTAAAATGAGGGATTTTAATTATAAAAATTTGTCTCATCATAATCATTTTATTGCATGCTTGCCGGATTCACGCAATTATGTCTAAAACATGCATACAATCATAATATCATATATTATATAGGATGATCGATTCCATTTCTAATTGACCCGTGGTTGCCAATCACGAGTCTTAGTCCAATCCTAGGTAATATGCAGTATGCAATGCAATCCTATTACATTAGCTTCCAATTTACATTTCTTCGTCTTTATTGTCTGCTGGGCCCACCATCTTCAAATCTTGATCTCCCACTAAATCTAATGTATTTACAATAAATAACAATGACAAGTAGGGGATACATTTTTAGGGGGTGGGAACGGGCCATAAACCAAGCCCACTTTTATTACATATGACATTCATATCGGGCCATAAACCAGTCCCATTAATAAAACCAACAACAATAAAAACAAATGTAAATTCCTAACATACACTACAAAATTGGTCATGGCAATCGATCATCCTTATCCAATAACATTTAATTCAAAATTAATTTATTGGATAACATGCAGTGGCATTTCAAATTTAAACAGGATAAAATCATATTTTATATATAAAATCTCATTTTACATATAAAATCATATTTTATCTCTTTATCAAATAAAATCATATTTTATCTACAAAATCCAATTTTATAGATAAAATCATATTTTATTTAATATATTCATAAGATCAAATCTTATCATCAATTGTACCAAAAATAATTGATTTCAAAATTCAATTTAAGGATAAAATATTAAAATTTTCCAAAAATTCAAATTTATCCAAAAATCAATTTTAAAGTTTACGGACTCGAACAATTCGATCCGAAATCTCGTGAACCAATCAAAAACAATTTTTGACCGGACCAAAAATAAAATTTTAACATATTAAAATTAATTTTAAATAAAAAAATTTAATTTTTCCCGCGGGCCGCCCGGGACACTTTCGGGCCGGCCCGCACCCGTGGGCGCGGGCCGGGGCAGCCCGGCTGCCCCTTTAGGGCAGCAACGGTTGCTGCCCTGGGCGGCGCCCAGCGCTGCGCTGGGCAGCGCCGAGCGCTGCCCTGGCGGCGCTGAGCGCCGCCCCTTGGGCAACGCCGTGCGCCGCCTTGGGCGGCGCCGTGCGCCCCCTTTGGGCGGCACCGTGCGCCGCCCGGGGCAGCAACAATTGCTGCCCCACCGGGCAGCGATCCAATCGCTGCCGGGGTTTTGCCCCGAAATTTTTTTTTTTTTTTTATTTAAAAATATTTATTTTGTTTCAAAAACCGAGACTCAAAAATTTTGTACAATCGATTAATTTAATCGTTTGATCTGAGCAACCTGGCTCTGATACCACTGTTGGAAAACTGGCGTGTTCCCAGATCAATCACGATTGATACCCGGTGCAGCGGAAGTTTAAAATTTTTGTCATGGAACAATTCCATGGTGTGGGTATCAACCGTTCAACGATTAAATTATAGTGTGTGTAAAATTCAAATAACAATTAATTAAATTTTACCTTCAATCTCGAAGCGAGATTATTGGACACCACACAGATTTCTCTGCGCTTCTTGTATCTCCCAGGAACTGATGAACTCCTTCAATCAGGTCCACGAATGGGGTTTAAATCCCTCTGATAGATTGCACTAGAAAATCTATCAGAAGTTTTTCTGCGAAGAGATTAAACGAATCTGATTCGTTATTCCTGACTGCGATTCAAAATCACAGACCGAAATTTCTCTGACAGAGAGGGAGGGTGATCGGCCGAATTGAGAGAGAATAGGGGCTAGGGTTTTCGAAATTTTTGCTCTCAAAATAATGACCTGTTGTATCTAATTTCTGTACTGCAATAACTTATTTATAATGCAGGCCACTAACACCTTAGGGCCCATTAGTCATAAGTTGAGGCCCGACAGGCAAAGCCCGCATGTTCAGAAATTAATATAAAATTCATCGTGACTCCGATTGATGAACCGATTTCACCAATGTGCACAGAAACCATTTCTGCATATTTTAAAGTCAAGATAAATTTTCCTGAATCCGAATTCAGTGATTTCCAAAAATGTCCATCCCTATGTCATTTTAGGAAATCCTACTCCCTTACTCTTATTTAAGAAGTCCAACTTCTTTATTCATTAAATTTAACTCTTTAAATTTAACTATCTCAACGGGGATTAAAACTCCATTACACTGTGTGACCCTCAATGGTTCAGGGATACAGCTAGCCGTGGGCTCACAACTCCTTGTGACTCGGAACAACGATTTCCGACTTGCCCAACGAATCATGGTAAAGCGCCTAGCAACATCGCCCCATGATTCCCTAGGTATCACTGATAGTGCCTACAAGAACCAGTAGATTTTGGTTAGCGTACAGTACGGTCCCTTCATCCATATATCCCGATCGAATCAACAACCATTGGTATATCGAGAGTCGCTCAAGATTCGATAACTATGCAATACATCTTGAAGATCCAATTAGTGACATCGCATGTGCTACTAAGAAACCATTTCTTAAATCACATCAAGTACTCTGGCCAGAGATTTGTCACACTAATATCTCCTCAGATCGCATAGGATATCCACACTCGCAAGTATGTGGTGAATCCTTGACAACAATGCATTGACTCCTATATGTGTCGTAACTGTACCCAATCTCGACACCTGATGACCCCCATAGAGTCGGTAAACGAGTCAAAGCACAGCACTAGCATATAGAGTCTCCATGATGTTTCAAGTCGTAAGGACTAATGGTGTACAATCAAAACCGCGGACTTTATCCACTCGATAAGTGATAACCACTTGGAAAGTCCGGATAGGGTAGTTCGATTTATTCATCCTATGAATCTCCATTCATCCTATGAATATCCATTTGCATGCTTCGAACATCTCCATGTTCCCTACCAATGAAACGTGGTACTCCGCATCGCAAATGCTAGTCTCAAACTCGAGCGATCCTTATCCTTATTCTCGGACGGCTCAATTGACTAGGAACAGTTTAGAATATACAGTGACTATAAGATGTATTTCATGATAGACATCTCCATGTTCTACCACATCTTACATACACTATAGTACATTCAAGGTCTTTATCAAAACAACAATAGTATATCATAATATAACAATATGAAGAAAGATAAAGTCATTGCCATTAATAAAAGTGTAAATAATATTAAACAAAAGATTGTTTGTACAAAGTGTCATCAAAGCCCATAGCCACAAGTTGGCTCACTGGGCACCCACTCTTTCAATTATTGCTTTTGATATGATTGTATATTGAGTTGATTCTATGCCAAGGTTGCGGTTAACCTTATTTGCGAGTCATTTACGAACTCGTTAGATGGATATCCATGTCAAGATCGGTTACGAATCTTGATGGCAATGAAGTGATAAGAATCAATTCTTGAGATAAGCGCTCTATATAAATTGAGACTTGATTTGAAGTTTGAGTCGATATATGCGTTATTTTTACTCTATTCTTGAGTTGATATGTTTAGAGTTGATATGAATTTATTTAACACATTTATATGTCGATTATACTGAGAATGATTTCTCATCGGAGTTTATTCAGCTGTTGCTTTGTTTTGTATGTGTGCATTGCAACAGGTGGGGCAGGAGCTTGGTTGAGAGAACATTGATAGCTCGGGAGAGAGATGTAGCAAGTGTGGACTCGGGTTAAGTTGAAGAATGGTAGATAAATAGCATTGAACTTGACATTGAAATCTTGTTTAGAAGCTCACTTTTGAGAGTTAGTGTAGCTTGTTGATTTATGTCTTTTATGCTATTTATCGGATGTATTAAATTATATGATTTGTTGATAGGAACTTGGTATATTAATGTATGCATGTTCTCAGATTTTATAACATGCTTAGAATTGATTTGGATGAGAATATATACCTTGTACTAAAGTTTTGACAGCAATAGATCAGCAGCAGAATTCGAGCAAAAGATGGCTCGCTCGATCGGGTAAAAGTTACCGATCGAGCGAGGCCTGTTTTTCATGGGCAGAGAATTCGATTTTTATTGCTCGCTCGATCAGTAGCTTTTTCCCGTTCGAGCGAGGCCATTTGTGCTGCAGACCCGAGACTTTTGTTTTGATGCTCGCTCGATCGGATGACTTTAACCGATCGAGCGAGGCTTGGGTTTTAAAAAAAAAAAAAATTTCTGCTTTTGATTTATTATTCTTTAATTGTTTGATTAATTATTTAATTAATCATTAGCTGCCCTAAAACGAGATTAGCAACCCGAGGTCCCCACAACAGGTGGTATCAGAGCGTAGGTTCTGGACTAAGATAGAAGCTGAGTGGGGTAGAGTGAGTCATATGCATTTATAGTATTGCATGATTATGCAGTATTTGATTCGATGATTTACTAATTGCATGTGCTCTTGATCTACCTTTGAAATTAAATTGATTAATTTACTGATTTGTAAATTTTTTAATTCTTATCGATGTTATTATAAGAATTTCCCCGGGTGATGTAAGCACCCAGAATCAAAGAGAATATTGTTCTTTGGGTGATGTAAGCACCCCAGACTGACAGTATAGTATGGCCAGACTGAACAGAATGGTATGGTCAGATTGAACAGAACTGTATTATTGCTCAGCTGAAAGAAATATCTCTGATTGAACAGAACAGAATATCAGCGAATGAATAGATGTATTGCAGGTAGAAGTTGTTTTGAAGAGATGTTCAGATACCTGAAAGATACAGATGAATGACGTATCAGATTGACTGTCTACCAACTTCAAGACCTAGCAATCAGCTGATAGATTTTGATGAAGAAATTTTGACAGAATTGAGGTATCTTTATTTGTTGGTAAGTGCTTAGAATAAGGTTTTAATTAACAATTCTTTGCCACAACAGATAGAAATGATGAGAAAAAGAAGAATATACCAATCAGAAGCGGAGTAATTTGAGTATTGAAGAATGTCTTGTTAGATTTTCAAGCCTATTATAATTCTTTGAATTGTAAATGATCAAAAACTCAAGATTGAGTTGTTTAGTCATGGATTGAATTCGAAAAATATGTCTGAATAAATGCTGACGATTGAAATATGTTATGAAAGACATAGCTTTGTCTAAAAGACCTGAAGTAGAATGACGAGGCAGAATAAATGAAATTGTAGATATGTTGTAGTATGTGAGATAATCAGTACTTTAGTTGCAATTTCTACTCTAGAGTAGATATGAAGTCAACGATATGAAAGTAGTTTCTTTAACTCTAGCAGACCGAAACAGATTTATCTAAGTCTGAATGCAGAATATGATAATGATTTTTACACTCATTGTGAGAGGAGATATCCGAACAATCAGTGTAAAAACATTTTAGGCAAATATGCTAGAATATGTTCGAAGAAACATAGATTCTGAGAAGATTCGAAATGAAAAACAGTTTCAGAAGTATACAGAGGATCAGAATGAAATTGCACTTAAGAATGAAATTACAGGTAACACATTTATTTTGTTTTGACTTGTTCATTATTGGTGCAATAGATACATGATAAGTGAAAGCTTATTATATGATCACCTCTGTATCAGAAAGAGACTGTGTGAATTGAACTGAAGAATGGAACTATTGCTTCGATGAACTGAAATTGAATATGATGTTGGTCATATTGAAATATATGTTTATGTTGCATGATAGATGATGATGCAATAATCGAATACAGATTAATAGAAGAATTGATGATAAGAAGCGATAAAATTAGATCAGCAAGAACATAACGTGCATATGAATAAGTTGATATGATATAGAATCTCGAATTAAGATTCTGTGATTTCGGTTTGATATATGATGTTTGATTACAGAAATATTTCGAAATCAATATATTCGATGCACTAGATATGTTCAAGATCTAAATCAGCAGTGATAGGTATGCCAATGAATAGAGATTACAGAGATGTTCCAGTAATATTTTGACTTTAGATTAAGTTGCGAACTGGAAGTCAATAGCGAATTGATGAATTACCGACGTGATGAGATTATGAACTGAATAGTGATTTTGAGGTTTAGAAGATAGATGATGATATGAAAATCAGTTACAGATGAGTCTTTTCTTTGATTATGCTGAATCGATTACATCAACTGGAGATATAATTCTTGAATGATTGAATATTGATTGGCTCTTATGGCACATTGCTTTTGTTTAGAGCCTGTGTTGATTCACTCATTCTGAGTTGTGCGATGCAAGTGAGTTGTTTTCACTTTGCAGAGTTTGTTATCAAGACGATTTGATTTTTGGATGACCTTGATTGAGGGTTTTTCTCAATCTTGATTTATTCTTTTGATTTTGAGAATTATTGATCCTTTGATGATATTTCAGCGTATTTTAAGATTGTTGGCTCGTAACTGATAGAAGAATTTGAATTTTATCCCTGAATTTTTGGATTAGATGATACGAATTGTCTGTACTTATAGATAGAAATGAGGAATGGAACAGACATCTGATGAATTGATTTTAGATTTCTGTGTATTCTGGTTTAAATATTCAGATGAATATATCCTCAATCAGAATGATTTTCGATTGGAAGTAAGCCAGAACTGTTCAGAGGATGAAATAAACACAGAAAGTAACTGAAGCGATGAGAATGCAGTACAGAATGCCAAATTAAGATATGAATTGAAGCCTCAGATCAGAATGAATGAATTCTATTATGATTGATTATCTGATTGTGCTTGATATGTCCAAAAAGAAATATCAGATTTTGAAGAAAATGCTCAACAATGAATTTGGGATTCATCCAATAATTGTTTTATCAGAAGATAGAGTAACTAGATGAAACTGAATTAGTATGTTTTCGAAGTTAAACGTACAAAGAGTTTCTGATAAAGTTGCAAATCGTTGACCAGATTAGTTCAGTGATAGTTTAGAAACTCCAAAAATTGAAATGAGATCATGATTTGAAAGAGTAATTTGTGAAACTACCAAGATGAAGCCGTTTATATGATGTAAACAGGTGGTAGTTAAAAACATATTGATTTGAAATACTGTATACGATAATTTGTCTGTATGATCAAATCACTGAATTGTGATTAGATTCGTTGTAAGACGAACAGTAAGCCAAGAAATAATGTTTCAGATTGAAACATTGGGTTTACTATTACATTGTAATACAGATGATTCGAAGACTTTGAGTACTTTTTGAGGTAAAGGTACAATATGTTATCCTTGAATTGGAAGAATAATTAGAGAAGATGAATTGAATTTCGGGAATGAAATTTTATCTGATATGATACCGATTATCAACAGTTCTGAATACGTTGAAATATGTGAATACAGCATAAACTCTGATTACGAAATAATCCGAATAGACTAATCAGATTTGTGGAATACACTATATGAGATGTGAATAACAGCTATCGATTCAGATCTGTGAAGAAGATAGAGATATGATGAATTACAGGAATGATTACAATCTATTGTCAGGATTAAGACTTTAGAATTATTCAACAGATGTGGCATCGATTGATTGATTGATGTTCTGAGAGTTGGTTATATGTGATTGCATTATACCATTTGTCGATTGATGGATTATCTGAGTTGATTTTTTGGATATTGAGAATATTCTCAGAACTTTGATACCTGATTCGGTATTACTTGTCTTGATGTGTTGCCACTTGATGATTATAATTCCTGTAACAGTTAATGAATCGATTTTGAGATAATGATATGATGAAAAGAAATCAGATTTCTTTGTATTGGAATTATACTACTGAAGTATATGATATCAGATCAGACATGATTTGTTGTCAGCAGATCAGATGTGATTTGAGGAACACAAGGATGATGAATATGAATCTGTATGGAATGAAAGCAGAGAAGATGAACCAGAATTAGTAATTGAATGATAGATATAACTTTTGAAGATGAAATTGATTAGTTAAGTGGAAAAATTATTCTTAAAACATCATTCAATTCAGAATAGAGAAAGGGCAGAGTTTAATTTACAGATTCAGAATATGAAGTTGAATACTAATCTTGAAGCGATGAACTGAATAACAGTGCAGGCTTGATTTATTTCTATACTCTGTATAGAATGATATAGAGAAAGAATCAAGTCGTCCCAAAGGATGAATTTCACTGAATGAAATGTCAGACAGAATTGATGATTTCATTGAACGAATGTATTCTTTTCAGCTGGATAAGTTCAGTATCTAAGTGAAAGAAGTATCAGTAGATTTTTCGTATGTACTTTATTCAGATGAGATAGATATTGACGAGATTCTGAGTTAAGTCGATTATTCGACAAATCCTTGATTGAAGAAAGAAACAGCTCAGAACAAAGTCGTTTCAATGACTTAAAGTACAACTGAATAGATACTGATTACAAGAGAATAGAAGCAGATTCGAAGTAATAATCTGACAAGAGATTGAAAGATGAAGTGAGATACGAAATGCAGAGTGGATGATTGAAGTGAGAATCACTTCAGATAATCATTCAATCTATTAGATTTGATATTCTGGATTAATACGATTTCGAGGACGAAATCATTTCTTAGAGGAGAGGAATTGTAAGGCCCGAAAATATTAAATTATTAATTATGGGATTTGAGAATTAAAATTCCATATTATGGGCTAATATTGATTTGAGAAGTTATGGAAATGATAGATTTAATTTCCGAGCTGAAAATATTTAATTTGAGAATTTACGGATTTTGATAAGTAAATTCCGAGAATTATTAAATTAAAAGAATAAATATTCGATTTGAATATTTATGGGATTTAAGATTAAATTCCATGTTTCTGGAATTAAAGACGATTAATTTTGAAAATACAACCCGATTAGAGATTGATTTGCAAATATCGAAGTTGCAAGGGCTAAAGTGCAAACGGTCGGGATTATTTAATTAATCCGAATTTAATTTATTTTAATCCAAGTATATTTAATTTAGGAATATTTAGAGTTTTGATTTTATTTCTAAAATTCTTAAATTATTTTGGATTGAACTTGAATTAAAACGAAGGCCGAGGATTGAATTGCAATTAATGAGGATTTGAGGGACTAAGTTGCAATTATGAAAAATATATCAGATTTTCTGAAGCTTACTCAGCCTTGAAACGTGTAAATATTGTGTAAACTTCAGAATTCAGAAAAGTTGAACAGAGGAGCTCGACCCTTCCTTTTACCTTTGAAATACGAGTTGTTCAAATCGCCGTAACATTTGCGTCGGTTGTCCGATTTCGATTCCGAAAGATGTTCTGGAATCCTTGCAATGAAGCCTTTGTATTGATGTAAGTATTTATTCCTTTCGGCATGTTTTGAAGAACAAAATATGGCAGAGATCAGATTATGAAACTATGTTGTGGTTTTGAGTTCGTATGCCGTTCGATATCGTAGTCGGATTGGAAATGAATTAAGAAACAAACTTGTCATGGTTTCAGCATGTTTTTGACTTGTTAACATGTGATTATAGCTGATGATATGTGAAGTATGAATGATATGAAGTGATTAGAAGTTGATAAGAAGTTCATAATGAATTTGATACCGAGTCGATTCCCGATTTTCAATCGCTACGCCGCCGGTTGATGTTTTAGGATAAGTTTTGATAACCAAAGATTGAATTGAGATGTTAGTGAAATGTTAGCGATGATATAGCATTTTATTTCTCATTTTCAGTCACGTTTGAAAGACGAACGATGCAAGACTCCGAGTTATACCGAATAAGAAGAAGTTGAAGTTTGAAATGATGTTGATTGAATCTATATTGATGATTTTGATTCAATTCTGAAATGATTGAATAGAATGAAGTTTGATATGTATGTTTTGATGATATGTTTCAGAGTTTAATAGGAGACTATTGACTCAAGAACCTCAACTTGAAACTGAAGAAGAAGTGATCAAGATTGAAGTGAATTTGATTGAAGATGGATTGAGGTTTGAATGATCAGATTCTTGTAGGAGTTGTTGTACTTCCTATCCAGATGTGGAACATCGTCAACTCGAGAATGAAAGGTATAATGACGACATCGCGAGTCAGGGACTGTGAAACTCAAGAACGACTATTCTTGAGTTATCCCGAACAAATCACATACTTGTTTAAGTACTTGTTCTTGAGGTAGAACTTATGTTATTGTCGATCCATCACAGGTAGTGGATCTTTATTGCTTTTGATATGATTGTATATTGAGTTGATTCTATGCCAAGGTTGCGGTTAACCTTATTTGCAAGTCGTTTACGAACTCATTAGATGGATATCCATGTCAAGATCGGTTACGAATCTTGATGGCAATGAAGTGATAAGAATCAATTCTTGAGATAAGCGCGGTATATAAATTGAGTCTTGATTTGAAGTTTGAGTCGATATATGCGTTATTTTTAATCTATTCTTGAGTTGATATGTTTAGAGTTGATATGAATTTATTTAACGCATTTATATGTCGATTATACTGAGAATGATTTCTCACCGGAGTTTATTCGGTTGTTGCTTTGTTTTGTATGTGTACATTGCAACAGGTGGGGCAGGAGCTTGGTTGAGAGAACCATGATAGCTAGGGAGAGAGATGTAGCAAGTGTGGACTCGGGTTAAGTTGAAGAATGGTAGTTAAATAGCATTGAACTTGACATTGAAATCTTGTTTAGAAGCTCACTTTTGGGAGTTAGTGTAGCTTGTTGATTTATGTCTTTTATGCTATTTATCGGATGTATTAAATTGTATGATTTGTTGATAGGAACTTGGTATATTAATGTATGCATGTTCTCAGATTTTATAGCATGCTTAGAATTGATTTGGATGAGAATATATACCTTGTACTAAAGTTTTGACAGCAATAGATCAGCAGCAGAATTCGAGCAAAAGATGGCTCGCTCGATCGGGTAAAAGTTACCGATCGAGCGAGGCCTGTTTTTCATGGGCAGAGAATTCGATTTTTATTGCTCGCTCGATCGGTAGCTTTTTCCCGATCGAGCGAGTCCATTTGTGCTGCAGACCCGAGACTTTTGTTTTGATGCTCGCTCGATCGGATGACTTTAACCGATCGAGCGAGGCTTGGGTTTTTTAAAAAAAAAAAAAAATTCTGCTCTTGATTTATTATTCTTTAATTGTTTGATTAATTGTTTAATTAATCATTAGCTGCCCTAAAACGAGATTAGCAACCCGAGGTCCCAACAGAATTTTTGCAATTGTTTGCTATATGTTTAGATGCAAATTTTGATTGGAGAGAGTGTGTTTTGAGAATTTTCTTATAGATTTGATTGATTATTATTGAGGATTTTAGAATTCATTTTTCTCAAAAATCATTGAGCTTAATGATTCGGTTTAAGAGTACTCTATAGAATTGTAATAGTTTGCTGCAGATATGAAATTTTGGAATTAGGCGATGGTCGTTATTGAGTAACTAAGAATTTATTGATGCTTAGTTGATTTTGTGAGGGATTGGAAAGGTGCTTTAGGGATAGCGAAAAATCAGTTACTTGAGCCATTTTATCGATTCTTTTTGAAAATATTGGAATCCTTCTTGTAGTTCATACATTCCTTATTCACATGACATTGGTCCTTGAAGATTCAGTCAATTTGACACCAATTGTTATTTCGAGTATGAATTTTGGAAATTCGTATTTCTTGAGAACTTGAATTCTAATTCGGGACATGAATAGTGATTTGGGTTAGTATTGTTATTCTATTCCATTGTGATCTCGATTCTATTTTGTTGACATCAGATTTTACCTTTGGACTTTATTTCTTTTTCGACGAGTGCGTGCGGATTTCCTTGTGAGTGAGGCCATATTTACAGCCCTGATTTTGACTTGTCTTGTTGATGGGCATGATGTCATACCTGTTGACGGGTGATCACCTTATTTGATATTGATTGATTGGCTCGTATACTTTGTTCATGGAGCCTTGAGTTTGATTCACTCACCCCTTGTATTTAACTGCAAGTGAGTTGTTTCCTTTTAGCGGATTTGTCTTCCAGAATATTGTATTTTGATATTGCTCTGAACAATATCCCTTCGATTTTGATTTGATTATGACCCAGCAAGTTATTGATTGAGCTGAGTTATATTGAACATCGTCTTGACATTTTTTGGCTCGTAACTGATAGTGATTGATAGCACCACTAGAATTTAGTGTTTGACGAACACCAGATAGAATCATGAGTCTGTTGATATTGAGGACTATAGTATTCTGAGTTGGATTTTGAAGTAGATTCGCATTCGATTCGAGTAGATAAGTTTTGATCCGAATTGAATTGGGAAAGAGAATCAGAAGGGTCTACATGCAGCTTTGGGATGAGATTGGCGAGAGGATTCTCCTAGGACCCGAGTTGGTGTAGCAGACTGTAGATATCGTGGTTCGAATTCGATATAGGATGAGAACCGCACAGAGTCGTCAGAAGAGTTATACTGACCGACGATGACGAGACCTCGAGTTTGCTGTTGGAGACCGTATCGATGTTGCGAAAGTATATCTCCAATTCATCTCATGTAGTGACCCGCACCATGATCACCTACTAATCAAGAGCTTACGCATGCATTTAACTTAATAAAACAATAATCCAAAATTAACAGCGAAAACCATCAAAAATTACAATTCCAAGGAAAGAAATCTATAATTACTTAGTTATACAACCATATAGAAAATGTAAAAACCCAAATGAAAAAAATATTGAAAATCTAGTTAGAACACAAACATCTCCAACGGCTGCCAACCTGCAATCTAAGCTTTCCTGGAACCACCCGCATCATCCAAACGCAAACATGCCCCATGGAATAGGTTGTCCCAAAAATAGTACAAGGACGTGATCATAAAATGCTCAGCACGAGATTATGAGTATACAATGATTATATGTGCATGTATGCAAATGTACAGGGTACCAAGACACGTGGTCAAGAAACAAGCTCATAAACCGGGACCAGGGTATATAGCACGTTGCGCCGTCGCATCAGGAGGTGACTCCTATAACCAGTGGATAATGGTGATCTGATACTGTAGTAACCCTGCATTGAATCACCTACTAACTGGCAACTAATAGCATGCATTAAACTTAATAAAGCAAAATGCTTAACAGAGTAAAACGTGCGGAAACAAAACCCATAATTTACATATCAGCTTAGTAAAACAAGTTCAGGCTTGATACTGTAGTGATACAACCATATCGAAAAAACTTAAAAGTAAACATTATATAGCTATATCAAATCTTTCTGTATAATTAACTCCTCAAGGCTCCTGCTCCCTAGTCCTGCCTTGAACTACCAGCTCCATCCATCCTGCGACCTGCCCCGTGGAATAGGGTGTCCAAGATAACAACTAGGACGTGAGCGCTAACGCCCAGTACATAAACATGAGTAAACATATGTATATAGTGCATGCAACATGATGACTGGTAAAGGGTCATCTGAAAAGTCATGCTCAGTACCGGCGCCACATGAGTGCTGCCACCGCACGGATCAACCTCTGGGTGCAATCACACTCGTCTAGAACACCAGAGTAGTCAGACATACATGTCCCCGCCATCGCGGTACTCTCAGTGACAGACTATCGAGTATAGAGCTGAACGGCTCTATAATCAGGTATAACAAGGTATAGGCTCAACGTGTATATGCACATGACATATGAATATAGAAAGCGGTAAATCATATATCATGCCATATAATAATGCCAAATAAATGCAACATATAAACATGTATACTCGCTGGCAATCTCAGTCAATGTGTACATACCTCTAGGCTAGTTCAAGTAAAGTAGGATCCTAGGTTCCAAGCCTATATTCAAAAGTTCATCGTATCACTACACAAGTTCTATAAGCCTTAACTAAGCTAATAAATACTCCCAAAACTTAAATAGATTTCCGGACCATACCTTCGTCCGTAGTAAGCCCTTTGATGTCGCTGACTCTGGATGACTATAACAACTTCTTTGTTATTCCAGAATCTCTTACTATTACAGATAGGGCCCTCAAGTGTATAACTCACACTATATAACTGATCGAAGAAGGAAACTCGGAATTCGTATTCAAAATGAACTCCGGAGACCCCTATTTATAGGCAAAATTCCCGGACACAATCGGAACTACCGATATTGGATCGGAGCTTTCGATCCGTGCATGCGTGACACATGGCGATCGGAACTTCCGATCCAACGATCGGAGCTTCCGATCTGCTCTTCGTTCAACACTTGTCAAAACTCGTGGCTGAGTCATCGAACATTGCTCGCAGCTGGAGATCGGAACTTCCATTCCTGGATCGGAGCTTCCAATCTCTGTGCTTCCGATCGGCTTCCAAAGTGGCTGGGATCGGAGCTTCCG
Source organism: Henckelia pumila (assembly GCF_033568475.1). Taxonomy (NCBI): domain Eukaryota; kingdom Viridiplantae; phylum Streptophyta; class Magnoliopsida; order Lamiales; family Gesneriaceae; genus Henckelia; species Henckelia pumila. Next base: position 125,903,104 of record NC_133120.1, on the reverse strand, counting down.
ATCTGGGTTCAGAGCTTCCGATCCGGCCCAAAATTCAAAAGCCCAAATTTTGCTTCTGAAGTCCAATTATACTCCGGGATTGGTCAATTACTAACCCTTAATACTGTTTAACATATTATTATCTTAAAATGGTTCTGGGTTACTACATTCTCCCCACCTTTAGACATTTCGTCCGCAAAATAAAATCTAAAGATAAATCAAGATAACAATATGAAACATCAAACCATGTTTTATTACAACAACTGTAATTACATCTTACATGGTAATCAAAAGTACAAAGCAAACAACTCAGGATATTCCGCTCGCATACGACTCTCAGTTTCCCAAGTTGCTTCTTCAATGCCTCGACGTTGTCACTGTACCATCACAAGTGGTATAGTCTTGTTCCGAAGAACTTTCTCCTTCCTGTCTAGAATACGGAGTGGTCGTTCAACATACGACAGATCTGGCTGTAGTTGAACATCAGTAGACTAAATCACATGTGATTCATTAGCTATGTACTGTCGAAGTAATGACACATGAAAAACATTATGTATACTGAAAAGAGATGGCGGTAACGCCAAACGATAAGCAACATCTCCAATCTTCTCCAGTATCTGGAAAGGTCCAATAAAACGAGGTGACAACTTGTCTTTCACACCGAATCTCATCACCTTCCTGAAAGGTGATACTCGCAAAAAAAACATATTCACCAGGCTCGAACTGCAATGGCCTACGGTGAATATTCGCATAACTAGCTTGTCGATCTTGAGCAGCTTTGATCCTCCGTTTGATCAAATCTACCTTGTCTACAATCTGCTGCACCAACTCAGGACCTTCGACTTGCCGTTCCCCGACTTCATCCCATAATAACGGAGTACGAAATCGTCGACCATACAATGTCTCGAAAGGTGTCATATCAATACTACGATGATAACTGTTATTGTAGGCAAATTCGATCAAAGGTAACTGATCCTGCCAAGATAAGCCAAAGTCCATGACAGAAGAATGTAACATATTATCCAATGTACGAATCGTCTGCTCTGACTATCCGTTAGTCTCCGGATGATATGCAGTGCTCAAACTCAGAGTTGTACCCAACGCTTGTTGAAAACTACCCCAGAAATGTGAGGTAAATCGCGGGTCTCTATCACTAACTATGATCACTTGAATCCCATGTAATCGCACTATCTCCTGGATGTATAGTCGTGCCATGCGATCATAATAATATTCCCGATTGTAAGGAATGAAATGTGCTGATTTCGTCAAACGGTCAACAATGACTCAGATTGCATCACACTGACGTGAAGTCATAGGCAAGTGGGTGACAAAATCCATAGTCACGTGCTCCCACTTCCATTCGGGAATCTCAAGATTCTGCAGTAATCCACCTGGTCGTCGGTGTTCAGCTTTGACCTGTTGACAAACCAAACATCTTGAAAGAAATTGATATACACTCCGCTTCATCCCTTTCCACCAGAATCTAGTTCGCAAGTCCTTATACATTTTCATACTTCCAGGATGAACTGACAATCGACTCCTGTGAGCTTGAGAAAGAATATCATTCCTGAGTTCCGCAACATCAGGTACAACCACTCGATTCGATAAACACAATAAACCATCTGCCTGAAAATGGAATCCAGATGTGTTAACTCCATTGGCTAGACGTGCCAAACGCTGAGTCTTAACATCAGATATCTGAGCGTCTCTGATCCGAGAGTATAATGCTGGCTCAGATAGAATAGTATCCAATCGAATCCCATTCCTCCCTTTCTTGTGCTTGAGCATAAAACTCAATGAATAGCACTCTTGAACCATATGAGATATTTCACTAATCTGAAGTGCAGAAAGTCTCACCTGCCGACTCAAGGCATCAGCAGTAAGATTAGCAGAACCTGGATGATATTTGATTTCACAATCATAATCCTTCAGAAGATCCATCCAGCGTCTCTGTCGCATATTCAACTCCGCCTGAGTGAATAAATATTTCAGACTCTTGTGATCCGTGAATATCTCAAATTTCTCGCCATAAAGATAATGCCTCCAGATCTTAAGCGCAAATACAATGGCGGCTAACTCGAGATCATGTACTGGATAATTATTCTCATGCGTCTTCAACTGTCGAGAAGCATAGGAAATAACATGTCCATGCTGTTTAAGAACACATCCTAACCCCTGACCAGAGGAATCAGTATAGACAACATAACCTCCTGATCCAGAAGGTAGAGCTAGCACAGGTGCAGTAGTAAGATTTCTACGCAGCTCGTGAAATGACTCCTCACAATCCGAGGACCATATGAAGGCAACATCTTTCCGAGTAAGCTGAGTCAAAGGCCTGCCAACTGTGAAAAATTCTCGATGAACCGACGGTAATATCCAGCTAGACCCAAGAAACTACGAATCTCATCAACCATCGTCGAACGAGACCAGTTCAGCACTGCCTCTATCTTACTTGGATCAACAGATATTCCTTCTCTAGAAATCACATGACCGAGAAACACTACCCAATCAAGCCAGAATTCACACTTGCTCAATTTCGCATACATCTGCTTATCTCGTAACGTCTGCAAAACAATCCTCAAATGTTGTGCATGCTCATTCTTGTCATGAGAATAAACAAGAATATCATCAATGAAAACGATGACAAATCTATCCAGATATTCTCGAAATACCTGATTCATCAGATTCATAAAAACTGCCGGTGCATTCGTCAAACCGAATGGCATCACCAAAAATTCATAATGCCCGTATCTGGTTCTAAAAGCAGTCGTAGAAATATCTGAGTCTCGTACCCGCATCTAATGGTATCCAAATCTCAGATCTATCTTAGAGTAGACAGAAGTACCCTGTAATTGATCGAACAGATCATCAATCCGCGGCAAAGGATACTTATTCTTGATGGTGACACGATTCAGCTGCCTGTAATCAATACATAATCGCATCGATCCATCCTTCTTCTTGACGAACAAAACAGGTGCTCCCCACGAAGAAACACTCGGACGAATATATCCCTTATCAATTAGATCCTGTAACTGCTGTTTCAATTCCCTCATCTCTTACGGTGCCAGACGATAAGGTGCTCGGGATATAGGCCTAGTTCCTGGTACTAGATCAATACCAAATTCAACCTCTCGAACCGGAGGAAAACCAGGAATCACATCAGGGAATACATCAGGAAACTCACTAACTATCCTGTACTACTCATGGACATATCAACTGCATAGATGAGGTAGCCCTCCCTACCTGACTCCAAGACATGACATGCCTTCAGAGCCGAAACAAGTGGCATCGGAGGTCGCGCACCCTCACCATAAAAGTACCAGCTATCACCCTCATCCGGATGAAACTGTACCAGACGCTGATAACAATCCACAGTAGCGTGATGCAAAGTAAGAATATTTATTCCAAAAATACAATCAAAATCGGTCATCGCTAAAATCATCAGATTAGCCGATAACACATGACCCTCAAACTCTAGAAGGCAACCCATCACTAAACGCTTAGTTACTACCTCCTGCTCTAGCGGAGTAGATACAACTAAATCCATATCTAATGATACATAAGGTAATCTATGTCTCTTAACAAAGCAACTAGAAATAAAGGAATACGATGCTCCAGTATCAATTAAAACAAGTGCAGGAATACCACATAACAAAAAGGTACCTGCCAACATGCGATCGCTTCCCTCAGTAGCCTGATCCTGAGACAGAGCAAACACCTGCCCTTGTGACTGTGGACGGTAACCAGAAGAACTCTGTGGTGCTGGCTGCTGACGTGGAAAAGTAGAAGCCTGAGATCCATCCTATGATCCAAATCCACTAGCAGAACCCATACGCTGAGGACAATCTTTCCGCAGATGTCCCTGCTCACCACAAATATAACAAGCACCAGTAGCCTTCCGACATGAAGCTGTAGGATGCTTCCCACCACAGTGACTGCAAAACTCCTCCTTCTTCTTCTTTTTCCCGAAACGGAATGTACCTCGTGAACCACGAGAACCAGACGAAGTAGTGGTAGTGGTAGTTGTAAAGTCCAAAAATCCATTAAAATTGCTCACGATTATTTAAACATAAATTTTTAATGATTTTATGCCTTAAATTGTTTAAGTTATGATTTAATGATTATGTTTATTTTACGTTTAACAATTTGATTAAGTAAATGATTTCAGGTTGAGTTTGATTCTAGACTCTCGGGACGAGGCTAACTTACGAACGAAGTGTTAGAACGTATTTTCACGAGTATTTTAAGTATAATATTGATATAATTTGAATAAAAGAGTTGGGAGATAGTATTTTTTTATCAGTCGAGTCAAGGAAGAGTGGTAGACTTCATTTTAATTAGTCACCACGATGCGAATTAAGTGTTGAAAGCAACACTCTTCTACCACGTTCCCCACTTATTTATGGACTTATCTCCCCATGATTGCCCTCCTTAATGCCTATCTTCTTCTTCTTTCTTTTATTTTCATTCTTATTCTCTTATTCTCTGAACACTACACGGTTGCTTCAAGAAATTTCAAAGTTAAACTTCAATCTTGCTCCTCTTCGTGGTTAGTTCGTCTCCGAAGTTCCGGATCAACTCCTCCTCCATTCAAGGCAAGTTTTTTTTAAAGCAATTTTAAACCACCATTCAAGATATATGTATTTTGATATGAAAATTATGATTTATGTAATGTTTATGCATGATTTTTTTAGAGCTTAAAATCATGATCTATGTTTGATTGAAATTGTGAAGCATAAGTCGTGATATGTAAGTCGTTCTTGTGAAATTCTTGATAAATAATGTGTGATGATAGATTCTTATGATTTAGAGTTGGGAAAGTACTGATTTTGAAGGTATGTGTTGAATTTTAAAGAGTTGAGTTAGTTGAGTTAAAGCTTTGAAACGTTGCATGTGATGGGTTGCCTCGGATTATCGACACTTGTTGCAATTTTGTGAGTAAATTCTTTTGTAGTAATCCAAATTAGATGAGGCTAATTGTATTTGAAAGATAACTAATTTTTCTGCAACTTTCATGTTTAGAAGTTTTCCAAAATCGGTTTTGAAGTTTGGCCAAAATCAATCCAAAGTTTATTGATTGGTTTGATTTTTCTGCACTGACCAGTCTTGGGAGAATGGGTATAACTTTTTATTGCAAATTTCAATTAAGGTGCAGTTTTCGGCATTAGAAAGCCAAGATCAAGGGCTAAAACTTTCATGTTTACCACTTTTCCGAATTCCGACTGCAAAATAGAGTTTAAGAATGAACAAGCAGACCCATCAGCAGGGTATGCGCGCCCGCGCCCGAAAAGTAGCGCCCCCGCGCATGGCCTTCTGATTTGAAGCTTTATTTATGTTATTTTAAGGTCCTAAATACATGGTTATGACCTATTAAGGCTTCTAAAATATATTTAAGAGTTTTTATGCAAAAAGTTTCAAGTTTAAAGTCAAGAACGGAAAGAACGACTTACGTGGATCGATTACGTTATGTGGTGCATGTACATGTCTAAGTTTCTTTCATGAAATCTATGTTCAATATGAAAGTATGATTTTTATCATTTATTACATGCACGAAGTTATCGAGTAAAGTTTTATGTTCATGAAACAAAAGTTAAGATGGAAATTATGATGTTTCAATGAATGAAAGGATATGTTGATGAAATGAAAATGATAAAGCATGAATGAATAATGCTATGTTGAATTATGAAGATATAATATGTTGATGCATGAAAATATTTTGATGTCTTATGTGTCTTTGTGGTGGCAATACGGGAACAGTGCTCCGGTTTGGGCTCCGGAGTAGCCCTCCCAAATACGGCTCAATGTACGGGTTAGGTCCTCCGGGATGAGCTCCGGAGGAGCCTCCGAAAAGGAATGAACGAAAGTTATGAGGCGTAATGCCATATGATTGTTGATCAACAAGAAAAGATGAATGTGCCCATTATGAAGGTTGCCACAATTTCGCATAATTCGTCGCCAAATGATAAGCTTATGTTATGTTATGTTATGTTATGTTATGCTATGTTAAGTTTAAATGATTATTGAAATCTCATGATTTTTACTGCATACTCTTGCTGAGTCTTTAGACTCACTATACTTGAATGGTGCAGGTAATGAGGATGACATTTATGCATATGTCGATGAGTTCAATGCCGGGCATGAAGAAGAGCAAGGAGTCGGACCGGCGGGCGATGCATGAGTGTGTTATGTGATGAGTGTGTTATGTGATGAGTGTGTTATGTCAAGTTAATGAACTAAATGTTGTTATGTTGATTGAAGAAAACACGCTTTATGTTTCAAATTGTTATGAATTGGTTTGTAAACTATTCTGAAATATTTTAAGTAAGGTTTGATGTATGCATACATCTTTCAAAAATTTTCTTTTCCGCACAGAGGTTTTATGGTCATGTTAGTGTGGTAATACCTTCATCGGTTGAGGGTGTTACAGTTTGGTATCAGAGCAGTTCGCTCTGGGTTTTCTTGAAACACTCATGCATACTCGCCACGACTCCAACGCTCCGTCTTCATGTCTGTAAGTTATGTGTCTTATGTTATTATGTGTATGATAATGCGATGAGATATATGTTTGCTTGTTATATGTTAAAGTATATTCACGTTTTGAATCGTGACTGAGCGGTGTGGATAATATTGGACTTTAGGACTATGACATCACGTAGGGGAAACAACACCAACACCAACACCAATTCTGCAAACAACAACCATAGTGATTGCGGGCCAGATAGTGAGAACAATCAAAACAACCAGTTTTTGGCGGGATTAACTGCTCTGCTTCAAGAGCAAAGCCGTGCTCAGGGAGCTCAAATCCAACAGTTGCTTCAAGTCCAGACAGCTAATGCTGGAAATAACCATCCTGCAGCTAATCAAAACCCTATCTACAAAAAGGTTCTTAGAGTTGGGACCACCTGAGTTCAAAGGAGAGACTGATCCTTTGATAGCGGAACAATGGTTCCAAGCTATGGAGACTGCTTTTGAATTCATGCAGATCACGGATGCGGATAGATTGAGATGTGCTACCTATATGTTCCGTGATGACGCTCGTGTTTGGTGGAATGGAGCCAAAGCAGCGTTGAACCTAACCACCCTTACTTGGAATGGATTCAAGGATGTGTTCTACGGCAAATATTTCACGGTGAGCACCCGAAACAGGTTGGCTAGAGAGTTTTTGGAGATCCGTCAAGGAAACATGTCAATTGCGGAGTATGTAAAGAAGTTTGAAAGGGGAAGATACTTTGTACCGATGATTTCTGGTGAACCTGCTGAAGAGTTGAAACATTTCACAGAAGGATTGAATGCCTTCATCAGAAAGGATGTTAGACTAAGTGGAGCGAAAAATTACAAAGATGCGGTGGATCAGGCCATGCTGTCCAAAAAGGACAGAAACGACATTATCAGAGAGTCACAAGCAAAAAGATCTAGTTATCAAAATCGGGACCAACAAGGAAATGCTAACAGAAAGAGACCGTACCAAGCCCCACCCCAACACCGACCATACCAACAGCAGCAGCATCGACCTCAGGGGCAGAAACAATTGGCTCTACCAGCACCAAAACCGGCGATTGCACCAACAGCTTGTCAAAAATGTGGAAAACTTCACTCAGGTCAATGCATGGCAGGGACTGGAGTATGTTTCCTTTGCAAAAAGCCAGGGCACTATCGAAAAGATTGCCCTCAATCCAAAGAACCAGTAAGAGGACGAGTTTTTGCAATGGCACATGATCAAGTGGATCCGAATACAGCTATAGTTACAGGTATGATTAATGTTTCCAGTAATCCCGCTCATGTCTTAATTGATACTGGAGCTACACATTCATTCATATCTGTTGAATTTGTTAATAAATCGGGTTTAGTACCGGATAAGTCAATATCGAGATTTAGTATATCCTTGCCTTCAGGGGAAGAATTGAGTAGTGATTTGATCATCAGAGGATGCAGTATACAGATGCAAGGTCATGAGTTGTATGCTGATCTTATTATCCTCAAAATGTCGGACTTTGACGTGATATTTGGTATGGATTGGTTGTCTTGTTATGAGGCTACCATAGACTGTAAACGGAGGACGGTTTCCTTGAAAACTAAGGATGGAAAAACGTTTCTATTCTATGCCACATCGAAAAATAATTCATCTTTTTTAATTTCAGTAGGTAAGGCATGGCAACTGTTGAATAAAGGATGTGCAGGTTTCCTCGCAAGTGTCACTTGCGACCAAGAATTACCTCGATCGAAACTTGAAGACGTCGAGGTAGTGAGAGATTTCCCAGAAGTATTTCCTGATGATATTGCAGGATTACCTCCAGCTAGGGAGGTAGAATTTGGGATTGAATTAATGCCCGGAACCCAACCAGCTTCCAAAGCACCATACAGATTAGCACCGACTGAAATGAAAGAATTGAAGGAGCAACTACAAGAGCTACTCAATAAAGGCTTTATTAGACCGAGTATATCGCCTTGGGGTGCACCGGTATTGTTTGTCAAGAAGAAAGATGGGTCTATGAGACTGTGCATCGATTATAGAGAGCTGAATCGAGTAACAGTGAAGAACAAATATCCACTGCCAAGGATTGATGATTTGTTTGATCAGTTACAAGGGGCAGTAGTATTCTCCAAGATCGATTTGAGATCAGGTTATCACCAATTAAAGGTGAAAGATGAAGATATTCATAAGACGGCTTTCAGGACTCGTTATGGCCACTACGAGTTTTTAGTCATGCCATTTGGAGTTACCAATGCACCGGCAGTATTCATGGATCTTATGAACAGAGTGTTTCAGCCTTTCTTAGATCAGTTTGTCATAGTATTCATAGATGACATAATGATTTACTCTCGTAGTTCAGATGAGCATCGTCAGCATCTAACTACAGTCTTGAAAATTCTGAAAGAAAAACAATTGTTTGCTAAGTTCAGTAAGTGTGAATTTTGGCTGGAACAGATTGCATTTTTGGGTCACATAGTTTCGGCTAAGGGAATAGAGGTTGATCCAGCAAAGATAGAAGCAATTAAAAATTGGGTTACTCCAAAGAATGCTACAGAGATACGGAGTTTCTTGGGATTAGCGGGTTACTATAGGAGATTCATTCAGGATTTCTCCAAGATAGCGCTGCCACTAACGTCATTAACTCGCAAAAGTGTGAAGTTTGAATGGTCTAATCAGTGTGAGAAAAGCTTTTTAGTGTTAAAGAAAAAGTTGATGACAGCACCAGTACTAGCCATACCAGAAGGAACAGGTCGATTCGTAATTTATACAGATGCTTCCAAGAGTGGATTAGGGGCTGTCTTGATGCAAGATGGAAAGGTGATAGCATATGCTTCACGACAGTTGAAGATTCATGAAAAGAATTACCCTACCCATGACCTTGAATTGGCAGCAGTTGTCTTCGCACTCAAACTGTGGAGACATTACCTTTATGGTGAGAAGTGTCAGATTTTCACTGATCATAAGAGTTTGAAGTACTTCTTCACCCAGAAGGAGTTGAACATGAGGCAGAGAAGATGGCTCGAATTGGTGAAAGATTATGACTGTGATATTAGCTACCATCCGGGTAAAGCTAATGTAGTAGCAGATGCTTTGAGTCGTAAATCTGCAACCTTGAACAGAATGACAACTCAACAAGAGTTGATTGCAGATTTTGAACGACTCAGATTGGAAGTAGTTGAGCCGATGGAAGTTTGTGCCCTATCAGCCTTAACAATGGTTCCAAGTTTGCTCGACAAGATTCGAACAGGTCAGGCTTCAGACCAGCAATTATTAACTTGGAAACTTAAAGATGAAGCTAAAGGGGGTGCATTGTATACAGTGAAGGATGGGATCGTGCATCACAAAGGGCGAAAGTGGGTACCAGCAGTAGATTCACTGAGGGAAGATGTGATGACTGAGGCTCACACTGTACCATATTCTATTCATCCAGGGAGTACAAAGATGTTCAAGGATTTACAGATGCTATACTGGTGTCCAGGTATGAAGAAAGACATCGTTAAGTTTATTAGCGAATGTTTGACATGTCAACAGGTCAAAGTTGAACATCAAAGGCCAGCAGGACTTCTGAAACCATTACACATTCCCACTTGGAAATGGGAAGATGTCACCATGGACTTTGTGATTGGACTGCCAATTACACAACGAAGAATGAATTCAATATGGATAATAGTTGACAGGTTGACGAAGTCAGCTCACTTTTTACCAGTTAGAAACAACTTCTCGATGAATCAATATGCAGAGTTGTATATTCGAGAGGTAGTTAGATTGCATGGAGTTCCAGCAAGGATAATCTCTGACAGGGATCCCAGGTTCACATCGAACTTTTGGAAGAGTCTACATCATGGATTGGGGACAAAGTTAGCCTTCAGTACAGCTTTTCATCCCCAAACAGATGGACAATCTGAGCGAGTGATTCAGATACTGGAGGATTTACTTAGGGCCTGCATGATTGACTTCGGAGGAAATTGGGAATCGAATTTGCCTTTAGTGGAGTTCACATATAACAATAGTTATCAAGCTACTATTGGAATGGCTCCTTATGAGGCTTTGTATGGGAGAAAGTGTAGGACTCCATTGCATTGGGATGAAGTTGGAGAAAGAGCTATATTGGGGCCAGAAATAGTGCAACAGACAATCAACTTGATAGCAAAAGTCAAGGACAGAATGTTGACAACACAAAGTCGACAGAAAAGCTACGCCGATAAGAGGCATAGAGACTTGGAGTTTCAAGTAGGTGATCATATGTTCTTGAAAGTGTCACCTTGGAAAGGAGTTTTGAGATTTGGGAAGAAAGGAAAGCTGAGCCCGAGATATATAGGACCTTTCGAGATCCTAGACAAGGTTGGAGCAAGAGCTTATCGATTATCATTGCCTCCAAATCTAGAAGGAGTACACGACGTCTTCCATGTCTCGATGTTGAGGAAGTATATCTCAAATCCTTCCCATGTCATTCGTCATGAACCAGTTCAGTAGACACCAGACTTGTCATATGAAGAGGTACCTATCCAAATTTTGGATACACAAGTCCGAAAGTTGAGGAACAAAGAGATCAAGATGGTAAAGGTCTTATGGCGCAATCAATTAGTGGAAGAGGCTACTTGGGAGACTGAACAAGATATGCGTAGCCGATACCCAAAATTATTTGGTAAGTCGAATTTCGAGGACGAAATTCTTTTAAGGAGGGTAGAATTGTAAAGTCCGAAAATCCATTAAAATTGCTCACGATTATTTAAACATAAATTTTTAATGATTTTATGCCTTAAATTGTTTAAGTTATGATTTAATGATTATGTTTATTTTACGTTTAACAATTTGATTAAGTAAATGATTTCAGGTTGAGTTTGATTCTAGACTCTCGGGACGAGGCTAACTTACGAACGAAGTGTTAGAACTTATTTTCACGAGTATTTTAAGTATAATATTGATATAATTTGAATAAAAGAGTTGGGAGATAGTATTTTTTTATCAGTCGAGTCAAGGAAGAGTGGTAGACTTCATTTTAATTAGTCACCACGATGCGAATTAAGTGTTGAAAGCAACACTCTTCTACCACGTTCCCCACTTATTTATGGACTTGTCTCCCCATGATTGCCCTCCTTCATGCCTATCTTCTTCTTCTTTCTTTTATTTTCATTCTTATTCTCTTATTCTCTGAACACTACACGGTTGCTTCAAGAAATTTCAAAGTTAAACTTCAATCTTGCTCCTCTTCGTGGTTAGTTCGTCTCCGAAGTTCCGGATCAACTCCTCCTCCATTCAAGGCAAGTTTTTTTTAAAGCAATTTTAAACCACCATTCAAGATATATGTATTTTGATATGAAAATTATGATTTATGTAATGTTTATGCATGATTTTTTTAGAGCTTAAAATCATGATCTATGTTTGATTGAAATTGTGAAGCATAAGTCGTGATATGTAAGTCGTTTTTGTGAAATTCTTGATAAATAATGTGTGATGATAGATTCTTATGATTTAGAGTTGGGAAAGTACTGATTTTGAAGGTATGTGTTGAATTTTAAAGAGTTGAGTTAGTTGAGTTAAAGCTTTGAAACGTTGCATGTGATGGGTTGCCTCGGATTATCGACACTTGTTGCAATTTTGTGAGTAAATTCTTTTGTAGTAATCCAAATTAGATGAGGCTAATTGTATTTGAAAGATAACTAATTTTTCTGCAACTTTCATGTTTTGAAGTTTTCCAAAATCGGTTTTGAAGTTTGGCCAAAATCAATCCAAAGTTTATTGATTGGTTTGATTTTTCTGCACTGACCAGTCTTGGGAGAATGGGTATAACTTTTTATTGAAAATTTCAATTAAGGTGCAGTTTTCGGCATTAGAAAGCCAAGATCAAGGGCTAAAACGTTCATGTTTACCACTTTTCCGAATTCCGACTGCAAAATAGAGTTTAAGAATGAACAAGCAGACCCATCAGCAGGGTATGCGCGCCCGCGCCCGAAAAGTAGCGCCCCCGCGCATGGCCTTCTGATTTGAAGCTTTATTTATGTTATTTTAAGGTCCTAAATACATGGTTATGACCTATTAAGGCTTCTAAAATATATTTAAGAGTTTTTATGCAAAAAGTTTCAAGTTTAAAGTCAAGAACGGAAAGAACGACTTACGTGGATCGATTACGTTATGTGGTGCATGTACATATCTAAGTTTCTTTCATGAAATCTATGTTCAATATGAAAGTATGATTTTTATCATTTATTACATGCACGAAGTTATCGAGTAAAGTTTTATGTTCATGAAACAAAAGTTAAGATGGAAATTATGATGTTTCAATGAATGAAAGGATATGTTGATGAAATGAAAATGATAAAGCATGAATGAATAATGCTATGTTGAATTATGAAGATATAATATGTTGATGCATGAAAATATTTTGATGTCTTATGTGTCTTTGTGGTGGCAATACGGGAACGGTGCTCCGGTTTGGGCTCCGGAGTAGCCCTCCCAAATACGGCTCAATGTACGGGTTAGGTCCTCCGGGATGAGCTTCGGAGGAGCCTCCGAAAAGGAATGAACGAAATTTATGAGGCGTAATGCCATATGATTGTTGATCAACAAGAAAAGATGAATGTGCCCATTATGAAGGTTGCCACAATTTCGCATAATTCGTCACCAAATGATAAGCTTATGTTATGTTATGTTATGTTATGTTATGTTATGCTATGTTAAGTTTAAATGATTATTGAAATCTCATGATTTTTACTGCATACTCTTGCTGAGTCTTTAGACTCACTATACTTGAATGGTGCAGGTAATGAGGATGACATTTATGCATATGTCGATGAGTTCAATGCCGGGCATGAAGAAGAGCAAGGAGTCGGACCGGCGGGCGATGCATGAGTGTGTTATGTGATGAGTGTGTTATGTCAAGTTAATGAACTAAATGTTGTTATGTTGATTGAAGAAAACACGCTTTATGTTTCAAATTGTTATGAATTGGTTTGTAAACTATTCTGAAATGTTTTAAGTAATGTTTGATGTATGCATACATCTTTCAAAAATTTTCTTTTCCGCACAGAGGTTTTATGGTCATGTTAGTGTGGTAATACCTTCATCGGTTGAGGGTGTTACAGTAGTAGTCGTAGTAGTAGTAGTAGTAGTAGTAGTAGTAGTAGTAGTAGTAGTAGTAGTAGTAGTAGTAGTAGTAGTAGTAGAAGAAGACATAGGTCTAGATTGCAGAACAGATTGAGCCCTAGGCCCAAGAGATCCATTAGGCTGTCCTGTCCTGGAATCATCAACTGTGCCCGCATGTTGCTGTTCTCCACTTGACGGCAACGGTTCACCAAAGTCTCATAAGATGTCGGATCATCACAGACGACAACTTGTGAGTAGATATCTTGATTCAAGCCTTATAGAAAGATATCATACTTGGACGCATCACTGTCATTAATATGAGGACTGAAAGGTAGCAGATCAAGAAATCGTTGCTGATATTGATCAATAGTCATTGATCCTTGCCTCAGAGTCAGCAACTCCATAGATCGTGCCTGTCGAACAGCTGGAGGAAAATATAGTTTCTGAAACTGCTGATAGAAATCCCCCCAAGTCACATGTCCTCTCTCAGTACGTGCTTGAGTAGCTTTGGCATCCCACCATAAGCGTGCTCGATCCTCTAGAATGAATTCTAAAACTTCCAGTTTCTGCTCTTCAGTACACTCGAAAGCTCGAAAAGTACTCTTGAGTTTAGACATCCATCCTCTCGCTTGTTTAGGATTCTCGCCTCCTACCAAGGGTTTCGGTCCTACTTGCATAAACTTATTGATAGTGTAGCGATGTCTACCCTCATGAGGACGATATCGATCATCATGATGGCGATGATGACGATGATGATGACCACCTCCCTGGCCAACACTATCGTGACTTTCGTCAGCCATATTCTGAAAAGAATTGCACATTAAAATCCCAAATGCGCAATAATTAATCAAGACTAAACTAAATCCCAAGTACTAATCCCAAAATCTAAGCATGCTCTGATACCAAAAATATAGTGACCATGCATGGAATCACCTACTAACTGGAAACTAATAGCATGCATTAAACTTAATAAAGCAAAATGCTTAACAGAGTAAAACGTGCGGAAACAAAACCCATAATTTACGTATCAGCTTAGTAAAACAAGTTCAGGCTTGATACTGTAGTGATACAACCATATCGAAAAAACTTAAAAGTAAACATTATACAGCTATACCGAATCCTGATGTATAATTAACTCCTCAAGGCTCCTGCTCCCTAGTCCTGCCTTGAACTACCAGCTCCGTCCATCCTGCGACCTGCCCCGTGGAATACGGTGTCCAAGATAACAACTAGGACGTGAGCCCTAACGCCCAGTACATAAACATGAGTAAACATATGTATATAGTGCATGAAACATGATGACTGGTAAAGGGTCATCTGAAAAGTCATGCTCAGTACCGGCGCCACATGAGTGCTGCCACCGCACGGATCAACCTCTGGGTGCAACCACACTCGTATAGTACACCAGAGTAGTCAGACATACATGTCCCCGCCATCGCGGTACTCTCAGTGACAGACTATCGAGTATAGAGTTGAGCGGCTCTATAATCAGGTATAACAAGGTATAGACTCAACGTGTATATGCACATGACATATGAATATAGAAAGCGGTAAATCATATATCATGCCATATAATAATGCCAAATAAATGCAACATATAAACATGTATACTCGCTGGCAATCTCAGTCAATGTGTACGTACCTCTAGGCTAGTTCAAGTAAAGTAGGATCCTAGGTTCCAAGCTTATATTCAAAAGTTCATCGTATCACTACACAAGTTCTATAAGCCTTAACTAAGCTAATAAATACTCCCAAAACCTAAATAGATTTCCGGACCATACCTTCGTTCGTAGTAAGCCCTTTGATGTCGCTGACACTAGATGACTATAACAACTTCTTTGTTATTCCAGAATCTCTCACTATTACCGATAGGGCCCTCAAGTGTATAACTCACACTATATAATTGATCGAAGAAGGACACTCGGAATTCGTATTCAAAATGAACTCCGGAGACCCCTATTTATAGGCAAAATTGAACTACCGATATTGGATCGGAGCTTCCGATCCGTGCATGCATGACACATGGCGATCGGAACATCCGATCCGATGATCGGAGCTTCCGATCTGCTCTTCGTTCAACACTTGTCAAAACTCGTGGCTGAGTCATCGAACATTGCTCGCAGCTGGAGATCGGAACTTCCGATCTCTGTGCTTCCGATCGGCTTCCGAAGTGGCTGGGATCGGAGCTTCCGATCTGGGTTCAGAGCTTCCGATCCGGCCCAAAATTTAAAAGCCCAAATTTTGCTTCTGAAGTCCAATTATACTCCGAGATTGGTCAATTACTAACCCTTAATCCTGTTTAACATATTATTGTCTTAAATTGGTTCTGGGTTACTACAGATACTATTACAAGTGTCCAACCATAACGGTGACCTGACACAAGACTTACATATCCAATCATCCACAACTCGTAGGGTGAGCGCCCTACTACAGGATATCTCAAAGATACAGGATCAAGATGCTCATGTATGCAACATACTGTCATGACATGCTATACAGATAAAGTCATATAAAACATGCAACCACATAATACATGCATACTCAGTCTGGATATCTCGAACAGTACTTTCGTACCTTATTTACTAGGCAAGCTATATCAGCTCTAGGTCCAAGCCTATAGTCCGCACTACAATGCCAAATACTCATGAATCATAAGCTCGTTCTAAAAGCCTTAACTAAGTTATTTCATACTCTCAAACTATTTATAAGGAACTTAGGAATACCTTTGTCCGTCGTCAGCCCGCTGATGACGACTGCCCCAGAACTTGGGCACCACTCCGTTATTACTCCTAGACGCCTCGCCAAGACCTAGGACCAGCCAAAATAAGGATCCAAAGCTCCAAAACCGAGCAAGAGACGAGAGAAAACAAGTGAATTGGAAAGTCATGAAAATGAAATCCCGGATGGCCTATTTATAGGCATCGATCGGACGGTCCGGTACCTACCAACGGACGGTTCGATCTACATGACTATGCCACGTGTCGTAATCTAGTGACTTCTGTCTAGACAAATCATCGGACGGTCCGATCATCAATCCAAAGTTGACACCTCATTAGACAGCAGGTGTTGAGTTCGGACGCTCTGTTCCGAGAACGGACGGTCCGATCTCACTCGAATTCAAATTTTTAATTTATTTAATTAAATCCAATTTAATCCCTTAATATCTTCCTTAATCATATGCAGTAAATTAATCTTGTAAAATGTGACCTTGCTACTACATCTCATGTATTGGATTATGAGCCTCTGCAGTTGACATCAGACTTGTCATTTGAGGAGCGACCGATGCAGATCTTGGCGTGAGAGGAGCGAAGGCTGAGGACACGAGTTATTCCCATGGTAAAGGTCTGGTGGCTGAATCATTCAAAGTAGGAGGCTACCTGGGAGGCTGAGTCCGACATGTGGAAGCGTTATCCCGAGCTTTTCAGTACGTACTTCAATTTCGAGGATGAATTTTCTTTTAAGGGGGGAGAGTTGTAATGCCTAGAATTTCTTCTATGTTAAACCGTATGCATAATTAGGGGAATTTAATTATTTTAAAAATAAATTAAGGGGTTAAATGACTTTAATGTGCCATGATTATGTGTTTTAAATTTATTTATGACATTTAACCCCGATTATTTTTAGCGTTACGAAGTTTTCAGGAAAAGTCGATTTGCAAGCGGGTAGACGGGACCGTGGACGACCGGAGTAAAAGTTTTTATGGAAATTTATTTCTAAGGTTTTTAAGAGACCAAAATAAATATTTTGAGATTTAACTTATGGAAAAATAAGGTTTTATATATATATATATATATATATATATATATATATATATATATATATATAATTAAAAGCTTAATTTTCAATTAGTTAGGCCATTTTAAGGGCTTTTGGGGCATTTTTAAATTTGGGGCTAATAATATTTCAAAAATTTTAATCTTCAATGTCCATTATTTGGATGTTGGGCTAAGGATTTCTATTTTTTTAGCCCCTTAGCAGGTCTAAAATGCAAGCCCATGACCCATTACTTAAAAACCCACTTGAAGCCCTAAACTCATTTCCATCTTCTTCAACCTCCAACACACGTTTCTTGGAGAAGTGATTTCCCAGCTGCTGTCGTGAACACCTTGCACATACTTCACAAGTTCTTGAAGAAAATTTCTTGGATTTCAAGCTTCCCGGTCGTCCCGTCGCAAGATTCGCATTCCTTTTCCTCCAATTCGATCGAGGCATGTTTATCCTTCCATTGATCACCCATTTTGATCATCTACTCTGTGTTTTATTGTCAAAAATCGTGTTTGATGCATGTGTATGTGGTTTGGTAGCTCAAAAGTAAGATATCTTGCATCATTTCTTGGTTATGCTTTGTTGGCTCGGTTTCTCTGTTCTTGCTGGTTCTGGGAGGTTCGAGCTGCTGTGAACCCTGGCTCAGTGGTCTAGAAGGGTACTTGGGGTCCGGGTTTGATGAGGAAGGGGGCTGGAAGTGGTGGAGTTAGGCTGGACGATGGGTTTTGTTGAAGATTGTGTTGGTGCGTGGTGTGCAGATTCTTGAGCTAGAGTTATGGCCCTTGGCCGAGCCATGTACACCATGGCTCGAGCCAGGGCTGGATCAATGTGGTCCGGCAGGACCTTTGGGTGCTCCTGTCGACGGGGCTCCGGCCATGGGTGGCCGGAGCGAGGCCTATCGGTTTTGGGGCAGCTGCTTAGTGTTAGGGACGAGTTGAGCTTAGGGTTGTGCTGGTGGCTCATGGCCGATCCATGCAAGCCATGGTTAGAGCCATGGCTGACCCAGGATGGTCCGTCAGGACCATGGGGTGGTCCTTCCGACGGGACTCTGGCAAGGGGTGGCCGGAGCTGGGCGGCCGAAAGGCTATGAGTGGGCTGCTTTGGTTGGGTGCGTGATTTGAGATTTTAGTGTTTGGTCTTGGGCTGTGGTTTGGGCAGCCCGGACCGGGCTCGGGCGGGTGAGTGGTTCGGGTCGGGTCAAGTGATTTAGGGTCATAAGTTATGGGTTTGGGTCCATGTTATTTTATTTCGGATCGGGTAATTTTAATTTAGGAGTCCAAGTTATCTATTGGGCTTAAATTTTAAATTTGGGCTTAACTTAATTTAAAGTGGGCTTGGGTAATTAATTAAGTTTATTTGGGCTCAATTTATTTAATTGGGCTTGAGTTAGTTATTGGGCCAAGCTTTTTGGGCCAAGTGTTGGGCTAAGTTATTGGGCCTAAGATGTTTAGTAGGCTTGAGTTGTTTTTTTGGGCTTAAAGTGTTAATTGATCTTGAGTGAATTTAATTGTACTTTGTTGGCTCGGTTTCTCTGTTCTTGCTGCTTCTGGGAGGTTCGAGCTGATGTGAACCCCGGCTCAGTGGTCTAGCAGGGTCCTTGGGGTCCGGGTTTGATGAGGAAGGGGGCTGGAAGTGGTGGAGTTAGGCTGGAAGATCGGTTTTGTTGAAGGTTGTGCTGGTGCATGGTGTGCAGATTCTTGAGATGGAGTTATGGCCCTTGGCCGAGCCATGTACACCATGGCTCGAGCCAGGGCTGGGTCAAGGTGGTCCAACAAGACCTTGGGGTGGTCCTGTCGGAGGGGCTCCGGCCATGGGTGGTCGGAGCATAGAGGCCGATCGGTTTTGGGGCAGCTGCTTAGTGTTAGGCACGAGTTGATCTTAGGGTTGTGTTGGTGGCTCATGGCCGATCCATGCAAGCAATGGCTCGAGCCACGCCCAGCCCAGGATGGTCCTGTCGACGGGACTCCAGCCAGGGGTGGCCGGAGCTGGGCGGCCGAAAGGCTATGAGTGGGTTGCTTTGTTTGGGTACGTGAGTTGAGAGTTTAGTGTTAGGTCTTGGGCTGTGGTTCAGGAAGCCTGGGCAAGGCTCGGGCGGGTGAGTGGTCCGGGTCGGGTCAAGTGATTTAGGGTCATAAGTTATGGGTTTGGGTCTGGGTTATTTTATTTCGGGCCGGGTAATTTTAATTTAGGAGTCCAAGTTATCTATTGGGCTTAAATTTTATATTTGGGCTTAAATTAATTTAAAATTGGGCTTGGGTAATTAATTAAGTTTATTTGGGCTCAATTTATTTAATTGGGCTTGAGTTAGTTATTGGGCCAAGTGTTGGGCTAAGTTATTGGGCCTAAGATGTTTAGTGGGCTTGAGTTGTTTTTTTGGACTTAAAGTGTTAATTGATCTTGATTGAATTTAGTTGTAACTGGGCCAAGATAAGTCTAATTGTGCCAACTTAAGTGTGATTGGGCTATTCTAAGTGTTATTGGGTTAGTCTAAGTTTTAGGGTTTAAGTTCAGGGGCAGCAACTCGAACTAGCCAGTAGCAAATAAAATATTCCGTAAATATATATATAATGGATGTCTATGTATATTTTGATATAAGTATGATTTTTATGGAAAATAAATTAAATATATAGTTACAGGCAAAATTTTGAAGGAAAATGATTTTTTAAGTTCATGAGTCATGCATGTATTTTATGATAAGATAATGGGCATGTAAAGAAAATGTTTTGCGAGGTTGATGTGATTTGTGACCAATACGGAACTAGAAGTCGGGATACAGGGTCCGATGATCTTTTCATATGTTTATGGGTCTTCGGATCCCCAAAGGTTTGGTGAAGAGGCATAGGAGGCGTAATGAAACCCCATAGGTTCGGTGAACCTTGCCGCCACGTACGTTGGTTTTTAGATTAATCAATCGATTTCGGTTGCACTTCAATGATATGACCCACAGGAAAATAATTTTCATGATTATGAAATGTCAATGCTTATGTTTTGTATTTATGTTACGTATTATGTTTATGATCAAGATTATGATGATGTTTACGTTTTGATTCAGTATTATGTGACGTTTTTACGATCATGCATGCATTAGATACCTCAGGATATTTTATATGATACGTGCTTGTATGCGATTTTATTATGTAGTATTTTTTTATTAAAGTGTAGAGCATGTTGAGCCTCTAGGCTCATTAGATCTAAATGGCGTGCAGGTGAGTATGACGTTGGTTTAGAGGATGTGGTCCCGACTTGCGGCGAGGGCCTCTGAGCATCCGGAGCTGGCTAGCGCACCCGTGACCTTCGCAGGCTTTGTTTCAGTGTTTTATGAGATTTTATTTTGGGGACTGTATTAAACTGATTTCCGCACACGTATACTATTTTCACTGTTTTCCTTGGTGTTGGAAACTGAGGTCGTTTGCTTGTGTTTTGGCATTGAACTATGATTTTCCGCATTTTACGTTATTGAACTTTCATGCATGGATATTAATTGTTCGAGTATTTTAAATTATTAGCATTCAATCAATTTATTATGTATTATATTACTTGAAAAATCTATTTTTAGTATAGATGCATATATGTATGGGCATATATGTAATATTTTAAAAATAATAATATAAAAAAATTTATATCTTGGGTCGTTTCAGAAAATAAGAGGACAAGGATAGAAGGGGATGAAAGGAGACCAGATAGGGAGTGGGTGCATGTGATTGAATAACTGCAGATAGTGATGGAGGAGGAGCAGGAAGAGGTGGAGAAATTGCCCGGTCAGTCAGGAAAAACTACCAAAATAGCTCGGGAGCTCGAGTGGGTTGTCTGGTCTGAGTTGGTAGTTTGTTTGAAGAAGAATGCATATATCTTTGCATGGTCTTCTTTAGAGCTGATTGGGATCTTAGCTCAATTGGCCGAGCATAGATTGAATATCATCGCAGGTTCCTGGCCTGTAAAGCAAAAACGAGACATTTTGGTCCCGAGAAAGACAAGATGATAGCAAAACGTATTCAAGAGTTACTCAGGTCCGGCCAGATTCGGGAAGTCCAATTCCCTACCTGTTTATCGAATGTGGTCCTGGTGCCAAAGCTACTTGCACGTGGAGGATGTGCGTAGATTTTAAGGACATGAACAAAGCTTGCCTTGAGGACTATTATCCCATACCCCAAATTGATCAATTGCTGAATTCAGTCTCAAGGTATGAGCTCCTCTGCTTCATGGATGCTTACCAGGGGTATCGTCAAATCCCCACCCCACCCCACCCCACCCCCCCCCCCCGCCCGGGAATAACAATACAAGGTTAGTTTCAACACTCGAGCAGAACATTTTGCTTTGTAGTCATAACTTTTGGGTTGTAGAATGCACGGGCTACCAGAGATTAATGGACAAAATATTTAAGAAGCAGGCTGGGAGAAATGTCGAGGTATACGTGGATGACATTTTGATTAAGTCTTGTACCCAGGCATGTTTCATACTAGATCATGAAGAAAAATTTTCCACTCTAAGACAATATGGAGTAAAACTTAACCCAGCCAAGTTCACTTTCAAAGTCAAGAGTGGGAAATTTCTTGAGTTCATGGTGACCGAGCGGAGGATAAAGGTCAACTCAAGGAAAGTGAAAGCCGTTATGGAGATGGCCTCCCCGAGCTCTATAAGGGATGTACAATGCTTGACAGGGAGGTTGCTCTGTCCTGGTTTATATCCAGATTGGCACATCGCAGCTACCATTTCTTCCAACTGCTGAGTTAGGCCTAGGAATTTGGATGACATGCGAAATGTGAGCAGGCCTTCGAAGATTTAAAAAGCCACCTGGCTAGTCTCCTAATCTTGTTGAAGCCCAAGCCCGGGGAGAAACTTTGGATATACTTTTATTCAACTGAGCACGTTGTTAACTCAGTACTTTTTCGAGAAGAGGGGCTCTATAAAAGTATGTTTATGATGGCAGCCATGCCTTCAAAGAGCCCGAGCTGTGACAGCACTGAGGTAGAGAAGGTGGTGGCTCGGACCCTGGTAATCACAGCTAGAAAATTGAGGTCTTACATCTTATTCCATGATTGAGCTTTTCTAACACAGTTATTTATGGCATTTAAGTCTCTCCAATATGCTTAATATTATCGCAAGTGTGCGGGTCAAGTTTTGATATAGTGTAACAAGTACGAGTATCGTCGTACAAAAATTGATGCATGAAAAATTAATCTCAAGTACAATTTTTTAGTTAATTAAAACAATAGGTGAATATTTAATAAAATAAATTAAAAATAAAAATTAAAGGAGAAACAAACACTATATATATAATTTAAAATCAAATAATAAAGAAATTTTTGTTAGGATTTCAGTTCACCTGTCTCTTAATCTTTTCTAAATATTGAATTTCAATTCTTAAGCCATGTTTTTTATGCGATTCACTAATATATCAATATACTTTGTCGAGCTATATTAATCTAATTAAAAATGCAGACCAAGTGTCCTTGTGTTATTTAACAATTGCAATCGCATTAACGAACCGTGGAATCCTCTAAGCCAAGTAGGGAAGCCTGGGCATCCAGGGCTCTTGCAGCATATTGAAGTTGGAAAGGGTGTCTGAGCCAGGCAGGGAGGCCCTGGCATCCCCGAGAACTTGAAGCATATTGAAGTCTTCCTTGGTCAAGCGAGGCAAGAAGACTAGGTCAATCCATCAAGACCAGGTCCATTGATAATCAAGGGACACGTTCCCTCCCATGTTAACAGGTCGTGGCTAGACCATGACGTGGTCCAAGTCTCTGCATCGTGACCACTACCCGAGAATCCCGTGATGATCAACAACCTTGGTGCCCTATAAATACCCCCAGGAGAGGTAAAATAAGAGAGTTCGCTTTCTTTTTTAAACACTCTCTACACCTATTTCCTTTGAATATTCTCTTTTCTTCGGTGAATACATCATTGATTTGAGCGTCAGAGTGGTTACGCCGAAAAAATATTATGTTCACCAATTTAGGATTGGTGGTATACGGTTTTCTAAATTTTCGGAGCAATTTTTTATCATTTATATGAGCTAAAATGTACATGAAATAAAATAAGGGTTGGCTTTGTAATTAGATATTGGCAATATGATGGAGCTTTTCTGAAACAGTAATATGCAATTGTCAAATCTCTCCAAGTTTCTTGATATTACCGCAAATATATGGATCAAGTTTTAATATAATGTAAAAAATATGAGTATCGTCCCACGAAAATTGATATATAATAAATTTATTTCAAGAACGGTTCTTTAGTTAATTAAAACGATATATGAAAAAAGTAATAAACTTAGTTGAAATTAAATAACTGGATGAAACCAAAAACGATAAAAATAAATTAAAATCAAATAATAAATAAATTATTTTTAGGATTTTCGTGCATTTACCCCTTGATTTTCTCTAATAAATTAATTCAATTCTCAAACATGATTTTGAAGAGATTCTTTAATTTATCAATATATTATGTTGAGCTATATAAATTTAATTAACAAAATGTATTAACCAAGTGGCATTGTGATATTTAGCAGTTGCAATCACATTAATAAATCGTGAAATTCTATAGCTTACAACATATTGGACTATGACTATCAACATATATATTCAACCTCAAATGTCTCTACAATTTTTAGATCCGTGAATTCTGCTACATTATAACATATAAATTCATTTCGAAGTAGATCATGATCCAAAGATGAAATAAACGCATTAATATAATCATATATACTCGATAATAAAATTCAATCTTCAAAAAGAAATCATTGTTCCGACGTAGATCCACTAATTTCAAAAAAAAAAAAGAAAAAAAAAAAAAGAAAACGATGTGTGAAATTCTTGTTGTTGGCTAGTTCTCTTGTTGTTCTTGGTTGCTTTTCTGATGCTTCCTCAAATTTCCTTCTTATGTCTCTCACCTTGGATGGCATCTGATTATTGTAGCGGCTGGTAACAATGTCCCCTTTCATTAGTTTTTTTTTCCTGTTTTTTATTTGCTAAGAGTCCATATCTTTCTTTCTTCTCTCAAGATTAGTGCAAATTATTTCTTTAATTTTCTATTTCTTGTTTCGTGCTTGAGCGGTAAAAGATTTCTATTTTTTTTTCTTCAATGTGTTTTGTCTTGTTTCTCAACAGCGACTTTTGAGCCGCAGCCCGCATGAAATGAAATATGCAACAATGTACTGAAATAAAGCACTCCCTTTCAAAAAAAAATAAAGCACTCAGATGTATAAAATCGACACCTATCACCATACCAAATGAACTAAAAATAATTATTATAAATTAATAATCACTTCCTTAATAAGATACCATTTATACTATGCAATCATTTCATGCTTGATTTTTTGGTACCTCCAGCATTCGGGAGCAGGAAAAAAATTTATGAGAAATTTAAAAAATGGAAAAATTGGATCTATGTTCAACAAATCACAACTGATAGATTCAAAAAAAAAAAAAAAACAAATCACAACTGCTAAGAAAAAGTATTGTTTTTTTTCAGTATTGTTTTAGCTTGGTTTGTTGTCATATATAAAATGACGGATCTTTAGTTGGATCCTTAGATTTAGTGATAATAAATAATAACTTAATGTTTTAGTTGGATCTTTAGTTTTAGTGATAACAAATAATAACTTAATGTATTAGATCAAATTTTCTTTTCATGTACTACAGGTACCCAACCGTCTCATTCAAGATTCAGATGATGTTTTTCAACTAGTCTCAAGATACAAAGCTATCCAACCGTTTCAAGATTTAATTAAGTCGTATATTTGATCTACTCGATCGCTCAAAGCTGGCAGTCTATGATATAAGGACTATTCAACCGTTCACTATTTCGAAAAACATTTGAAAACGGTTGAGTAAAGTTATCTTCTGATACAAGGCTATACAATTCAAAAGGATCTTACCTTTTTTTATCAGAAAAGTTGGTTGACTGATCATGCACAACAAACAAGAGTTCAGGAGATCATAATACTTTTCCTAAAAAGACACAGTTTAGAGCTTGTTAACAGTTATTGTCTGCGACCGCTTATTTTCGTATTTAGAAAATTTTCAAACTGCTTATTTATTGAAGTGTACTATATATAAAAAAAACGGACAACGGTGCTTCTGCATTTATGAGATTATAGTTGAACGTTGAGCATGACAATGCAAAAGGCATTATAAATAGAGGATGCCAAGTAGAGCTTCAATATAGAACCAAGACACAATTTTTTAAACTTGCAAAGAATCTCTCAAAGCTTGCATTTTCTAATAATTTCTAGCACTCAAAAGCTTCAGATCTTCAATTGCTCAAGAAACCCTTGTAACAAAGAATCTTACCAGATCATCAAGGATCATCTAGAGTTTTTGTCAAACACTCGACTATTTCTGTCAAAGATCATTTGAGGAGTTTTTTTACAGCTTGAATCTAAGGATTCATATTCTTTTGTTTACTTGTGTTGTTTTGGATGTAAGACTTGCTGACTTAACCAGTTGTTAACTAGGAGTTTTAACTTAGGCAGTGAATAAATCCTAAGATTAGAATGGGTTGTTGAAAAGTGTTGTTAAACAAAATTTTTCTTGTGTATTCATTCCTAAGCGAAAGAATTATGGACGTAGAAGGATTTTGCTTTCGAACTTTCATATATTTTGTCTCATTTACTCACTTGTATCACTTCATCTTATTGCCATTGTCATAGTTGAGTATAAAGTTTTACAAAAATCTCCCGGACCGTTTTTCACAGTTCTTGTTGTCCGACCGTTTTTTGAAGTGTTGAGAAATTTGGTCTTGTATAGCTAACCCTGTCAAGACCGATCGCATTATTTGACAATGTTTTAGAGAAAATTTTTAAAATGTTTATTCACCTCTCCTCTAAACATAACCCCAGACCCCGATCCTAAAAGTACTTTATTTTTATAATGTAGCATAGTTTTGGTTTTATAATTACAAAGCGATCATACAAAAACCTACCAAAGAACGTAAAATTTATATTTTTCTCCCACATCTGAAACCAAATTCAAAATAATCACTAACTTTTCAAATTACTTCAATATTTTTTTTCATCTCTTTTTGCTTAAATCTCAAAACAATTATTCACTTTTTAAAGATTGTTTGACTTAAATGTCCTTTTCATATTTGAAAAATGTAATAATTCTATATAATTCAACATAATAATATAATAATATCGATTAAATAACCAATAAATTAATAATTTATTTCAAAATTAAATAAATAAAATTATTTATATTTAATAAAAATAATTAATTTAGTGGTCAAGATTTGAGTCATTTGACACATGTTTAACAAAAATATAGAATTACATGTTTTAAAATTTTCAAATAAAATTTCGAACCTGACCGCTAAATTTTATTTTATTTTTATCTGCACATTGGTATATATAATTAATTTTAATATTATTAAAATAAAAAAAAATTGTAATTATATCTATCATTATATAAGTGTTTGGCTAAACTTATTAAAAAGATCTTATAAACTCCTAGAGCTTAAAAGTTGTTTTACGAGCTTATAAGCTGTTAGAACTTATTTTAAAAATAAGCTGTTAAAGTTTTTGGGTAAACTTATTTTAAATAACTTACAGATGTTGATATGTTTGGTATTGTAAGATCTTTTTATCGTCAAAATTATCAAAAAGGGTATAATTCTATGAAAACAATGTTTCGAGTTATACATATACGAAAATAGTTTTAGAATAAACATATATTAAAAAATAAAATTGTTTAATATTTTAATTTAGAAAAATTTACGTGATTTGGAATTTTTTTTAAAATAATATTTAATATTTAATGGGTGGAGGATAAGATGGAGATTTATTAAAATATTCAAGGATATTTTAGAGAGATAGAATTTTAAAATAAGATCTTTTTAAAAAAAGTACATCCCCTTACATTTTAAAAAATAGTTTATAAGTTGTCAAACAGCTTATTTTCACAGCTTATAAGCTGTTTTTAAAAGTTTTTTACCAAACAAATTTGTGGAGCTTATAAGTTTTGGAGAGCTTATAAACTCAGCCAAACACCCACTATTGATTAACAATTCAAAGACAAGGAACCAAAACCATATTCAAGTTATTCCAATTAAATAAATTGTTTAATTTATATAAATTATATTTGATCTCAATTTCATTAATGTCTCAGTAAAAAATTAAATGTGCATAATATAATTATCATATAATTAACTTTAATTATCTTTATCATCTCACGAGTTATAACATTATCTTTTCTTGAGTCGATAATTGGAATAGAACCAAAAACGTTTAGAGTTGGGATAATTAATAAATATGTCCCTAAAGTTTCCTAACTTTCCTAAAAATATACGAACACTTTTTTCGTCCTCAATTACGTCCCTATTTTAACAAAAATTTTCCTTGATATGTCCTCCAAACTAAAAATTTTCTATATTACCCTTATTTTGATATTTTGTATTAAATGTCCCAAGGGTTCTACAAAATGGTATCAGAGCCTAGGTAATTTTATTCAGACTTTATATTATTCATTAAATCATACTTTTCTTTGTTGAGGAAGAGATTTTCAACAAACCATGGATTCAAACGAGAGTTTGAACTAGAAGGATTTCATTTACATGAAATTCCATAAACAAGTGAATCTATTAAAATAGTTTATTTACAGCAGAAGTTAAAAAGACTTGAGTCTTTTATACGTTCTGAAGAGATATGATTTCTAATTCACAATTTTTAGAAATTACACCAGATTCCTCTAAACTCTCCGGAGATCTTAGAGAAATTCAAAAAATGGTAAAATATTACAGCAATCAGCTGTATGAAATACCTCGGAAGATTGAAGAAATCCTTAAGAAACAAGAAGAGATTTTTGGAACTCTAAAGGATCTTCAAACGAAAATCATAAATCTAGAACACACCTCTGGTTCTAGAAAAGGAAATACACGAGAAAGGTTACCACTCTCGTTTGGTACCGAACCTTTGTTACATCAGAAAGGTAAAACCAAAATGGTACAAAAACCTTTAACTGATGAAGAAATGATGATTAATCTTATAAAAGCAGTATCAGAGAAAAACACTATCTGATGACTACTTTAGAAAGATTAAATCTCAAGGATCTACAAGATCTTGCAGATTCATTTGCGAATCTCAAAGTAGTAGATCTAAAAATGAATTCCTCTGAGGGTGAACAACCCATAGGGAATCCTCCAAGATATGTGGTTAAAACAGAAGAACCACAAAGTGAGTTTCATGTTGGGAAAAATTCACATCCAGCAGGAACCAGATCAAGAAAGAGTAAGATACCACTACATCAAACTCCTTACGGAAAAATTGTTTTAGATCTGATACATCCTTATGGGGTTATGTTAATCCTTGATGTTTTGGACTTCAAAAACAGAGAAGATCTCATAGATGATTGGACATCAGCTATGAGAATAGCATCAGGAACTTTAGATCTCAATAAAGAAAGATTTATCAAACTTCTGGAAATGAGTCTAATGGGATCTGTTAAGATAGCTTGGGAAATGACCATGCCAGAGACTAAAGAATCAGTCTTAGCAGGAGAATCTCTAAGCAAAATTGGAGGAAGAATGGCCACCCTATTCAAGGCACAATTTATAGGAGTGGATTATTTTAATAATCAAGATACAGAGAAAAAAAGAAGATATACTCAAGCTCTGTATAGTCTCGAATTGCACGATATCTGTTTAGTTAATGAATACATTATCTTATTCACTAAATACAGATGGAATTCAAGATTCGAGGAAAATATAGCTATTCAGCTATTTTTTTGCAAAGATGCCAAGTCCCTGGAGAGAAATGTTGATAAAAGAATATGTTCCAGGTAATCCAGATACGTTGGTAAGACGAGCCTCTTTTCTTAAAGGAAAATTGGCAGAATGGTGTCATATGGCAGCATTACAAAAGAACTAAAAAAATATAAGGGGTATTAATAAGCATACTTCTCTATGTTGTAGAGAAAATGATCTCCCTACGGTTATTGGAAGCAGATCACAGGGATTTAAGAGGAAGAAATTCAGAAATAATCCCTACAATAAAAGAATGAGAAGTTCTTGGAAACCAAGAACATTTTGGTCCAAACAAAAGGCCAGATCTTATAGATCGGGAAAAAGAAGTGGACCTACAAGAACATCCCCAGCAACAATCTCATCGCAAAGCAGGGGAAGAAGATCATCTAGAAGAACTTTCAGAAGAACTCATACAAGAGCAAGTGAAAGTTTCAAGGATTGCAACTGCTGGACATGTGGAGCAAGAGGACATATATCTACGAACTGTCCAGAAAACGAGAAAAAAAGAGTTAAACTCTTTGAAGCAACACCAGATATGGATGATGCGGTCTTCTTTCAAGATCTAGTCCAAGTATATCAATTTGAGGATATCCCCTCAGATGAAAGTATATACGAAGCAGAGATATTATTTAGCCAAGAAGAATCTGATGATGAATCAGAATCAGAATCAGAATAAAGAAGAGGTGTTTCGACATGAAACACATGAGAGTTTGACTGGATTTTTTAGTCAAACCACTATATCTCATAATATGGTCCAAAGAATTATGAGAGAAAATCCAACATTACAGAAGTACCAAGGATTTTCGGCAGGACAGGTAGAAAGAGTCTTAGGCAACCTAGGGTTTAGACAAAGAAGACATCATTTGATTTACAAATATCCAGAAGGAAAATGGCAATCCCTATGCAGTTAACGAGTAATCAAATAGAGATGCAGTTAATTCCTTTTGAAGAAGTAAGAGAGGAATTGCAAAAGCTGAAAAGTGATGTAGTAAGAACGATGTCTTGGATTCATATTGGAGCAATCCAAATAATGATCGAGGCAACTTTTTAAGAAGTAATAGATTCACCCATAGATATCGTAGTATGTGATAAAAGAATGGGGAATATCCAAGATGTTGTTCTGGGTACGATCTCAGGAAATCTATGTGCAGGAAAAATTGTAGGAGTTATTTATCCTAGAATAGCCTACAATTTAGCTGACAGAGACTTTAGTCGAGCCTTGACGTTGCATCAAAACTTCAAGGAAAAAAGATTAATGAAGGAAGGTAATAGACCATATTCTATTACTTATCAAATTTCATACGCTCTTTCTAATACTCACCATTCTGAATTATTTATTAGAAATGAGTTTATTGAAATTCCAGAAATCTTTGGGAAAGTTGCTCAAGCAATATACCCGGAAATAATCGAGTTTCCTTTAATTCAGAAAACAGACATTCAAATAAAAGATAAACCGGTTCTATACAGAGATCTTAAAATAGAACCCCGAAGGTTATCTTTCCAAGGTGACCGAATGACAAGTCGAAGGTGGGAAAAATCTCCTATTCAGAAAATTCCACTAGAAGAAAAGGAGTTTTCAATAATAGGAAAACTTAGATCTCTAGAAGGATGGAAAGAAATCAAAATAGTATTCGAAATTACAAGTCACAGGAACCAATTTCCTTGTAACTCGATTTACTATTTAGAACAGCAAGTGAAAGGAACTTACCAAGGATTAATAAATGTCGGTGAATTGGAAGTTCAAATTTCGGGGATCCCAAAAAAAGAAATAGATCAACTAATTCTTGGCTTAGAATTCCTAGAAGATCATAAACCATGGAAACGCCTTGAAAAAGGAATAGAATTCATGGCAAAAGAAAAAACTTGGAGAATTCAATAAGAATCCTGCGAGATGGAAAAACAAGAGAAATGGATAAGGGACAATCCCTTAATCAGATTCGAAAACTCTGTTCACAAATAAAGGAAGAAGCAACTTCTGAAATTAGTAAGTCGTGAGCATGATTTATTAGAACGCATTGAAGAAGTAGAAAGGAGTAACCATACTCTACCTTCTGAGGCCTTAGGAAAACTAAAGGTGAATAGTCTTAATCGGATTACTGAGTTACAACACAGTTTGTTAAAAATGTTTGGCCATTTAGTAATCCCTTTAAAAAATGACAACAAGTCCTTTCTCCATATACATTCCCATAGGGATGTTGTACGAACAATATAAGGCTGGATACTTTGCAGCCTATATTGATTTAGGAGGATGAATTTGTACAGCAAAAAGAGGAGTCTTTCCTACAGACTGTGAAGAAGAATTGCCAAAAATTGCTGGACGAGATTTCTCGAAAATAATTCTTATTCTTTGCAGAGGAATAAAACAAGCAGAAATCCTTATAGGAGGCGCAGGTCAGACTACTTCGTACAAGGTAAAGACACCACCAATATATTTTCATGATACAGGAGCCGATATCTTGTTGGAAAATAACTTTTTACAAATGTTTAAAAAGTACACACAAGATAACGAGTTAAGACGACTTATGTTTACTACCATTTGTGAACATAAGATTATCGTTCAAAGACTCAAGATGGCCTTTTATCGACAAATGCCGATAATGTTTCGCAGCTAGCGTGGTGATAAAGGACAACTATTTCACCCAAAAATGAAAGATCCAAGAAGGTTTGGAGAAACTATGTTGAAAATAATAACAGAACAAGAAATACAAACAGAAGATATGGAACTTCTCAAGGTAACCCTGAATCACAGAGATATAGAGTTAGAAAATAAGGTATCCCTTGAAGATGTCAAAAAGAGGCTGAAAGAAAGTTATAACGAGCATCCTTTGGCATGGTGGGATAGAAATCAACTCAAAGCTAGCCTTACTCTAAAGGAAGGCAAAGAGTATGAATTCGTTAGGTATAAACCTATTCCGATGAACATAACAGATCAAAGGGATATGAGAATGATTATCAATGAACATTTGGACCTTGGTTTAATCAAAGAAGGAATTTCACCATATAGCAGCTCAGGCTTCCTGGTCAGAAATCATGGTGAAATAAAAAGAGGAAAACTCAGGTTAGTTATTAACTACCAAGGTATTAATAAAATCCTGGAGTTTGATGGGTACTTCATACCCAGTAGAGAACATCTAATTAGCTGTGTACGAAATGCTAGAGTGTTCTCAAAATTTGATTGTAAGTCTGGATTTTACCAGATTCGGATGGAAGAAGGCAGTAAAAAATTCACAGCTTTCTCTACACCACAAGGACATTATATCTGGGAAGTTATGCCTATGGGATTGGCTAATGCATCATAAATATTTCAAAAAAAGATGGATAATTTTTTTAAAGATTATTTCAACTTCATGTTTGTTTATATTGATGATATTCTTATAGCATCAAAAAACATAGATGAACATGTTAAACATTTAGAGATTTTCTCTAAAATTTGTAAACAAGAATGACTGGTTTTATCTGAAAAGAAAGCAGTCATAGCAACAAGAAAAATTGAATTTCTTGAAATTGAGATTGATGAAACTGGAATAATTCTACAACCCCATATTATGGAAAATGTAAAGAATTTTTCAGATAAACTCAAAGATGTAAAACAACTCCAAAGTTTTCTAGGAGTAGTTAATTTTGCAGGGATGTTCATAAACAATCTGGCAATATACAGAAAGGTGTTCAGTCCTTTGTTAAAAAAGGATGCAAGGTTTATATGGACCGATGACCATACTAAAAAGGGTAAATCATTAAAGGAGATATGTAAGAATCTCCCAAAAATGGCTACACCCGTGGATGAAGATGATCTGGTGTTATTTACGGATGCCAGTGACGAATGGTTGGCAACTGTCCTTACTAAGATCACTCCGGATGGAGAAATACCATGCAGATACTGTAGCGGTCTTTTTTCAGAATCTGAGGCTATCAGATGGCATATCAACGAGAAGAAATTTTATGCAGTTAAAAGGGGTTTCGAAAAATGGTCATTATTTTTACTTGCTAAAAAATTCACTTTGAAGGTTGATAACACTCAGGTAAAAGCTTTCCTAAGAAATAAGATTGAATCTAAACCTGAGAAAGCTAGGTTATTAAGATGGCAAGCATTATGTCAAAATTATATTTTTGATATTGTTATTATTAAATCTCATGAAAATATTCTTGCAGATTTCTTAACAAGAGATGGAAGGCAGTGACGTGGATTTCATCATAAAAATGCAGAAGCATCTTAGGGAACACCTTGGATTGCTTCAAAATGAGTTCAACCAGCTTGTCATAAGTGCCGATATGGCGGGCAGATTACAACAAGCTGATCGGATCAAAGTATCCAATCTAATCACAGGATGTATGCAGGCTCAAACTCAACTATGGGCTGCTATTCAAGGAAATTATTCGTGCCATAGAAAAACCACTGGTTTCTCAGAAACAAGAAATGCTAAAACCATTGGTTTTACAAAAACAAGAAATACAGCCACCGGTTGTAAAACAATATGTTGAGGATTCTAATACTCAAAAAACAAGCGTTAATCTATCATCAGCCTTTGATGATCTAGATAAAGCAACAATTGATGAGGATAACTCATCAAGTCAATCCTCCGCCTCTGGGGTAAAAGAGGAATAGATCAATCTTAGGCCCAACACTGACAAGGGAAAATCTAAGATTGATACTAATCCAGCTGTCATTTCTCCATTTCATGTTTATCAATAAAGATGGGAGAAATTAAGTACAAGAAGTGAAATCAACCCGACCACTTGCAGGATTGATGTTGCAGGAATATATCCAAGGGTTTGGCTAAAAAACAATGTCAATCATAAGGATGTAAAGCTATGGTATGAATTTGGGGCTTTAGCCTCAGTTTATACAACTTCATCAGGCTTCCAGGAAATATCACAGCTACCAAAATGGATTCAGGAAGCAGTCCAAGAAACATGGGAAAATAATGATCATTTGTCCAGAGGAGATGTGCTCGAGTTATACTTTTTTAGTGCAGCTCCAGAACAAACAGGGAAAGGATCACACGAGCCCTTTCATTTCATCAAACTAAGGAGACCTGACATAAATAATCAAAGATTTATCAAGGATCCTATATCTGAAGAAATACCATTGGTGTCCACTTTTGGAGAAAATGAAATCTCAATCAGAAGGGCATGGGATATTTGGGTTTGTCTCACCGAGATGGACAAGGTCAAGTTTCCGTTCAAATTTTATCAGAATTCTGTGAACGGATCATTCCTGTTAAACACAATGACAGGAAAAACTACGGCTTTTGCGGAAGAACTCTTCGAAAAGAAGAGGAACTTTTTGTGGAACAACAAGCTACCGGGGAGTAAAGAAACTCGCCGAAAATTTTGTAACATGACTCATATCGGAAGATGGTCAGAGAATATCTGTCCAGAATGTCCAAACCAGAAGGAGCCAGAATTTGGAAAAACCTTCAAACCCCGAACGGATCGAAAAAAAAATTTCGAGACAAGCAAAGGTGGACAGGGACCACCAAAACCGCGTTTTCCCAGGGGCCCACTGCAAAAGAAAAAGATGCCCCGAAAACAATAAAAAGTCATATGAGGAGAATAAATCCAAAAGAAAAAGTCAAGCATGTGACTCCTCTACTAGTAAAAGATGTCATCGGGCATGTGACTCTCCCACTAGCAAAAGATGACATCAATAATGGCGTAAAGAATTCAAGACAGCTGTAAGATTCCCTGAAGTTTCTCGGTGAAACGAGTGAAACTTCAGCTATAAATACAGGCATTTGAGGAAGCTGAAAACATCGATCATTCCCTTCAGTTTTCTTACAAATAAAATCATTGTAATATTTCTCATTCTACGTTTGTATTAATTTTCTGTAATTTCATATATTTCAAGAACAAGGCTACTATAAGTAGCTAAACTAGTTATATCCTCCTCTTCAAAGGAGGTTGATTTATGTATTAATATATTGTCTGAATAAATTTTCGAAGCTCTTCCCTATCATGTTATTTTCATTTAAAATTAAACTTTTACCATACGTCTTAAGGTAGGAAACGAAATAAGGCTGTGCTGCTGAAGGAGTCTGTGTCAGTAACCATCGGTTGCGATCGCGTGGTTCGATTGTGAGGAATAACCTGTAAAACCCGGTGGACATAACCCGACAGCAGTGTGGTCAAAGAGGTAATTTGCTTAATTTACTTACAGAAGCATGATGGGCTAAAACTTATTATTAATAAATTTGGGAAATAAAGGGCAAAATAAGTATTATTTAGTTTCAAGGACATGTTCGAGACACTTTTTAACTAATAAGGGATATTTTCAGGATTCAAAAAATAAATGGGATATAATTGACTCGTTAACGAAACTATAGGGATATTTTTAGGAATTATCCCTCTGGAGTCGAAGGACAAGGAACCAAAACCATATTCAAGTGATTCCATTCCGATGGAACCATCGACTTTAGAACACTATAAAACCTAATCAAAATCGCGAAGAAAAGGTGGCTAACAAGTAGATATCTACATATTTGTACAAATACGGAATACCGATTCCATTGCTATAATATTCCGTCTACACTTTGGGGGATGAAATGAACACAAATGCACAATAAATGGTTTATAATTTCATAATTTACAAGCATTTGTTGCCATCACACGGCGAGACAATGCAATTCCATCAATAGAAAAAATGAGGACAAAAACAGCTATGAATTTTCTTAGTGTAATATTATATGCCAATGACAGGTATTTAGTACAATACATGAACCAAAAAGACAATAAGCAACTATGCTCTATGTAACGAGCAAGGAAACACCCGACCAAAATATTACTTTCACTGCACCTGCCAACCTTATAGAGGAAGGCGGAACCATAAATCCCTTTTCCAATGAGGGATTCAGGTGGCAAAAGAATAAACGAATGAGGAAAAAACGATTAAATATACTTGAGAAGAAAATATGAACAGAAAGAACGAAGATACATCATACATCTACACAAAATTGTGACGGCAGCAGCTGTTCAAAGAGGCTATAGTGTGTATTCACCTCTGTTAGAACTATGCATTTGTATTCTTTTGACTTGGGATATTCGGCTTCATTTGCCGAACTGGGTTGGTGTTCCCTTTAGCCTGAAGTGCAGCAGACATAGATCTTAAATGGTTAGCGATCTCAGTAAATGAAGGCCGGGATTCTGGATCAGCTGACCAGCATTGTTCCATCAGTTTCCGCCAATCGGGATCACACCATTCTGGCACTGGGGGTCGTAGAGTATCCTTGACGATTCCACCTAGATGAATAATTAGGACATAATTTCATATATATATATCAAATCCACCACAAAATCCAGTTTAGTATTTGTTGTTAAACCCAATTATCTGGACTTGGCCCGACTAATCCTGGGAAAGGATGGCATCTCCCCCTGGTTCATCCCCAGGTAAAGTTGGATGCAGTCACAACCTACACACACTTGGATTGGCCCTCATTTAGCTTTCATCGCATTGGTCCCTCTACAAGTCGCCACCGAGATTTGAACCTGTGACCCTCACATTATCCTCCAAATTTTAACCAGCCATGACATGTCCATTGAGGCATGAATTGTTTTTTTAAATTGAGGCACAGAGAAAAAAGAAGGAAATGTGCTCCGTATTATTTGACTGGAAGCTGGTCACATTTTAGGCCATATTTCAGTAGCATTTTCTATTTCTTATGGAAGCTGGTCAGTGGTCACATATAGGCCATATTTCAGTAGCATTTTCAATTTCTTATGAACCTTATCATGGACTTATTTTTATATACTCCAACATTATTATTATTTTAGTAATCGACATCAAAATTTCATTGTACAAATTGACGTTGAGTCACAATTAAGATGTTGGCTTACCAATTATTGCCCCACAGTGCATATTGGAGTAAGGTTCTTCCCCAGTCAAAATCTCCCACAGTGATATGCCAAATGAAAACACATCAACCTGTTGAACTCAAAT
The DNA here is from genome assembly GCF_033568475.1 of Henckelia pumila. Taxonomy (NCBI): domain Eukaryota; kingdom Viridiplantae; phylum Streptophyta; class Magnoliopsida; order Lamiales; family Gesneriaceae; genus Henckelia; species Henckelia pumila. Next base: position 125,866,136 of record NC_133120.1, on the reverse strand, counting down.
TATGTCATCTGATTCTTTCATATGTGCCTGAGAAGCATTATTTGTAAGATCTAATATGGCATATAATTAGAATGGTCCTTACCTTTTCAGACACCCGGATGGTGCTTCCGTTCAACAATTCGGGTGCCATCCATGGAAGGGATCCTCGTACACCGCCAGATACAAGAGTATTGTGTTTTATTCTTGACAGTCCAAAATCTCCAACCTTCAAAAAATTTCTAAATCATAAGGAATATTACAGGTGAAGAAAGCCCCATTGCAAAAATCTGATGGATACACAACCAAAAATATCACAAAATGTCATTTCAAATTAGTGATATTTGTCCTGCACACAACATGAGAGAGAGGGAAGAATTTTATTTTATGTTCCGCGTAAACAACCTATCCCGGCCTCCCAGGGAACTCTTAGCTTATATGCAAGTTCTTTGCTCCAAAAAAAGAACCTATCAAAAGACGTTAATATTGCATTTGCATGTAATGACTCCACAAAAGGCAACACGAACTTTGTTTTTGTGAAAACAATCAAAAGTACCTTGCATTCATACTGCTTCAACGCCTATCAAAGCCCTAAGTTGCTGAATACAGAATCTAAAAAGGCGGATTATGAAAATTCCAGAAACAACCCAAATTAGGAAAAGTAAATAAAAATAATAACCCAAATGGTTAAACAAGTATTCCCCTTAATAACTGAATATATCTTCCAGCTTATTGTTTTATGAACAGAGGCATCCCAATGGCAATCAGTACCTTTACTAACACACAGTTCAAAATTTTGTTCACATCACTGATAAAAAAAAAATTACCTTGCATATAGGTCTCTGAAGATCTCTCAGGTTTACCAACAGATTATCGCATTTCAGATCAAAATGGACAATATTTTTTGAGTGCAAGTACTCCATACCAAATGCAGCATCCATGGCAATCATGAGCTTTTTATGATGATCAAGTACCCTGCCGTATGACTTTCAAAAGGTCAGGTACAAAATAATTAACAAGATCATGCAGAATTAAGGAGAAAAGGAAGGTATCATACTTATCTTTCTTAATTAGTGCATTCCTAAGCGATCCATTTGCCATGAATTCTGTAACAGTTGCCAAAGTTCCCCCAGCTCCATCAGGTACCACCCCATAAAAGGCAACCACATTTGGATGATGAAGATTTGACAAGATTTGTGCTTCCCTCCAAAAGTCTTTCGTCTGCAAAGGCACAACAAAAAATCACTTTCACTTGAGTGTGTGGTCCAAAAGGTTTCGCACAGGAAAGTGACAGCTGACAGAAAATACACAAATGACCCACCAACTGCTCTTGCTCCGATGATTTTCCTAAAAAATAGGTCTTTTTGATTCTCTTGATGGCAACATCTGTTCCTCTCCATTTCCCATGATATACAGTTCCATACGTGCCAGATCCCAACTCTCGTAATTCTTCAAGATCAGCATTTTTTATAATCTATGGTTCCACACAGACAAGATAAGTTGACAATTGATGAAGATACATACTCCAAAATTGAGAGAGATACAAACAAAACCAAATCAACTCCATTCCATAGATATCAATCAACTTCTGGAAAAGAGTTCAAGACTGGATTAGTGCAAGGAGAAAACTCATGCATGATATAGACATTTGCCTGATTGATCTCTAACTGAATATTATCTTCTGGTAATAAATGATGCTCCAATCACTTCTAATATAGGCTGGAAAACGGGAGTTTTTCCAAATGTCAAATGACTTCTTTATTTATATGTGTTCGTACATCACATTGCATCAGATCTCTACACATTGCAGGGGATCCAAGATCAATTTTTGCATAAAGTTCTCAACGTGTCAATAGCATAGCCAGTTGATTTAAAGAACAGAGGTGAGAAAAAACTAGCAATCTCTTAGTTGACATCATCAGTTCAACAAACACAAAATGTGAAAGATCGTCCCTATTCGACATAATTAATTGGCAGTCTAAAGAACAAAATGATGTCAACATATGCCAAGATGTTCACACTTCACTCACTCCTTAGAGAGGCAACAAAACAATATTTCTCAATTGTCTCTTCCCCCTTCTCATTAGAGCCATTAAATTACACTAAAAAATGATTGAGTGGCAACTAGGAAAAAATTAAGAAGCCAAAAAATTGCTCTTAACAAGAAAAACACAAGTTATACCTGCAGCCCATATAAATCAGCTTCCATTTCAGCTATCATTGCATCACTAAACAATACATCTTCGTCACACTCAGCATTGGCCTCCTGCATCAACAAAATCACACTTAAAAGTTATATTAAATGTTGGAATAATGAATTAGGATTCCAAATGAAATTTAAAAAATAAATAAATAAATAAATACCACCTCTGCAACAGTATTATGTACAGGACTCTGAGCTTCTGTTGAAGATTGAAAATTAACAGCATATGAGCCCTCTGAGACAATAGTGGTGGGAGAGGGAAATTCAGCATGTGATAAATCAACACCCAAGTTTTGAGCAGCAGAAAAAGGCTTCTGCTGATGTAGCTCGGTGTTGTCAAATATTAAAACATCTTGTAATTCTGGGGGCTTGTCAGAAAATCCAACATTGGCTGACTTTGAGTTATTGGGCAACTCATCATCAAGAAGGGAAACTTCTCTCTGGTATAAAGAATCTCTCATATGATTCTGAACCAAAGCATGATCATGTGGCACTCTGTTCCAGCTGGTATTATCTAAAGCTGCTTGCATTTGCAAATCTTCTTGTCTTTGTAACTTGCATTGCTCATTTCCAACAACCCTTGAACCCTCGAAAGATTCACACACCCGAACCTCAGGTAAAACCAGATCACTAGATAATCCATTAAGTATATAGCCGTAGCAGTTTTCATCTCGATGCTGTTCTTCAGAGTTACGAGTAAGCCCTCCCACTTCTAAGTTCCTGGTCCAAGATGAGTAGTTTTCTGTTTCAGCTCTAGTGACTCCACCAAAGGCTTCCCCCAAATAATTGCTATGGGATTGCTCCATCTCTGAATCATTTGAAGTCGTCGGGTTAGTTACAGATGATACATCGATCAAGCAACTAGAAATACGACAATCCTGTTTTGGAGAGCCAAGACAAACAAGGGGAGCTGCCTCGACATTGACATTTTCCAATTTTTTTGCTAATTCTGTGGCAACCAAAGGCACCTTGCTTTGGAAAAGATTTTCTCCACAATATGAAAAATTACCATTGCCTTCATAATTATTCTGTCCACCGTAACTCGAGCTACATTCATTCTCATTCAGCATAAAACCTTGCTTTCTCAAAGCATCATTTTTTGATGGGCATTTATCGACGTTACTATTTGTATCAGAATTCGATTCAAACTTCTTCCACAAATCTGAGCCAAAAGGAGAGATCAATGTATCCACTGAAATAGGAAAGGAGGATGGCTCTGCATAAGATTCTTTAGTTTGAAGCTGAGCACTGATAAAGCCAACACTGTCATGAAATTGCCTCGTCTTTCCAAGAAAAGCAGCGTCTACAATGTGTGATGATGACTGAGGCCTTTCCAAGTTCAATGAGAATGACTGAGTTGCACCTTCCTGTGAAAAACAATCATATTTCTGCCCCTGTTCCTGAAGCTTTGAATCAGAAAAGGCATGAGGCATTCCACGACAACAACCAGATGAGTTATTGGATGCTGTAAATATCCCCACAGATGTAGCCGGTTGAAGAAGAATATTTTCTAGTCCTAATTCCCTTTCCATATTTGCAACAGCATCTTGACAGTGTTGCTTCGGTTTGCTGTTATTCTGTTCTAGTCCTAAAGGAGTCAAGTTCTCCCACTGTGAAATCAAATGAGTCATTTGAAGAGTATTACCATGAGAATCGGTGTACAATATGGACTCTCCGGATGGAATTGGCATTTGGACAGTGCCAAATGCATCTGGATCTTCTACCCTACCAAGTAAGGCATTGCTTTGAAACGTTGTTTTCTTGTCAAATTTTAAATCATCCAATCTACCAGGAGCATGATTCAAGGAAGGGGAACTGAACAAATTATGGGACTCACTAAAAAATTCAGTCTGATGATAGACACCAAGACCATCATTGGTTTCCAATGGACATAGAGAGGATGACGATATTTTTTCGTAGCCTGGATTGCTTTCTGAATTTGGCATCAAATGAACTGTTTCGATAACAGAAATCTGGTCGTTGTTGTATTTCTGGGAGATGGGATCAGCCTCGGCTATACCATTTACGGCAATAACATAGTGACTACCAGGGTCGCTTTGCTTAATTGAGCCAGTATCAAGTGCACAGTATGTTTCAGGTTCATCAAAAGGAATTAAAAATATGCGTGGTCTTTGAGAACCCTCGGGATTCTCAGAACCATAATACTCCTCAATCATGTTATGCATATCCTCATCAGAAGACACAGATATAAGGGCATCAAGATCCTCACCTGGAAGCTGGTATTTGATTGAATGGGGCAGGTTAAAAATTCTCCCAGTTTTATTTGACAATTCCTCCCATGAGAGATTCTTTGGGATTGAAATAATGCGGGTTTCTCCCCCAACGAATCTGAGCTTTCCATCACTTGGTCGTGGCAGTATTTTACCACCAAAACTGCAAAGAAACTTCATTTTTCCAGAATGGGAGCCCTCTGAAGCTCCTAATCCAGAAGAATATAAATATTTAGAGGACTCCGACTCGCTTAATACTGGTATACTTGGCACCGAAAAAGCCTGATTACTGGAAACCTCACTTCCAAACTTTCTGGGCTTATGCCCACAGGCAAGATTATCCTTGTATCGTGTACTTTCTTTATTCACATAAGCAATGTTTTCAATTTCTGTTATAGGCCCTTGAGCAGAAGCAAATTCCATGAGGTCTGAGCCACATTCAGAATTCATTCTTGTTAACCCAAGAACTCTAGCAAGGTCCTCATAAAAAATTTGCCCATCCGACACGCCGACCCTCTTCTCATTGTTGGTACCATCACCATCCACTGCAGTAACAACTCTAGCCGTGGCAGACCCCTGAGGAAATTCTATTGAGAATTCACCCCTCTGTGAAGGCACATTGTTATTTACATAATCCCACACTTGAATACTGCTTCCGGCCACAGCTTCCAATGAATCATGCTGAGTCCATTGAGTATAAAAGCCAGGTGCCTCGCCATTCATGGTTTCAGTAGTATTTTTATTGGGCTTATTTAGCTGAATTGGAATAAATTCTTCAACTAACCCAATGTTCTGTTTGATTGCACCTTATTGATCAACCAAACAACTCCAACAAAGCTCTCCTTGAAGCATAGGAGGACAACAACGGAGCTACTCTATGTTCCTTCTAGACCCTCTGATTTATGCGCTAACTTTTTCCCAGGCAACTTCGCACTGAAAACTCCCAGGCTCCATCCAAAAACTAATACAAACTCTGGTAGTTCCTAATTTCTTTAGTACAATCTACCAACATTATTTCTAAATTTCCTACCTACATGACTTAGAAATTGCATGCTACAGGTTGCAAATACAGTGGGGAGAAAAATGAAAATGTGCACACTCACACTAAGAAAAGAAACAGGGCTGCATATACGAGCTATACCCAGCTAAGCAACACGTCTATACAATAAGCACAATTTCAAAACAACTACAACGACAGCAGAACTCTATCGATCAATGATTTTTACCCCCAAATATCTCCTCTTCGTCTCTAGATTATCAAACGCAATTATCTCGAGCAATTACCTGAAATCCACATCGGAGACAAAATCAAACATCTGCGAGCTAATCGAGCTTCAGAACATAAACTGTTCCGAATTTTTTCGTCATTAATAAGAATCAAACTCATTTAATTCCAAATGGTTAAAAAAATGATCATTTGCGCAGTATTGCAGTCAATCCACTGACCTTTTGCTGTTCTGGAGCGATTGTTCTTTGAGACGTCGTTGAATAACGCTCCCAGCTGGGAAATGAAGAGGAATTGCGCCGATAATTTGGAAATTTGGGCCGATGAAACGAGAGGAAAAAGTGGGGAGAGGGACAGATATGGCGCTGACGCTCCGTTTGTTTCCAATTCTTGGGCAAGGAACCGTTCTCTTACCCGACCCATACCCCAAAATATGACAATACGGGTCGGTTCGGGTCGTGTTTTGGCTACTATTATTTTATATATATATATATATATTTATATATATATATAATATTGTTGTGAAAAAGTAAAAATTTGTGATAAAAAGTAAAATATTCAAACTCAAAATATATCAAACTCTACACTTTATAATATTTTTCTCTCAACTCAATTGTGTTTTTCTACACAAATGAAAAGACCTATTTATAGATCTCATTTAGAGATTAGTCCAAATATTAATACATCATCATCTACATCATCACACACTAATTTTCTACACTTTACAAATCAATATTCAACATTCAACATTCAACATTCAACTTTAAATAATAATAATAATAATAATAACATATTTTCAACACTTCCCTTTGTGATGATGATCGTGATATGATGAATGTTTTTATTACATGTTTTTGTACTGTCTCGTTAAAAACCTTACTAGGAAAAACCCAGTGGGATAAAAACCATAGCAAGAAAAAAAGAGTGCATGTGACGCCAAAAATTTCTTAATTTAATTTTCATGCCTAAATCAGTTCTTAATATTTATGATTTTAATTATTTTAATTTTCTGTGTTAATTGGCTAAATATTATATTCTTTTTTCCCACGCATTAGAATTTACTATTTTTAACTTTTGCAAAAACATAACATTTTAATTCCCGGGCTAATAAAAATCAAATTTAATATTTCGAGTTAGAATTTTTAAGCTTGTTTTTTTATTATTTAGTGCGACTTAATTTGTAGTCTTAATTGTTATTATGGGGTAGCACTTTTTCATGAAATTCTTAACACTCTCATTTTTCTAGAGTTGTACCTACACTATTACACTTGGACTCAAAAATAAACCCTAGCCTCCAACACCTTACACCCTCAACACACACTCAAAATCACGCACACACACACACACAAGAAGGCTAGGGTTTATTTTTGAGTCCAAGTGTAATAGTGTAGGTACAACCAAGAAGCCGATTTTCTCCCTGTTCTTCAAGAAACGAGCGACATCTCCATTTCTTCTTCAAGACCTTTACCGCAGCAGCTTCATTCTCTCCGGCTCAGCTGCAGCACGGCGAGCAGTAGCTGTTCGTTCCAACCCCTGCTCGACCCAACTTCACTCGAGCTCTTGCCTTTCTGTTTTTTTGGTAGCTTAGGCAAGGATATGACTTCCTTGCTCCCCTTTATAGATTAGTTATCTTGATTGTTGCATTCTCATCATTTTTGAAATATATATACACATATACTTGCCCTGTTATCTTTTCCTTCGAAAATTTTCAGAGTTTTCTTGATATTTTGGATCGATCATGCTGTTTAAATGGATAGATTAATATTTTGCATTGGTTTTGTGTTGTCATGAATGCCTTGCTGCGTTTAAGAAATTTTCAGAAATGATGCCTAGCATGTAGTTCGATTTTTTTTTCTGTTTTTAAAATTTTCTTGCCATGTGGTTCGAATTATTGTGTGTCGCGTGATGATTTGGATGGTGATTGAGGAGCTACCATGGTTGATATGTAGTTCACGTGGTAGCTTTTAGGAAGGCTTGGAGTTGTGCTTGGCTTTGGTTTTTAGGAGACATTCGGGATTCGAGAGGTAAGGGTCGGTTTTGCTAAGGGGTTAGGTGCTGTCATTGAGCTGATTTTTTAGGGCAATTCAAGTTGAGTTGTAAGGGCTGGTTTTGAGGTTGGACATTAGTCTTGGTCCTAAGATTCGAGGCTTGGAAGATTGGAAGACTTATGGCTAAGATTTGGTTGAGTTTGAGGTTCTAAACTTGAGCAGAATTTTTATGGGTGTTGGGGCTGTCCGGAGAGATGTGATTAAGGCAGGGTTGAAAGTTAAATTTCATGGTGGGATCGGTACTGGAAAGTGTGTTCGAGGTTGGGGTTAGGTCGGTTCAAGCGGGAATCAATTCGGTTAAGCTTGGGTCATGTTTTAGACTTATAATTTTATAAGGTGCAGAATTTATTTTTAAGCTAAAGGGCTGCTGCCCGGAAACCATTCTTTTGAAAAATAAACGCTTAGGAAATAAATCTCAAGGATGATCTCCTACCTAGTTCTAAGTGTCATGGAGTCGTGGTTTCAAGCGGAATCTTTTTTGGATTAGAAACGAAAAAGATATTGATTTTACGGGTAAACCGCTCAAATTTGTTGTAAGTGCAATTATTGGGTTAAATCTTTCATCCTTTGGTCTAGTTCCTAAATCACCATCCCGATCATTCATTTGTGAGTCATTTGCATGATTACCGTTCAAATATTTACATGTCCGTCATACTTACATATGCATGCTAAGTCTCATATTCATAAAGGAAAGAAAATATTTTATGAACGAGGTGAGATGATTGTGACTACATTTATAACGTGTATGGACGAGTTAAGAGACGTCTTAGCTTCCCTTACCAAAATATTCATGTGTATGGACGAGTTAGGAGACGTCTTAGCTTCCCTTACCAAATTTATGGGTTTGGACGAGTCGAGAGAAATCTTGGCTTTCCTTACCACCCACAGGGCAAGAGTTGGGAGGTATCCTGACTTTCTTGCGGCATAGTGCACTGCAGCCATGATCATGATGGAAATCACAGAGTCACAATTCAAGGATCTAAGTTCATTATTCATATGTTTATGTTCAAAACCATTTTTTATACATTTACTTTGATTACATTCGATTTAGCCATGCATATGTTGCGTCATATTCTCATTAATTTCATGAACCTCTCATTTTGAAGTTAAGGGCATAATAATACTTTCAGTATCCGCTATTTTTAATCTGCGTGTGCTTGTGATTATGTAGTACTCGTTATCCCCCCTCATATTCTTGCTGAGTCTGTTAGACTCACTACACTTATTGTTTTCAGGTGAGGACTATTTCATTGAGGCCGAGGGGCAGTGATAAGTGCATTTTGTATGCATTATTTCGTGATATTTTTATGTCTATTTTGTGTGCATTCATATTGTTTTTATGTGTTTTAGTGCATGTGTGTATTTCACTCTCCAGGTTAATTTTGTAGGAAAATAGATTTATGAAGAATGAATTACGGAGCATCCTTGGTCAAAAATTAAATTTTAATTTAGGGAGATTCAAATCCGATCTCACCGTCCAAAATAAATTTCAAGATGTTTTAAAGCTGTTGTCCAAATATCAGCTCGATCCGACGGCTAGAACTCAAGATATGAATTTTTCAAAATCGTCGCACGGAGCAGGTTGAAGCATGCGCTGTTGGTGAATATTGTAGCGCGATTGCACTTGAGTTTGGCGCTAGGAAGAGTGAAAACGCGCTTGTGGTTAGCGCTAAGAAACAAGATGGTGTAAAGAACAAAGCAGCGCTGTTGGTGTTTGGAAGTAGCGCAATCGCGCTTGCAAGATGGAAGTTGGCGCATCAAATTGCGCTATCGCGCATGCTTTAGAAAATAACTAGCGCGCGCGAGCGCGTTGTTTGCCTCGTGCGAGCGCAGCACAAGATTCCAGCATATTTGAGGGCAATAGCACGCGCGAGCGAGCCTATATTGTGCGTGCGCGCGAGATGAGGAAAAGTTCTGGTTTGTAAGCCTGCACGCGCGGGAGGTCTTTGTCAGGCGCGCGCGCGTGTCGCGGAGTCAAAAAAATCGAGAATTCCTTGTTGCGTAAGGAAATTAATTATTATGGGATCCGAACACTATAAATAGGATTTTGTATGATATTTTGAGGGTTCTGAATTTTATTCCAGTTCCAGACGCAGAGACGACGGCTAGGCTACAAGCTTGGAAGAATTCTTATTCTTTTTTTTTATTTTTCTTTTGCAAATTCATGATTAAAACTTTGTTTAAATTATGAATTTGATTAGTGAGTAGTTTTTTTCTTCGATCAAGACCACGTGATTGGGCCAGACAATTTATGTATAAAACTTGATTTGTTTATTTGAGATTTTTAGACTTGAATTTATTTCACTGATTATTGAATTTATATTTGTCTTGTGAATTTTCTGGTCAGTTATTTGCTTGCATGTTAATTGATTCCAATTCGACAGAGGAGGTTTTGATTTTGATCACTTCGATATTCAACATAGTGTAAAACTGACTAGAAATATAATTCGGTTTCATTATGCGGTTTGAGTGTAAACTAAATTTTTACAGTTCGTCATGCATTCAAATTTGATTAGAATTACGAAAGATTGGTTCATAAATATTTGAATAGGTTTGATAGTTCTAGAAATAGTCCTTCGAACAAATTAGGAAAATTCCCATGAATTAAGATTAAGTCTGAGTCTTAAATCGACTGTTTGTTACATGAATTGTCTGGTACCTACGTGAGTCCTTGATCGAACCTTTCTTATATTTGAATTAAATCTAAATTTTTTTGCTGCGTTTTAGTTAATTTAATTCTTTTTGCAATTTTAATTATTAGTTTAAAATCTGAAATCTCTATTTTTGATTAGTCTAGATTAAGTAAAAATAAATATATTCTCGTAGTCATAATTATATAGTCCATGTGGGTTCGACATTCGAATTTTATTCACTATATTATAACTTGATCTGATACGCTTGCCAGTTGATTTTAATCAAACCGATTTAGCCGGTAAAGTTTTTGGTGCCGCTGTCGAGGACTGTTTTGATATCAAAATTTTTATTTCGCTTGAGATTAGACTTTTTTTTTTTATTAAAATTCTTAATTTTTTTATTATTTTTCTTTGTGATTTTCAGGTACTAGCTTGTTGTGCATGCATAACATTCGATCTAAGGATCTTCTACCACTTGATTTGGAGATCGAACGCACGCTCAGCAAGATCCGGAAAGCAAGGAAGAATCTTAATCTAGTACTTGAAACAGAATCTGAATCAGAAGAAGACATAGAGGACAACCGTACTGTTTGGTATCTGATTAGACCGCAAGTTGAAGGTTATGGATCTAGCATAGTTCGCCCCGTTGTTGAGGCAAACAATTTTGAGCTGAAGCCCTCTACTATTCAGCTGATCCAACTGCAAGCAAGATTTGGGGGAACTTCTGTGGAAGACCCCTACGCTCATCTGGAGCATTTTCTGTCGATCTGCGACACGTTCAAGGTTAATGGGCTAACATCCGATGCAGTGCGACTGAGGTTATTCCCATTTTCTCTACAAGGCGAAGCTACGGAGTGGTTAGATGATCTGCCTACGGGTTCCATCACTACATGGAACCAACTTGGTCAAACTTTTCTGAACAAGTATTTCCCTTCTATGAAGATGGCAAAATTATTTCAGATATTATTTCATTCAAACAGAAGGAGGATGAATCTTTACATGCGGCATGGACCATGTAATGGACTGGGCCTCTGCGCTCTGCTAACCCTCTTTGGGCCGGCCCAGCCATACTCATGATCTTTTCCCCCCTGGTGGGGAATTTCATGCCCTCCCCAAGACTTGAACCTTGCACTCCAGGATAAGTACAAAGTCCACTCAGTCTTGGTACCATTGAGCTAGAAGAAGAGGCAAAAATTGGAACAGAAATATCATTGGATTCGTGGATCCTCAAAAAAAGAAATAAGCAAAGTTCCATTGTTGAGTGACAAATGGGAAATTTATGGAAAGTTACAATCCCCACCGCGGAATAGTCAAGGGTATGGTATGAATAAGGATCTTGAGAAAATTTTTCATTGCTCAATGGTACCAAGACTGAGTGGACTTTGTACTTATCCTGGAGTGCAAGGTTCAAGTCTTGGGGAGGGCATGAAATTCCCCACCAGGGGGGAAAAGATCATGAGTATGGCTGGGCCGGCCCAAAGAGGGTTAGCAGAGCGCAGAGGCCCAGTCCATTACATATGAAGAAGCTAAGGCCGACCAGTTCATTAATGGTCTGAACCCTAATATTTTCACGTTGGTAAACACTGCTAGGCCAGATAATTTTGCGGATGCCATGAATCACGCAAAAGGAGCTGAAGCAGGTTTGTGGAGACAAAGAGGAGGTCAGTTTGTGCCTCAACAGCAGCAAGGACAGTTCCAGGCACAACCTTCTCAATACCAGAACCAACCATCTCATTTCCAGAATCAGTCTTTTCAATTTCAGAATCAACCACCGAGTTCTGAGGGTGGTAGCAGTGGAGGTAATAGAAAGGATTACTATCATCCGAATGGAAAGCAGTTTGAGAAGCACGGAAGTAGTTCTTCGAGCTCTAGTGGCTCGAGGCAGTTCGGAGCGGGACAGAGTTTGGGTCAGTCAGGCATGTCTTGTGCCAATTGCGGAGGTCGTCACTCCAGTGATCAATGTAGAGGTGTTTTTGGAAGCTGCTATATCTGTAACCAAGCGGGGCACGACACTTTTCCAGAGCGTGTCCTCAGCGTGTCCCTGAGCAAGCTCAGAGTGGAAATTTCTCGAGACAGTCAGCTCAGCCTCAGCAGCAAGCACCTACTGTCCACTCTTTCCAACCTCAGCAGCAGAATAGGCAGGAAGGTAATCAGTATGCAAGCCAGCCTCCCAGACAGCGGGCACGAGTTTTTGCTCTGTCTGAGGATCCACAGACTCAGGCTGCACCAGATAATGACAGATCAGGTAACATTCGATTTTGGTTTTCCATTCTTATTGGACTGTTAGATACTGGTGAGTCTCTTGCCTCTTATTGAAGAATCTGTTTTATGTTTAACATGCCTCTAAATATTTGTTGAATCGTTCGAATTGACGAACAATCCTGTAGTGTTGTTAAATTTTTATTAACCGGATCTTTCAGAAGAATTAGTCGAGACTAGGAATTCTTATCGTTGATTTCTTAACTTTTTGGAATGAGAATTGTACTGATCTTTCAGAGCTTTTGAGAATCGTATAGCAGATGTTTGTGCCGAGCAGTTGTATACTATTCTTCGATGTCTGAATTATTTTTGGATCGGATGGTCTTCTTCAATTGTATGATTTGATGATGGAATTTATGCCGATCAGCGCTCTCTTCTTATCGAGATTTTGGGATGTATCTTATTCAGAGGAATCACGCTCCAGTCTAGACATCGAGACAGCTGAAGATGCTCGAGACTCAATGTCTGAATCTGGACTTTGAGCTCGCAGCGATCTTATTGATTAGAAGATCTGTTTTCTTTTGTCTTATGAGGAAATTCACGCGATCTGTTCTAATCTTAAAAGATGGAGTAATTGTTTCCGCAGACGGACTGATTTGGAGGCATAGAAGAGGATTAGATTGTATGAGATTTCTGAGTACGAATCTTTATCTAAGGATTTGTATGCCGCAACTGATGTTCTGAACTGTTCTTATTTTATCTACTATCTGATTTTGATTGACCGATTTTTGGAATCTGCTACCGTATTCCGTACAGAATGACTTTTAGTCAAGACCAGAGGATTGATACCTTGTCAGAAGTCGTCAGGTGTCATGTTTTGCCGAAGTCTTTCAGTTTAGACAGAGATTCTCGATGCACTCGTTCTTTCGGCATAAACTTCGAAGAGACTTTTGTTGTTGTGATTACAACTTATTTCAGTTCAATACCATCAGAACGACGGACAACCAGATCAGATGAATCAAACTTTAGAGGCACTTTTCAAGAGTTGTACGAGAATAAGGAAGATCCTCGTTAATTTAAGATGATTTTCTGTGTCACATGAGTTCGAACCAGAGATGATTCGAATTGTGACTGAGCAAAGGAGGATTATTCTGACGAGATGAGTCGACTTTTGATTGACGGACTTGAAGGAGTAAATTGAGAGACAGAGTTCGTGTTGAAATCGTGTTTTATTTCGAGGACGAAATCTTTTCTTAGAGGGGGAGAATTGTAACGCCCCGATTTTATCTTAATTGACTTTATTTGAGATAATCGGAGATTCCAGAGTTCAAGAGCCGACTTGATTTTGATCAGGGTCCTTTTTGCAAATTTTGGATTTTTCAAGGACTATAATGCAATTTTGGACTTAATTAGATATTTAAGCTTGATTTGACTTATTCTCCTCCATTCTCTCCTTCCTCCAAGCCGCCTCCTCCATTGAAGAACTCAAACGTGAGTTTCAAGTTTTTAGATTTCACCCCGAGTACGATCCGTCCGTTGGAAATTATTTCTGAAGGCAGATTAGCGATCACGGCTGCGAGAGCTTCGTTCTATCGTAAGTTTTTCTCCGATCAGATACATTCTATTTTTCGGATGTCATTAGAATCAATTGATTTGCTAGTATGTTGTTCTTGGCAGAGTTTTGATCGTTTATTCTCTGTCGATTTCAAAATAGAGCGTCGTTCGGATTTGTTATGATTTTTGGAAGATTATTCGAAAGTTGAGTTTTTATGATTTGTTGGTATTGGATTGTTATGGTTGAAGGTTGGTTGTTTTGAGTTTATTGGATTGATATTATGCTGTCTGCGTTTTCGGTTTGATTAGAATATAGCCATTATGCCGCCGGTTTGTAATTGGGATTTTGAACCATTTTGAGTTGATGATATTTGGCTATTGAGTTTGATCGTCGTTGTTGATCTTCTCTTGCCTCCGTACAGATTCATTCGAAGGCCGTTGAGTTGTAAGATTTCAGGAGTTGAATCTCTTTGAAGATTGTAGCCGGTATAGTATCGACTTTCTTATTATCGACTAGGAAGTTTGATTGAATCTTGAATGAGTATTGTTGTTGTTTCCAGGTTGGAGCATCGACGTTTGAAAGAGGTATAAGACGACTTAGATTGGAATGGAACGAGTAACTCGAATCCGACTTGATTCGAGTGTTCCGGAGAAATCATATACTTGTATGTTAATTGATTTACTTGAATTTATTGAATGAGTTATGTTTTGCATTCATTCATCTTGAGCCGAGAATTCTTGATTTTAGCGTGTAGGACGGCCCTTTGATGTTAGACGTTTTGGGGACTTTTAAGCGAGTGGCCTAGGCGTAGAGGTTCGCCTAGTGCTAGCATACTCCTTATAGTCGCACCAAAGTCTAGAGGATGGAGATACGTAGCACCACCTCGATCGGGAGAGTCGATGAGTTATTTACGTGATCTCATCCTCGGGATCCCAAAAGCAAAAGCAGCAATTTCTTGATTATCCGGACTTGATAATCCCAAAGTTTTAAAGACACGCATTTCATTTTGATTTTTCTTGGAATTGCATGATTGATATTGAATATCTGGAAGTTGATATATTTCGTTTTGAGATGCTTATCTGATATTGCATGCCAGTCTCTTTTACTGGGAATTATATTCTCACCGGATTATCTGGTTGTTGTCTTGTCTTTGTATGTGTGCTTGGCAACAGGTGGGGCAGGACCGAGTCAGAGATCGCATGGCTAGGTGGTCGAGTTGATAGAGTGAGGCCTTGGTGTTTTAGAAGTCGAATTGTAATTCGAACTCGATTTGTATTTTGGATTGTAAACTTAGATTGAAAGCATGTTCTAATAGTTTAGAATGGACGATAACTTTGGAACTATCTTGTTTGGATCTATGTATGATGTTTGTATGAATTATGTATTGGTGTATGCATGATTTGGATTGAGTTTGGACAAGTTTTTTGCTGTATTTTTAGTTCAGAACTGTGGGGACCTCGGGTTGCTAATCTCAAATCTTAAGGGCAATTAAAGAATAAGCAATCACCAAGCATCCGAAGCTGTAACAAACAAATTTTTTTTTTTTTTTAAAAAAATAGGCTGCGCTCGAGCGGCTGAAAAGCGCCGCTCGGGCGCGCCCTGCTTATTTTGAGGCAGAACTCTCTGCCCCGGGCCGCGCTCGGGCTGCTGTTTTCTGCAGCTCGGGCGCTGCCCTGGCCAAGTTCTTGCCCACACTTGACAGCTCCAAAACTTGGCAATTGACAACTTCAAAACTTGTTTCCTTTGATGTAACACAAACTTATACATCTAAACAAAGTCTTACACAAGTATATATGCATTTTATTACATCAACCAAGTCGCTAAAGAAATGATAACGATAACGACACAAACTATCTCAAGTTTTATACATGTATTCCAAAACCAACAAGTTCTAAAGTTCCCTTCTTCTAACATTCAAAACATCATCTACAACCCGAGTCCTCACGTGCTAGACTCTCTCCCAGCTGTCAATGACGTCGATGATCAGCTCCTGCCCTCTCTGTTGTCATGCACACATACAAAACAAGACAACAGCCGGATAAACTCCGGTGAGATATAATTCTCAGTATAACCAACATATCGAAAGCGTTAAATAAATCATATTAACTCTATTTCAAACTCGACTCAACAAATAGAGTACTCAAACGCTTTAAATACGAATTGATTCACATAACTTCGAAGCCATCAAGATTCATAACTGATCTTGACATGGATATCCATCTAACGAATTCGTAAACGACTCGCAAATAAGGTTAACCGCAACCTTGGCTTAGAATCAAATCGATATAGCATCATATCAACTCAAATTTAAAGATCCACTACCTGAGATGGATTGACAACATCACAATCAAATCAAAACATAAACAAGTATGTGATTTTTGCGGGCCAACTCAAAGATAATCGTTCTTGAGTTTCAAAGTCCCTACTTCGCGATGTCGTCATTATACCTTCGTTTATTGAGGTTCTGAACTCTTCAAATCTGCGAGATATAATCAAAATACATATATCAAACTTCATATCAACCTATCATTTCAGAAACGAGTCAAAACCATCAAGATTTCATCAATCAAAACCAATTCAAACCTCAATCAACTTTCTTCGGTTCCAAGTTGGCGTCTCGTGTTGTTAAGCCTTCAAACTCAACTGAAATTGAACAAGACACATACTTTAACATTTACAATAGCTTAATCACAACTTCAACTCAGAATTCGGCTATCAAAACAGTTCCAAAACTCGATTAAACGACGTAGCGATTCAAAATCGGTAACCGACGTAATTCCCGACTTCGAAACTTGTAACTCAACTCATATATCAGCATATATCTTATCAAACTCAATAGCCATAACATCATTACAGCAACTAAATTCATTGATATACATGCTACAAATCATCATCAATCCCTTCAAGCATTCAACTTTGATCCGGAGTCGAAACTAGACGCAATACAAATTGCAAAACATGATCGAAAACTCAATATCTGATATCTGTCAATTTTCGAAATTCAAACCATGCTAAAAGATATAAAAACTTACACCAAATCGAAGCTCTTGTCGTAAGGATTCCAGAACACTTTACGGAATCGAAATCGGACAACCGGTTCAAAAGTTATGGCAATTCGAAAATCAAACTTTCAAAGGGAAAAAAGAAAAAGATCGGCTCTGTTCTTGCTTCAATGTTTTCTGAACAAAATATCATGCTTACACGTTGCACAAGCTGAGTCAACAAGCCAAAATCTGATAACTTTCACCAAAATCGCACTTTAGTCCCTAGAGTCTTCACTAATTGCAATTTGGTCCTCGACCCTTATTTTCATTCAATTTCAATCCTAAATAATTTAAGAATATTAGAATTTAAATCAAAACTCTAAATATTCCCAAATTAAATATACTCGGATTAAAATTAAATAAATTCGGATTAATATTAATTAATCCCGGGCCTTAAATTTCTCCCCCACTAAGACATGAGTTCGTCCTCGAATTCATAAACAGTATAGATATGCAGTCCGCATGCTCATAAGAATAAAGAATAACTGAAAACTGAATAAGAACTCACATCAGTGGAATAGATAAGGAAATCGTTGCTTCATATCTTCTTCGACTTCCCAAGTCGCTTCTTCAACTCCGTGTCGACTCCACTGAATCTTCACCAATGGAATGGTCTTCGTTCGGAGTTGCTTTGTATTTCTATCAAGAACCTGAATAGGTTGCTCGAAATAACTAAGAGTGTCATCCAATTCAGCTTCATCAGAGCGAATCACATGAGATGCATCAGATATGTACTTCCTCAACATCGATACATGAAAGACATCATGTATTCCAGATAAAGACATAGGAAGAGCGAGTCGATAAGCTAGATTGCCTATCCTCTCGAGAATCTCATACGGCCCAATATACCTCGGAGATAATTTCCCTCGTTTACCAAATCGAACGGTGCCTCTGAACGGTGAAATCTTCAGAAACACTCTATCTCCCTGATCAAAAGATAACGGCCGTCGTCGTACATTCGCATATCTGGTCTGTCTATGCTGTGCTGTTCTCATTCTCTGCTGTATCAGTTTCACCTTTTCAGTCATCTGTCTAGTCATATCTGGCCCTAACTCAGGTACCTCAGAAACATCATCCCAATACAGAGGCGATCGACACTTCCTCCCATATAACGCTTCGAATGGTGTCATCTCTATACTCGTCTGATAACTGTTGTTATAAGAAAATTCCACGAGTGGTATAGAATTTTGCCATTTAACACCAAAATCAAGTACTACAGCTCTAAGCATATCCTCAAGCGTCTGAATAGTTCGTTCAGATTGACCGTCGGTTTGAGGATGGTAAGCAGTACTCAAATGTAAATGCGTACCTAGAGCTTCCTGTAGGCTATGCCAAAAGTGCGAAGTAAACCTCGGATCTCGGTCAGATACAATCGACTTTGGCACACCATGTAATCTTACCACTTCTCGAATATAAATATCCGCCATTTGATCATGACGATAAGTCATTCGATAAGGAATAAAGCACGCAGATTTCGTCAATCTGTCAATGATCACCCAAACAGCATCGCATCCTCGAGATGATCGTGGCAACTTCGTTACAAAGTCCATGGAAAATTTGATCCCATTTCCATTCAGGAATTGATAAACTATGTAATAAGCCACCCGATTTCTTTCTTTCAGCCTTCACCTGTTGGAAATTCAAACATTTGGATACAAATTCAGTCACATCAGACTTCATTTGCTTCCACCAGTACTGACTCTTCAAGTCGTTGTACATCTTTCTGCCTCCAGGGTGAACACTAAAGCGACTACAATGGGCTTCTTTCAGAATATTTTGTCTCAAGTCTGCAATATTGGGAACAACTATTCGGTTATTCACATACAAGATATCATCGTCACTAAGCTTGTACTCAGACTGATGTCCTGATCTGATCATTTCAATCGATTTCTGTACATTCTGATCAGCTTTCTGTGCTTCTTTGATACGAATCAACAACTCTGGCTCAGCACTGATTGCATAAACTCTCATAGGCCTTCTATCTGTCTCAAATACATATCCAGAAACACAACAATTCTCAATCAAATTAGATACACCTATAGTAGATAAAGATAGAGCACATACTTTTCTACTCAGGGCATCTGCTGCTGCGTTAGATTTTCCCGGATAGTATTTGATTTCACAATCAAAATCCTTCAATAAATCAAGCCATCGTCGTTGTCTCATGTTCAATTCAGATTGTGAGAATAGATACTTCAGACTTTTATGATCAGAAAAGATTTCAAACTTCTCGCCGTATAAATAATGTCTCCAGATCTTCAATGCAAAAACGATAGCAGCCAATTCAAGATCATGAATCGGATACCTAACCTCATGTGGTTTCAGTTGTCGAGAAGAATAAGCAACAACATGTCCTTTCTGCATTAAAATACATCCCAAACCCTGGTGAGAAGCATCACAATAAACAACAAAATCACCAGTACCTTTAGGGATTGTCAACACTGGCGCAGTAGTCAATCTCTTCTTCAGTTCAACAAAACTCCTTTCACATGCCTCAGACCAAACAAATGGTGCATTCTTCTGTGTAAGCTGTGTAATAGGCTTCGCTATAGATGAAAAATCTCAAATGAATCGACGATAATAACCAGCTAAGCCCATAAAACTTCGAATTTCTGGCACAGACGTCGGTCTTTGCCAACTGATCACAGTTTCTACTTTGCTTGGATCCACTGATATACCATCTCCTGAAATTATATGGCCAAGAAACACGACTCGCTGCAACCAAAACTCACATTTGGATAACTTGGCATATAATTTTTCTTCCCGTAACGTTCTTAATACAATTCGGAGATGATCAGCATGTTCACACATATTCTTAGAATAAATCAAGATATCATCGATAAATATGATCACGAAATCATCTAGATATCTTTGAAATACCCTATTCATCAATCCCATAAAAACTGCTGGTGCATTCGTTAGACCAAAAGGCATGACTATGAATTCTTAATGGCCATACCTGGTTCTAAATGCAGTCTTAGGAATATCTTCGTCTCTAACCCTCAGTTGATGATATCCAGATCGCAAATCAATCTTCGAATATACTGACGATCCCTGAAATTGATCAAATAAATCATCGATACGAGGTAAAGGATAGCGATTCTTTACCGTTGCATTGTTCAATTGCCGGTAGTCAATACATAGTCTCATCGATCCGTCCTTCTTTCTAGCAAACAATACCGGAGCACCCCAAGGAGAGACGCTCGGTCTGATATAACCCTTGGCCAACAAATCTTCGAGTTGGTCTTTCAGTTCTTTCAATTCAATCGGTGCCATTCGGTACGGTGTTTTTGATATCGGTTGTGTACCTAGCATCAATTCAATACTGAAATCTACCTCTCTGTACGGTGGCAATCCTGGAATCTCATAAGGGAATACATTTGCAAACTCGCTCACCACCGGTATATCAGTCAATTTCGGACTAGTCTTCAATAAATCAACTGCATAAATAAGGAATCCTTCTGCCCCTTTCTGTAACAAGTCAGTCATAGAAAGAACAGATATCAAAGGAATTCTAGCTCGTGATCCCTTACCATAAAATTTCCATTCATCAGTCATATCAGGTCTGAACTTCACAATCTTATGAAAACAGTCTACTGTAGCTCTGTACTTGGTTAGCATATCAATACCGATTATGCAATCAAAATCAGACAAACCGAGAACAATACAATCTAGCTCAATCTCATGCCCCTCACACTGTAATATACAATTTCGTACAGACTTCACTGATACAATACCTCGACCCAGAGGTGATGAAATAGATACAACAGTAGCTAAGGGCTCAACAGGTAATGAATGCAATGCAACAAACTGCTCAGATATAAAAGTATGCGACGCACCAGTATCAAATAAGACATAAGCAGGATAACCATAAAGAGAACAGTTACCTGCAATCACATTATTTGGTGTCGCTTGTGCTTGCTCCTCAGTCAATGCAAACACCCTTGCTTGTTGCCTTGGAGGTTGATTCACCGTCTGACCTCCTCCTCTACTTGGTGCGGCAGGCTGTGGTTGAAAAGAGTGAACTGAAGATGTAGATTGACCCACCGGTCTCGATGCTCCTGCACCCTGTGCACCTTCAGATCCTCGTTGTGGACACACTCTTGCAAAGTGTCCCATCTTGTTGCAAATGTGGCAGCTTCCAAACACCCCTTGACATTGTTCATCGGTATGCCGACCTCCACATTTGGTGCAATATACATCAGACTTCTGTCCAGTTCTAGACTGTTGGGATCCACTAGAACTAGAAGAGCTACCACTACCTGATCTCTTGAACTATTTGCTCTTACCCTTGAAGAAATTTTTCTTTCCACTGCTGCTACCTCCAGCTTCAAATCGAGGTGGCTGTGGAATCTGTGGCTGTTCTTGTGGTTGTCTCACTGGCTGTGGCACAAACTGTGCTTCTCGTTGTTTTAGTATTCCTGCTTCAGCACCCTTTGCTCGATTCAGAGCATCAGCAAAGGTATTCGGTCTTCCCGAGTTCACAAGGGTAAACACATCAGGATTCAAGCCATTGATAAATTGATCGGCTTGAGCTTCGTCACTAACAGCGATATGTGGTGCAAACTTCAACAGGCTAGTGAATTTAGCGACATATTCTTCAATATTCAACTGTCCCTGTTGCAAACTTTCAAACTCTGCTCCTTTGTCCTTGCGATAAGACACAGGAAAGAAACGCTGATAGAAAGCAGTTCGAAATACAGACCAGGTAATAACAGTACCTTGGTTTTCCAGTGCTCTCTTCGTCGCTATCCACCAACTCTTGGCAAGGCCATGCGGTTGATGAATTATTAGTGTCACACGACGATCATCTGTATAATCAATGGACTCAAATAACTGCTCAATATCTTCCAGCCAGTTCTCACACTCTATAGCATTCTTTGTTCCTTGCAACTTCGGTGGTTTGAATGACTGGAATCGTTTCAAAAGTTTCTCCATCGGATTAGCATCACTGAACTCATCAGTAGACGTACTACCCTGTCCATGTTTAGACACTGTCACTGGGACCTGTGCAGCATTTGTCTGTTCAGGCTGATTCGTAGCCAATGTCTGCCTAACTCTCGGTACTGGTCGGGGAGGCATATCTGATAATCAAACAGATTAGTGTACAGTTCATCATATCATAACACATTTCTGTTTCAGTTCCTCAATGCCTTCTCAAAAGATCGAATCTGATTCAGTCGTATTATTACATGCTTCCAATAATATCAGATAACGGATAGCATGCAATTCTTAAAGCTGTAAATCAAGTCAGATAATAAACATGCTTCAAGAATACTTAAATCAGAGTAAAAGACTTGATCTACCCCACTCATCTATTCATAGTCCGAGAAACTTAACGCTCTGATACCACCTGTTGTGGGGACCTCGGGTTGCTAATCTCAAATCTTAAGGGCAATTAAAGAATAAGCAATCACCAAGCATCCGAAGCTGTAACAAACAAAATTTTTTTTTTTTTTTTAAAATAGGCTGCGCTCGAGCGGCTGAAAAGCGCCGCTCGGGCGCGCCCTTCCCATTTTGAGGCAGAACTCTCTGCCCCGGGCCGCGCTCGGGCTGCTGTTTTCTGCAGCTCGGGCGCTTCCCTGGGCAGGTTCTTGCCCACACTTGACAGCTCCAAAACTTGGCAATTGACAACTTCAAAACTTGTTTCCTTTGATGTAACACAAACTTATACATCTAAACAAAGTCTTACACAAGTATACATGCATTTTATTACATCAACCAAGTCGCTAAAGAAACGATAACGATAACGACACAAACTATCTCAAGTTTTATACATGTATTCCAAAACCAACAAGTTCTAAAGTTCCCTGCTTCTAACATTCAAAACATCATCTACAACCCGAGTCCTCACGTGCTAGACTCTCTCCCAGCTGTCAATGACGTCGATGATCAGCTCCTGCCCTCTCTGTTGTCATGCACACATACAAAACAAGACAACAGCCGGATAAACTCCGGTGAGATATAATTCTCAGTATAACCAACATATCGAAAGTGTTAAATAAATCATATTAACTCTATTT
The DNA here is from genome assembly GCF_033568475.1 of Henckelia pumila. Lineage (NCBI taxonomy): Eukaryota > Viridiplantae > Streptophyta > Magnoliopsida > Lamiales > Gesneriaceae > Henckelia > Henckelia pumila. The sequence continues at coordinate 125,842,999 of NC_133120.1, read as the reverse complement.
CAAACTCGACTCAACAAATAGAGTACTCAAACGCTTTAAATACGAATTGATTCACATAACTTCGAAGCCATCAAGATTCATAACTGATCTTGACATGGATATCCATCTAACGAATTCGTAAACGACTCGCAAATAAGGTTAACCGCAACCTTGGCTTAAAATCAAATCGATATAGCATCATATCAACTCAAATTTAAAGATCCACTACCTGAGATGGATCGACAACATCACAATCAAATCAAAACATAAACAAGTATGTGATTTTTGCGGGCCAACTCAAAGATAATCGTTCTTGAGTTTCAAAGTCCCTACTTCGCGATGTCGCCATTATACCTTCGTTTATTGAGGTTCTGAACTCTTCAAATCTGCGAGATATAATCAAAATACATATATCAAACTTCATATCAACCTATCATTTCAGAAACGAGTCAAAACCATCAAGATTTCATCAATCAAAACCAATTCAAACCTCAATCAACTTTCTTCGGTTCCAAGTTGGCGTCTCGTGTTGTTAAGCCTTCAAACTCAACTGAAATTGAACAAGACACATACTTTAACATTTACAACAGCTTAATCACTACTTCAACTCAGAATTCGGCTATCAAAACAGTTCCAAAACTCGATTAAACGACGTAGCGATTCAAAATCGGTAACCGACGTAATTCCCGACTTCGAAACTTGTAACTCAACTCATATATCAGCATATATCTTATCAAACTCAATAGCATAACATCATTACAGAAACTAAAGTCATTGATATACATGCTACAAATCATCATCAATCCCTTCAAGCATTCAACTTTGATCCGGAGTCGAAACTAGACGCAATACAAATTGCAAAACATGATCGAAAACTCAATATCTGATATCTGTCAATTTTCGAAATTCAAACCATGCTAAAAGATATAAAAACTTACACCAAATCGAAGCTCTTGTCGTAAGGATTCCAGAACACTTTACGGAATCGAAATCGGACAACCGGTTCAAAAGTTATGGCAATTCGAAAATCAAACTTTCAAAGGGAAAAAAGAAAAAGATCGGCTCTGTTCTTGCTTCAATGTTTTCTGAACAAAATATCATGCTTACACGTTGCACAAGCTGAGTCAACAAGCCAAAATCTGATAACTTTCACCAAAATCGCACTTTAGTCCCTAGAGTCTTCACTAATTGCAATTTGGTCCTCGACCCTTATTTTCATTCAATTTCAATCCTAAATAATTTAAGAATATTAGAATTTAAATCAAAACTCTAAATATTCCCAAATTAAATATACTCGGATTAAAATTAAATAAATTTGGATTAATATTAATTAATCCCGGGCCTTACAAGAACTGTCACCGATCGATCGGTAAGATGTTACCGATCGAGCGGAGCACTATTCACAAAAAAAAAATTCCTTTGTTTTTAATATTTGTTCTTGTTTGCTTAATAATTGTTTATCTCGAGATTAGATGATTAGAATTGAGGTCTCACAGACCAGATTCAAGAAGATGTTGAGGATGTGTCATCAGCATAATTTATCTCAAAGCCAGCAGACTCAGACGTTCTACAATGGAGCCGATCTGTCGGTTCGATCTATGCTGGATGCTACGGCTAATGGATGTTTGTTCAGGAAGACGCCAGCTGAAGCCTGGGAGATCATTGGCAACATGGCAGAGAGTAACATTGGATGGCCGGATGTAAAGAGAGAGAAGAAGGCTAGAGTTCTAGAGGTCGATGCTTTAATGGCCATGAATGTTAAGATCGACGCTCTAACACATCAAGTAGCGCTTATGAAAGCAGCGCCAGTAAATCATGCACAAGGGAATCTGCAAGAAGAGCAGCAGTTGTTTGAAGTTGAAGCGGCTAATTTTGCAGGAAATCAAGGACGGCAGTCGTACAACTCCTACAACAACTATAATCAGAACTGGCAGCCCAAGCAAGAGGAGAAAAAGCCGAGCTTTGAGGAGATCATGATGAAGTATGTGGCTGGTACAGAAGCTCGGCTACCAAATCAAGAAGCTATGCTACAGAAGTTGGAGACTCAGATGGCTCAGATAGCAACCCAACTCTCTACTCGTCCTACTGGAGCATTGCCTAGCAACACTGAACCAAATCCCAGAGGCGTGAATGCTATCATGGTCGTGACTCGAGCACAGTCTGAGGAGCAGCATAGGGACGAGGAAAAGATGAAAGAGGGGCCGAAAAGTTCAGAGTCTAAGGAGGATATGCATGCTGAAAATTCCTCAAAGGCAGGTAAGAAAGGTAAGACTTCAAAATTTGAAGTTAATGATAATGTTGATATTTCTACCCTAACTTTCCCCCATAGAGCTAAGCAATTACTGTTTGATTCTCAATTTAAAAAGTTTCTTGAAATTTTCAAGAAACTGCATATTAACATACCTTTTGCAGATGCATTAGCTCAGATGCCGAACTATGCAAGATTTCTGAAAGACTTGCTGAAAAACAAGAAGAAGCTGAATGACGTAACACAAGTCACACTGAATGAGGAGTGTTCGGCGGTGCTGAAAAAGAAGCTTCCACCAAAATTTCAGGATCCAGGGAGTTTCTCCATACCTTATCAAATTGGAAGTCTATCTTTTGAAAATGTTTTGTGTGATCTTGGTTCGAGCATAAATTTAATGCCTTATTCCATTGCTCCACAATTAGGTGTAGAAAATATTGAACCTGCTGCTATCTCTCTTAAATTTGCTGATGGATCTATTAAATACCCGAGATGAGTAGTAGAGAATGTCCTAGTCAAGATAGAACACTTTATATATCCTGTAGATTTTGTTATTCTTGACATGGATGAGGATTGTGAGGTTCCGCTGATTTTAGGGCGTTCTTTTCTTACTGCTAGTAGGGCTTTAGTTGATGTTGAGAAGGGAGAGTTAGTGTTAAGACTGAATAATGAGCAAGTGGTGTTTAATATGCCTAAGTAGGCTACTGAGAGCCCAACTTTAAAATCTTGCTCTGCTGTTTATGTGATTGATGAGACTCATGATTATGATGATGAATGTTTGCAGGTGCAGCTCTCGGCAGGAATTAGTCCCTTGCACAATTTATTTAATGGTGTAACATTCAAGTGCAGGACTGATTCGAGTTTTTCACAGGTGGTGGATAAACCACCTTGAATTTCGCCACTCAGAGAGGAGTATAGTCGGGCTATAGACTATAAATTTAGCGCTGACTATAAATTGTCGTTCCTGACGATATATCTAGACTGCTGCTACCGTCTCGGCTGGTACTGTCAAGAAGGAAGAGGATGAATCAAAAATCAGGGGAGTGTTATTTTTGTTCTCATTTTGTTTTTGTTCGTTTCGCATTCTGTTCATTGTCTGAAGCATTGAGGGCAATGCTTTGGATAAGTATGGGGGGTAGAATAGTTTATTTGCATTGTTTGTTGTGTTTGTGTTGCATCTGTCATATTTAGTATTTGTTTGCATATAGTTCGTAATCATGCATCTCATTTTGTTTTGTCTTGCATGAGTAGGATGAGTCATAACAGCCAATGATGATGAAGTTTATTTGAAAAAAAAAGTGGATTTTTGAAAAAAAAAATTTGCTCTTGACTTGACATGAGAAACTATAGGTTGAACCGTGAATACTTATAAGCACTTGTGTTAGACCAATGGAATGTAACGAAAGATTTGATGAAGTTTCTGTCTGTTTGACCATTGCACGACAATAGGTGGTTTGTGGATCTTGATTGTGTTCTATGAATTTTGATGAGGCTTTAGTTTAAACTTATGATCTTGGGCGCACCTAGAAAATTTTTTTACAACTCCATCCGGGCTTGGACAATTATTGAAATCCTAATTATTGCTCCATAGCTAAGTATGGGGGTAACATGGGGTTGATGCTCCATCCAGACTATAGACGAGGGGATTAAAAAAAAATAAAAAAAAAGAGAAATTTTTTTGAATCCTATCTTAGTTATAGCTAAGTTTGCGGGTAATTATTGGGGCTAAAACAATACCGGGTGAAAAATCCGGAGGTGTGTAATTCATTATCTCAAGGGAGGTGGGTTTAGTCTAGAGGTCGTTGGAATGAATGGGCACTTGAAGAGTGAAACTTGCACTGATTTGTCATAGGTCGCTAAGCAATTTTGAGACGAATTCTGTCTAAGTTGTATGAAACTGGAATGACAGTTCACACACACACATTCACGTTAAACCGAAGGTGTATTATGAAAAGTTGAGAGCGTTTGTGATTTTGTTTTGTGATTGAACTTTTTGGAGGCTGTGCACATTCATGATTCGTCCTCACTTATGTTTTTGTTTGCATATTGTTTTTGCATGTCTTGCTCGAGGGCGAGCAAGGTTTAAGTATGGGGGTGTTGATAAGTGCATTTTGTATGCATTATTTCGTGATATTTTTATGTCTATTTTGTATGCATTCATATTGTTTTTATGTTTTTTAGTGCATGTGTGTGTATTTCACTCTTCGGGTTAATTTTGTAAGAAAATAGATTTATGAAGAATGAATTACGTAGCAGCCTTGGTCAAAAATTAAATTTTAATTTTAGATAGATCCAAATCCGATCTCCATTGTCCAGAATAAGTTTCAAGATGTTTTAAAGTTGTTGTCCAAATTTCAGCTCGATCCGACGGCTAGAACTCAAGATATGAATTTTTCAAAATCGTCGCACGGAGTAGGTTGAAGCATGCACTGTTGGTGAATGTTGTAGCGCGATTGCACTTGAGTTTGGCACTAGGAAGAGTGCAAACGCGCTTGTGGTTAGTGCTAAGAAGCAAGATGGAGTAAAGAACAAAGCAGCGTTGTTGGTGTTTGGAAGTAGCGCAATCACGCTTGCAAGATGGAAGTTGGCGCATCAAATTGCGCTATCGCGCATGCTTTAGAAAATAACTAGGGCGCGCGAGCGCGTTGTTTGCCTCACGCGAGCGCAGCACAAGATTCCAGCAGATTTGAGGGCAATAGCGCGCGCGAGAGAGCCTATATTGCGCGTGCGAGCGAGATGAGGAAAAGTTCTGGTATGTAAGCCTGCGCGCGCGCGTGTCGCGGAGTCAGAAAAATCGATAATTCCTTGTTGCGTAAGGAAATTAATTATTATGGGATCCAAACACTATAAATAGGATTTTGTATGATATTTTGAGGGTTCTGAATTTTATTCCAGTTCCAGACGCAGAGACGGCGGCTAGGCTACAGGCTTGGGAGAATTCTTATTATTTTCTTTTATTTTTATTTTGCAAATTCATGATTAAAACTTTGTTTAAATTATGAATTTGATTAGTGAGTAGTTTTTTCTTCGATCAAGGCCACGTGATTGGGCCGGACAATTTATGTATAAAACTTGATTTGTTTATTTGAGATTTTTAAATTTGAATTTATTTCATTGATTATTGAATTTATATTTGTCTTGTGAATTTTCTGGCCAGTTATTTGCTTGCATGTTAATTGATTCCAAGTCGACAGAGGAGGTTTCGATTTTGATCACTTCGATATTCAACATAGTGTAAAACTGACTAGAAATAGAATTCGATTTCATTATGCGGTTTGGGTGTAAACTGAATTTTCACAGTTCGTCATGCATTCAAATTTGATTAGAATTACGAAAGATTGGTTCATCAATATTTGAATAGGTTTGATTGTTCTAGAAATAGTCCTTCGAACAAATTAGGAAAATTCCCGTGAATTAAGATTAAGTCTGAGTCTTAAATCGACTGTTTGTTACATGAATTGTCTGGTACCTACGTGAGTCCTTGATCGAACTTTTAGTTAATTTAATTCTTTTTGCAATTTTAATTATTAGTTTAAAATCTGAAATCCCTATTTTTGATTAGTCTAGATTAAGTAGAAATAAATGTATTCTGGTAGTCATAATTATACAGTCCATGTGGGTTCGACATTCGAATTTTATTCACTATATTATAACTTGACGTGGTACGCTTGCCAGTTGATTTTAATCAAACCGATTTAGCCGGTCAGACAGGATCCCCAGAGATATGTCACCGGTGGTGCAGGCCCTTGACCGACGTGATTCTAGTTTTTCACAAAACTCTGATGTTGCTCTTTTTATTTATGAGTGAAATGTTTTCATACACTGTCAGGATTTTGCAGGATGTGTTTTCCCTGCTTTAGAATTTTTGGCATGTAAACTTAATAGTTTATTATTCCGCAACTGTGTGGGATTAACTCCCCTTGTTAAATTCTATGATTATCGTATTTGGATTTTTTTATGATGAGTTTATTTTATTTTGAATTGAAATGTTGAGTGTGTCAGTTAGGCTTATAATATTTTAAAATGAGTCATGTCAATTTTTTTTTTAAATTCCACAAATTCCTTATTTATTATTTTATCTTTAGAGGATTAGGGTCATTTCAGTTGATATCAGAGTACGGTCTTGGTTTGGGCTGTGCCTACTATCGGTTGCCGAAACTCAAGGGATCTCGCCTCAAAGTCTATAAGATATATGTTTTATTTATTACTATTTGTTCAGATTAGTAACATTAGTTTTCATAAATTATTTGAACATGTTTAGTTTAGATAAAATCTTTTTCTTTCGATATGAAATTTGAATTTTTGGAATTTGAACTTGTGCACAGATGGCACCTCGTCGTGATCCCCATGCACCTCCACCGCCGTTGCCGCCACCTCCTCCGCCCCCTCCACCAGTTGATGTTGGTGCTCAGGTGCTAGCTGGCCTGGCTCGTATCTTAGAGCAGCATGCCGAGGCCCCGAGGGCTAGACCTAGTGCGATCTATGAGAAGTTCAGGAAGATGGATCCTAAGGAATTTTCTGGCACTACGGATCCGATGGTAGCGGAGGGCTGGATTTGCTCGCTCGAAGCGATTTTTCGCTATATGGAGTTGGGAGATGGAGATCGAGTTCGCTGTATGATGTTCCTACTCAAGGACGGCGTTGCCTTGTGGTTTGAGGGTGTGGAGAAGGCTGTTGATGTTACCACCCTGACTTGGGAAGCATTCAAGACTCTCTTCTATGAGAAATACTATACAGCTAAGGTGAGGGCGCAGTTGAAGAAAGAGTTCACGAGTCTCCGGCAGGGAGATCTGTATGTATCCGAGTTTGTGCGCAAATTCGAGAGAGGCTTCCACTTTGTGCCATTGATAGGGAATGATGAGGCGGAGAAGTTGCAGCATTTTTTTGCTTGTCTGAGGTCTAATATTCGTAGGGATGTGATGATGGCTGAGCCTGTGGACTACGCAGCCGCTATCAGGAAGGAGTTACGGTCCGAGCAGTCCTTGAAGGACATCAGTGTTGAGGTTCATAGCAAGAGGACCTTCACTCATCAGGGTCACCAGCAGCAGTAGGGCAAGAGGCCATTTACTGGGCCACAGAGACAGCAGGGACCCTTCAGACCTCAGGGACAACATGCCTAGAGACATCAGGCCCAGGGACCCGCTCCTCCCAAGACTGGGGAAAAGCCTTATTGCCCGATTTGCAAGCATGCCCATCATGGGAAGTGTCTGGCAGGTGCAGGTGTCTGTTATCGGTGCAAGAAGCCGGGGCACGTGGTTTTAGATTTCCCATTGCGCATGATGCCGAATCAGGGGAGAGTCTATGTGATGCAGGCCGAGGAGGCCGATCCTGATACCACGCTCATCACAGGTAATATTTAGAGCTTTTGGTTAAAGGTGATTTAATTGACTTGTAGATGCAATTTTTGATTATGAGCTTTTCTTATTGGGAATATGAACTTATTAGGTAGCATGCTTCGTGTTAGTTATGGTGTGTTAGCATGATTAATTCTGAATTTGGGAATTTGATAAATTAGAATGAACCTAAGTAGAACTAGTCTTGTTTGTTTCCAATCTTTCTGTGGTTGTAATCACCTTTAATGCAGGTAGAATTTTAGTAGCCAGTGTGACCACTAGAGCCTTGTTTGACTCAGGGGCTACGCATTCTTTATTTCGGAGGTTTTTACCCGCAAGCGGGGTATTGATTGTGAAGAGTTGTTTGGTGGATTCACAGTGAACATCCCATCAGGGCCGGAAGAGCTTTCCACGAGGAGTATAGTGAAGAATCTAGAACTCTTGTTGCAAGGGCAATCAGTGAGTGTAGATCTAATAGTGTTGTCCATGCCTGAGTTCGATATGATTCTAGGGATGGACTGGATGATGCAGAATGCAGTGGTGATTGACTTCTAGCAGAGATCAGTGATGGTCAGACCGGAGGGAGAAGAACCGTTTTGGTTTGAGACTACTAGGAGTTCGAGGAGGACTCATATTATATCTTTCATGCAAGCTAATCAGTTGGTGCATGATGGATGTGAAGCATTCTTAGCAAGTTTATCTTTGACAGAGTTGCCACCACGTCCAGATATTTCAGATGTGGACGTTGTCAGAGATTTTGAGGATGTGTTTCCAGGCGATGTTGCAGGTATTCCGCCTGATAGAGAAGTCGAGTTCTCTATTGACTTGGTACCGGATATTGTGCCAATCTCTAAGGCACCGTATAGATTGGATCCTACGGAAATGAAAGAACTGAAAGAGCAGATTCAAGAGTTGCTTGATAAGGGATTCATATGCCATAGTTTCTCTCCGTGGGGCGCACCGGTCCTCTTTGTGAAAAAGAAGGACGGAAGCCTAAGGTTGTGCATTGATTACCGAGGGCTGAATGAAGTGACGGTAAAGAACAATTACCCACTTCCTAGAATCGAGGATCTCTTTGATCAGTTGCAAGGAGCCTATGTATTTTCGAAGATTGATCTTCGTTCCGGTTATCACCAGTTGAAGGTGAAGGAGTCAGATGTGTTCAAGACAGCATTTAGGACTCGTTATGGCCACTACAAGTTCCTTGTGATGCCGTTCGGAATGACGAACGCGCCCGCGGTCTTCATGGATCTTATGAACCGCTTGTTTCAGCCGTACTTGGATCAGTTTGTCATTGTCTTTATTGATGATATCCTCATTTACTCGAAGGGTAGAGAAGAACATTCGCAGCATTTGAAGATAGTTCTTGAGGTACTCCGAGAGCGAAAGTTGTTTGCCAAGTTTGAGAAATGTGAGTTTTGGTTGGACAGAGTAGCATTCTTGGGCCATATTACTTCCAAGAGTGGAGTAGAAGTGGATCCTTCCAAGGTTCAAGTAGTGAAGGAGTGTTCTATATCTAGAAATGCATCGGAGATTCGCAGTTTCCTCGGATTGGCCGGTTACTATAGGAAATTTATCAAGGGTTTTTCATCAATTGATGTGCCCCTGACAGCATTGACCAAGAAGAATGCCAAGTTTATTTGGAAGCCGGACTGTCAAAAGAGCTTTGATGTGTTGAAGGAAGCTCTTACGACAACACCAGTGTTAGCTATGCCATTAGGAGAAGGAGATTTTGTGGTTTACACTGATGCTTCCAAGTTGGGACTTGGGGCAGTGCTTATGCAGCAAGATAGTGTTTTTGCTTATGCTTCTAGGCAGTTGAAAGATCATGAGAAGAACTACCCTACTCATGATTTGGAGTTAGCAGCAGCGGTCTTCGCTCTCAAGATTTGGAGACACTATCTCTATGGAGAGAAGTGTAAGATATTCACCGACCATAAAAGCCTCAAATACTTCTTCACCCAGAAGGAGTTGAACATGAGGCATGGAGATGGTTAGAGTTGGTGAAAGACTATGACTGCGACATTAGTTACCATCCGGGTAAGGCTAATGTCGTCGCAGATGCTTTGAGCAGAAATACAGTAGTGATTGCCTCTTTGACGGTTTCTAGACCGTTGCAGAATGAGATTCAGAGATACGGACTAGAGTTCTATGCCGAGGGTAGAGCTCCTAGATTGTCAGCCTTGTCCGTGCAGACTACATTGTTTGACCGTATCAGAGTTGCTCAAGCAGTTGATGAGCAGTTGACTAAGTGGAGACAGAGAGCTGTCGAGAGAGGCAGTGATTTGTATTCGGTAGTAGACGGGATTGTGAGGTTCAGAGGTAGACTTTGGGTGCCCGCAGGTGATTCTCTGCGAGTTACTATCATGCTAGAGGCACATACATCACCGTACTCTATCCACCCATGCAGTACAAAGATGTATCGAGACCTTCAGTAGTTGTATTGGTGTACGGGCATGAAGCGTGATATCGCCCGATTTGTGTCAGAGTGTCTGACATGCCAGCAGGTCAAAGCAGAACATCAGAGACCTGCAGGATTGCTTAAGCCACTCCCTATTCCCGAGTGGAAATGGGAGAATATTACCATGAATTTCGTTGTTGGCTTTTCGAGGACAGTGAGAGGTTCGAATGCTATTTGGGTTATCGTCGACTGTGTCACTAAGTCGGCGCACTTTTTGCCAGTAAGAACGAATTTCTCTATGACTCAGTATGCGAAATTGTATATCCGGGAGATATTCAGACTACATGGTATCCCTATTTCCATAGTGTCTGATAGAGATCCGCGGTTTACTTCGAATTTTTGGAAGAGTCTTCATTCAGCTTTGGGGACGAAGCTTTTGTTTAGCACTGTCTTTCACCCACAGACGGACGGGCAGTCCGAGAGGGTGATTCAGATTCTAGAGGATCTTCTGAGAGCCTGTGTTATTGACTTCCATGATAGTTGGGAGTCGAGGCTACCCTTGGTGGAATTTGCTTATAACAACATCTATCAGGCCACCATTGGTATGGCGCCTTACGAGGCACTCTATGGGAGGCCGTGTAGATCACCGGTCTTATGGATCGAGATTGGTGAGAAGTCAGAGTTGGAGCCCGAGATTGTTCAGTAGACTGCCGAGGTAGTAGCCAAGAATCGTGATAGGATGAAGACTGCACAGAGCAGGCAGAAGAGTTACGCTGACCATAGGAGGAGAGACTTGGAGTTCTTGGTGGGAGACCATGTGTTTGTCTGAATAGCTCCTATGAAGGGTGTAATGAGATTTGGGAAGAAAGGGAAATTAGCACCGAGGTTCATAGGACCTTTCGAGATTTTGGACATAGTAGGGGCATTGGTTTATAGAGTGGCCTTGCCTCCTAACCTTGATGGAGTTCATAACGTCTTCCATGTATCTATGCTGAGGAAGTACGTCTCGAATCCGTCCCATGTGCTTAGCATGAAACCTCTTCAGTTATCTCCTCACATAACATATGAGGAGAGACCCATCCAGATTTTGGATCGACAGGAGAGGAGACTCCGTAACAAGTCGATTCCTATGATCAAAGTGAGATGACAGAACTATTCAGAGAAAGAGGCCACTTGGGAAGCAGAGGCATATATTAGGACTCGTTACCTAGAGCTTTTTAGTAAGTTTTAATTTCGATGACAAAATTCCATATTAGGGAGGGAGGAATTGTGACGCCAAAAATTTTTTAATTTAATTTTCATGCCTAAATCAGTCCTTAATATTTATGATTTTAATTATTTTAATTTTCTGTGTTAATTGGCTAAATATTATATTCTTTTTCCCACGCATTAGAATTTACTATTTTTAAATTTTGCGAAAAATAGCATTTTAATTCCCGGGCTAGTAAAAATCAAATTTAATATTTCGAGTTAGGATTTTTAATCTTGTTTTTTTTATTTAGTGCGACTTAATTTGTAGTCTTAATTGTTATTATGGGATAGCACTTTTTCATGAAATTCTTAGCACTCTCATTTTTCTAGAGTTGTACCTACACTATTACATTTGGACTCAAAAATAAACCCTAGCCTCCAACACCTTACACCCTGCACACACACACACACACACACAAGAAGCCGATTTTCTCCCTGTTCTTCAAGAAACGAGCGACATCTCCATTTCTTCTTCAAGACCTTTATCGCAGCAGCTTCATTCTCTCCGGCTCAGCTGCAGCACGATGAGCAGTAGTTGTTCGCCCTCTGTCCAAGCCCGTTCCAACCCCTGCTCAACCCAGCTTCACTCGAGCTCTTGCCTTTCTATTTTTTTGGTAGCTTAGGCAAGGATATGGCTTCCTTGCTCCCCCTTATAGATTAGTTATCTTGATTGTTGCATTCTCACCATTTTTGAAATATATATACACATATACTTGCCCTGTTATCTTTTCCTTTGAAAATTTTCAGAGTTTTCTTGCTATTTTGGATCGATCATGCTGTTTAAATGGATAGATTAATGTTTTTCATTGGTTTTGTGTTGTCATGAATGCCTTGCTGCGTTTAAGAAATTTTCAGAAATGATGCCTAGCATGTAGTTCGATTTTTTTTCTGTTTTTAAATTTTCTTGGCATGTGGTTCGAATTATTGTGTGTTGCGTGATGATTTGGATGGTGATTGAGGAGCTACCACGGTTGATATGTAGTTCACGTAGTAGCTTTTAGGAAGGCTTGGAGTTGTGCTTGGCTTTGGTTTTTAGGAGACATTCGGGATTCGAGAGGTAAGTGTCGATTTTTCTAAGGGGTTAGGTTCTGTCATTGAGCTGATTTTTTAGGGCAATTCAAGTTGAGTTGTAAGGGCTGGTTTTGAGGTTGGACATTAGTCTTGGTCCTAGGATTCGAGGCTTGGAAGATTGGAAGACTTATGGCTAAGATTTGGTTGAGTTTGAGGTTCTAAACTTGAGCAGAATTTTTATGGGTGTTGGGGATGTCCGGAGAGATGTGATTAAGGCAGGGTTGAAAGTGAAATTTCATGGTGGGCTCGGGACTGGAAAGTGTTTTCGAGGTTGGGGTTAGGTCGGTTCAAGCGGGAATCAATTCGGTTAAGCTTGGGTCGTGTTTTAGACTTATAATTTTATAAGGTGCAGAATTTATTTTTAAGCTAAAGGGCTGCTGCCCGGAAACCGTTCTTTTGAAAAATGAACGCTTAGGAAATAAATCCCGAGGATGATCTCCCTACCTAGTTCTAAGTATCGTGGAGTCGTGGTTTCAAGCAGAATTCTTTTTGGATTAGAAACAAGAAAGATATTGATTTTACGAGTAAACCGCTCAAATTTGTTGTAAATGCAATTATTGGGTTAAATCTTTCATCCTTTGGTCTAGTTCCTAAATCACCATCCCAATCATTCATGTGTGAGTCATTTGCATGATTACCGTTCAAATATTTACATGTCCGTCATACTTACATATGCATGTTAAGTCTCATATTCATGAAGAAAAGAAAATATTTTATGAACGAGGTGAGATGATTGTGACTACATTTATCACGTGTATGGATGAGTTAAGAGATGTGTTAGCTTCCATTACCAAAATATTCATGTGTTTGGACGAGTTAGGAGACGTTTTAGCTTCCCTTACCAAATTTATGGGTTTGGACGAGTCGAGAGAAATTTTGGTTTTCCTTACCACCCACAGGGCAAGACGAGTTGGGAGGTATCCTGACTTCCTTGCGGCATAGTGCACTGCTGCCATGATCATGATCGAAATCACAGAGTCACAATTCAAGGATCTAAGTTCATTATTCATATGTTTATGTTCAGAACCATTTTTTATACATTTACTTTGATTACATTCGATTTAGCCATGCATATGTTGCGTCATATTCTCATTAATGTCATGAACCTCTCATTTTGAAGTTAAGGGCATAATAGTACTTTCAGTATCCGCTATTTTTAATATGTGTGTGCTTGTGATTATGTAGTACTCGTTATCCCCCCCCCCCCCCCCACACCATATTTTTGCTGAGTCTGTTAGACTCACTACACTTATTGTTTTCAGGTGATGACTATTTCATTGAGGCTGAGGGGCAGGATCCCTAGAGAGAGGTCACCGGTGGTGCAGGACCTTGACCGACGTGCTTCTAGTTTTTCACAAAACTCTGATGTTACTCTTTTTATTTATGAGTGAAATGTTTTCATACACTGTCAGGCTTTTGCAGGATGTGTTTTCCCTGCTTTAGAATTTTTGGCATGTAAACTTAACAGTTTATTATTCCGCAACTGTGTGGGATTAACTCCCCTTGTTAAATTCTATGATTATCGTATTTGGATTTTTTTATGATGAGTTTATTTTATTTTGAATTGAAATTCTGAGTGTGTCAGTTAGGCTTATAATATTTTAAAATGAGTCATGTCAAATTTTTTTTTAAATTCCGCAAATTCCTTAGTTATTATTTTATCTTTAAAGGGTTAGGGTCGTTTCAGTGCAGCCACGTAAACTCCCCCTCATGTTTCATAATACAAAAAAACATGAAAAATACAGTATGTTACATTCTATTCCCATCAATATATTAATCAATGTCTTCGAAATCATTTAAAAAATCAGCAGCATCGAAATGAGTTGAACCACTTGAATGGTTACTATTTTCAACAAAATTAGTCTCTTTTCCTTACCCCTTTGTCGATTCTTTATAGAGCTTACATAGGTGCTTAGGGGTTCGACAAATATGTGACCAATGTCCTGGAGTGCCACATCTATAACAAACACTCTCAGATCTTTTTGAGTGATTTTCATTTTCACTCGTATTTTCATGCTGCCTTTTTGGTGGGTGGTTCGTGACGTTCTTTTGAGATGAGTTATTGAAGTAACTATCTCGATTATTTTCATATCCACGGCCGCGACCACGACCGCGATCATTTTTACGTCCATGTCCATGTCCATGCCCTCGTCCTCGACCTCGTCCACGACCAAAATCTAATATATGCCTTTGATTTTGGTTTTCATTTTTAATTACGACATTTGCTTCTGGAAATGCCGTTGATCCAGTGGGCCGGGATTGATGATTTTTTACTAACAATTTGTTGTTCTTTTCCGCCACAAGAAGACATGTGATTAGTTCAGAATATCTCAAAAATTCACGCACTCTATACTGTTGTTGTAGAGTTATATTTGATGCGTGGAATGTGGAAAATGTTTTTTCAAGCATTTCCATTTCAGTAACTACATGCCCACAAAATTTTAATTGCGAGACTATTCGATACATCGCAGAATTATAATCACTGACTTTTTTAAAGTCTTGGAATCTCAACATATTCCATTCATCACGGGCGATCGGGAGTATAACTTCCCTTATATGCTCAAATCTTTCTTTCAGCCCTTTCCATAAAATTATTGGGTCTTTTTCTGTGAGATACTCACATTTCAATCTTTCATCAAGATGCCTATGTAAGAAAATCATAGACTTTGCTCTTTTTTTTTTGTGAGGATGATATATTATTTTCTTTGATGGTATCACTTAGACCCAATGACTCAAGATACATCTCTACATTGAGAGTCCACGACATATAATTCTTTCCAGTGATATCGAGCGCAACGAATTCAATCTTTGCCAAATTTGACATGGTGGTACTAAAAAAATAACAATGCATTTTATTAGTTAATTTCCTTTAATATGACAATACAAAATAATTGATAAACGACAAGTACAAGTATATTTAAAAATAGATGAAAAGTGTGCGGTGGATAATCGCCGGTAAGTACAAGACTCGTGAGCATGATGATCATAATCGTTATGAAAAATAGCCTTAGAAATGTCATCATCTTCATCTTCGAAAAAAACCGAGGAGAAAATATTTTGACAGAAAGAGTGAATTTTGGTGTGATTGAAAATGAGTTTGAGTAAACATATTTATAGGCCAAAAACTAGCCGTTTTGTTACCGTTTGTGATCGTTTGGGGTAAGGAAAAAAAATCGAGTATGTGTTGAATAAAAATTCGTGATAATAATGTGATGAATATAATGATAATCATAATTAAATAATTATGTATATCATATCACATTATTATAAGTTCGGTGTCATAGACATCCTTTTATATAATAATATGAGATTATACGAATATGATTAGTATATAATACACAATAATATATATCATATCACGTTATTATAAGATCAGTGTCATAAACAATCTTTTATATAATAACATGAAATTATATATTAATACAGTTAGTATATATACATAATAAATATATATCATATCACGTTATTATAAGGTCAGTGTCATAGACAGCCTTTTATATAATAACATAAAATTATATATTAATACAGTTAGTATATATACATAGGCTGCGTTTACTTAGTGAGATGAGATTACATATGGATAAATTATACTAGGACTATTAAAATGACTTTAAAGGATGTGGAATAATAATTGATAAACAGTAATATGTTTACTTTGAGTTATTAATTTTAAAATTGAAATAATGATTGAGGGACGAATTACATTTTTGCCCTCCACCTATGATAAATAATCTTAAGTTTACTTTTGTATTCATAAAATTTGTATTGGATTATTATTGAATATTTTAAATTATTATTGATTCACATGTGAGACATTTTCATTTAACAAAATAATATGTATTTTTCATAGTTACATAAAATTGATAAATTGAAGAAAAAAAAATTTTATCTCATTAACGAGGAAAGTAAGATGTTATATGATACATCAAATACAATTCAAAACATTTATCACGTGCATCATAATACGATAAACTATGTTATACAAGAAACAAAACTAACATAAAAAAAAACTAACTTTCTAGCTATAAATACAGTAAGGTTATAATTAATTGAAACATAAAATTGCATAAAAAAATTAATTTAACAATTAAAAATTTCTATAAGCATGAATATCCTCTAGATAAAAATAAACATAATATGTTATTGATATCCATAAACAAAATCCAAAGATAGAGTTATTTTTTGAGGTAATCCGAAGATAGAGATATAAAGAAGCATGGAAATAACAAATTAAGGGAGGGTAGATTAGGTTTTATGTGGATTTTTTTCCACAAAAATAGATCATGATGAGTTATACCTTGAGAAATGAAGGATGAGATATCACGTGAATGTTGGAGAACGGCGATCAGATCAATCAGAATTGATACCCGGTGCAGCGGAAGTTTAAAAATTTTATATGGAACGATTCCATAATGGGTATCAAAACTTTTACGATTAAATTGTGTGTGTAAAAATTAAATAACAATTATAAATTTTTACCTCCAATCTTGAATCGAGATTATGGACACCAACAGATTGCTCTGCTCTTGTTGTATATCCCTGGAACTGATGGACGAACTGTTCTTCAATCAGGTCCACGAACGGATATTTAATCCCTCTGATAGATTGCACTAGAAAATCTATCAGAAGTTTCTACGAAGAGAATTAATGAATTTGATCCGTTAAACCAGACTGTAATTCAAAATTCACAAACTGGATTTTCCCGAGCAGAGGGGAGGGGGCGGCGGCCACACTTAAGAAAAATAGGGTTTTTCGAAAAATTAATTTGTGACCTGTGTTTTGTAATTTCTGTACTGCAATAACTTATTTATAATGTAGGCCGCTAACAGCTTAGGGCCCATTAGTCATAAGTTCAAGCCCGACAAGCAAAGCCCGCATGTTCATGTAAGAGTGGGTGCCCAGTGAGCCAACTGTGTGGCTATGGGCTTTGATGACTCTTTGTATAAACAATCTTTTGTTTAATATTATTTACACTTTTATGGCAATGACTTTATATTACTTCATATTGTTATATTGTGATATACTATTGTTGTTTTGATAAAGACCTTGAATATACCATAGTGTATGTAAGATGTGGTAGAACATGGAGATGTCTATCATGAAATACATCTTATAGTCACTGTATATTCTAAACTGTTCCTAGTCGATTGAGCCGTCCGATAATAAGGATAAGGATCGCTCGAGTTTGAGACTAGCATTTGCGATGCGGAGTACCACGTTTCATTGGTAGGGAACATAGAGATGTTCGAAGCATGCAAATGGATATTCATAGGATGAATAATCGAACTACCCTATCCGGACTTTCCAAGTGGTTATCACTTATCGAGTGGATAAAGTCCGCGGTTTTGGTTGTACACCATTAGTCCTTACGACTTGAAACATCATGGAGACTCTATATACTAGTGCTGTGCTTTGACTCGTTTACCGACTCTATGGGGGTCATCAGGTGTCGAGATTGGGTACAGTTACGACACATATAGGAGTCGATGCATTGTTGTCAAGGATTCACCACATACTTGCGAGTGTGGATATCCTATGCGATCTGAGGAGATATTAGTGTGACGAATCTCTGGCCAGAGTACTTGATGTGATTTAAGAAATGGTTTCTTAGTAGCACATGCGATGTCACTAATTTGATCTTCAAGATGTATTGCATAGTTATCGAATCTTGAGCGACTCTCGATATACCAATGGTTGTTGATTCGATCGGGATATATGGATGAAGGGACCGTACTGTACGCTAACCAAAATCTACTGGTTCTTGTAGGCACTATCAGTGATACCTAGGGAATCATGGGGCGATGTTGCTAGGCGCTTTACCATGATTCGTTGGGCAAGTCGGAAAGTGTTGTTCCGAGTCACAAGGAGTTGTGAGCCCACGGCTAGCTGTATCCCTGAACCATTGAGGGTCACACAGTGTAATGGAGTTTTAATCCCCGTTGAGATAGTTAAATTTAAAGAGTTAAATTTAATGAACTAAGGAGTTGGACTTCTTAAATAAGAGTAAGGGAGTAGGATTTCCTAAAATGACATAGGGATGGACATTTTTGGAAACCACTGAATTCGGATTCAGGAAAATTTATTTTGACTTTAAAACGTGCAGAAATGGTTTCTGTGCACATTGGTGAAATCGTTTCATCAATCGGAGTCACGATGAATTTTATATTAATTTCTGAACGAGCGGGCTTTGCTTGTCGGGCCCTGACTTATGACTAATGGGCCCTAAGGTGTTAGTGGCCTGCATTATAAATAAGTTATTGCAGTACAGAAATTACACACAACAGGTCATAATTTTGAGAGACAAAATTTCGAAAACCCTAGCCCCTATTTCTCTCTCAATTCGGCCGATCACCCTCCCACTCTGTCAGAGAAATTTCGGTCTGTGATTTTGAATCGCAGTCAGGAATAACGAATCAGATTCGTTTAATCTCTTCGCAGAAAACTTCTGATAGATTTTCTAGTGCAATCTATCAGAGGGATTTAAAACCTCATTCGTGGACCTGATTGAAGGAGTTCATCAGTTCCTGGGAGATACAAGAAGCGCAGAGAAATCTGTGTGGTGTCCATTAATCTCGATTCGAGATTGAAGGTAAAATTTAATTAATTGTTATTTGAATTTTACACACACAATAATTTAATCGTTAAACGGTTGATACCCACACCATGGAATTGTTCCATGATAAAATTTTTAAACTTCCGCTGCACCGGGTATCAATCGTGATTGATCTGAGAGCCGAGTTTTCCAACAGTGGTATCAGAGCCAGGTTGCTCAGATCAAACGATTAAATTAATCAATTGTACAAAATTTTTGAGTCTCGGTTTTTGAAACAAAATAAATATTTTTAAATAAAAAAAAAAAAAAAAAAATTTCGGGGCAAAACCCGGGCAGCGATTGGATCGCTGCCCGGTGGGGCAGCAATTGTTGCTGCCCCGGGCGGCGCAGGGCGGCGCACGGCGCCGCCCAGGGCAGCGCTGTGCGCTGCCCAGCGCAGCGCTGGGCGCTGCGCAGGGGCGGCGCTCGGCGCCGCCCAGGGCAGCGCACGGCGCTGCCCTAAGGGGGCAGCCGGGCTGCCCCCGGCCCGCGCCCCGGGTGCGGGCCGGCCCGGGAGTGTCCCGGGCGGCCCCCGGCCCGCGCCCCGGGTGCGGGCCGGCCCGGGAGTGTCCCGGGCGGCCCGCGGGAAAAATTATATTTTTATTTAAAAAAAATTAATTTTAATATTTAAAATTTTATTTTTGGTCCGGTCAAAAAAAATTGTTTTTGATTGGTTCACGAGATTTCGGATCGAATTGTTCGAGTCCGTAAATTTTAAAATTGATTTTGGATAAATTTGAATTTTTGGAAAATTTTAATATTTTATCCGTAAATTGAATTTTGAAATCAATTATTTTGGTACAATTGATGATAAGATATGATCTTATGATATATTAAGTAAAATATGATTTTATTTGTAAAATTGGATTTTATAGATAAAATATGATTTTATTTGATATAGAGATAAAATATGATTTTATATGTGAAATGAGATTTTATATATAAAATATGATTTTATCTTGTTTAAATTTGAATTGCCACAGCATGTTATCCAATAAATTAATTTTGAATTAAATGTTATTGGATAAGGATGATCGATTGCCATGACCAATTTTGTAGGTGTATGTTAGGAATTTACATTTTGTCTTTATTATTGTTGGTTTTATTAATGGGCCTGGTTTATGGCCCGATATGAATGTCATATGTAATAAAAGTGGGCTTGGTTTATAGCCCGTTCCCACCCCCTAAAAATGTATCCCTACTTGTCATTGTTATTTATTGTAAATACATTAGATTTAGTGGGAGATCAAGATTTGAAGATGGTGGGCCCAGCAGACAATGAAGACTGAAGAAATGTAAATTGGAAGCATATGTAATAGGATTGCATTTGCATACTGCATATTACCTAGGATTGGACTAAGACCCGTGATTGGCAACCACAGGTCAATTAGAAATGGAATCGATCATCCTATATATAATATGTGATATTATGATTGTATGCATGTTTAGACATAAATTGCGTGAATCCGGCAATGCATGCAATAAATTAAATATGATGAGACAAATATTTTTATAAATAAAATCCCTCATTTTAAATATGATTTAAAATTTATATCAAGATAAATAAAGGAAATTTAAATATTGTTTAAATGTTCCTACCTTCCATCAACGGTCAATGTATGTGATGCTACCCGCGGATACGGTCCGGCTCATATTATTGGGGGGGCCCGTCCGTCGGAAAGCTGTACATTGGATCGACAAATGTTGTAAGTTGGGTGGAACTCCCATGGGATCGGCTCATATTATTGGGGGATCCACATGGCGACCGTCCATCACAACTTAATATTGATGGGTCATCTTGACATGTCACTTAAACGGCGTCATATTATTGGGCCCTTATTGGACATGAGGTAAATACATGGGGGTTGCTTAGGAAGCAATTGGGCTCTACCTTTTGAGAATTATGGTTGGCTGATATTATTCGGGACCATAAGTTTGTCAATTGGACTCCATGTTCTCACTAAGGAAAAAGTTTCCCGCTTTCACTAGAGGGTAGTGAAATTGTTAAAATAGTGGGAGTGAGATTCATAAAATTAAATTCGCCTATTTTATGTCTTAGTAAATTGCTTAAACAATCATTGATATATGTCTGTTTCATCTCAGTAATCCACATGTTTCTATTCTCCAACAAAACAAACTTATTGGCGCAAACAATACAGAATGATTCCATAAGTTAAGATTGTCCTAAGTTCGGAAAAGATTTTCTAAAGTGTTAGAAAAGACTTCTCCAAAAACAGCCCCGGCTGATGTAACTGCCGAAAGGTTGGCCGAACTAGAGAAATGGTTGGACCATGATCTCAAGGCCAAATGTTACATGCAAAATTGGACAAGTCTAAACAAGTTTGCCATCACTGCAAGAAACCCGGTCATTGGAAACGTAACTGCAAGGAATACCTCAAGCAGTTGCGAACTGCAAAGGGTATGTTTTTACATTAAAATGTTTTTCTTAATACTACTTCTTGGGTATTGGATACCAGATGTAGATCTCATATTTGCAATGAGTTGCAAATGATGACAAGAAGTAATAGGCTAAGGATGGGTGAGACCCAGTCAAGGCTCGGGAATGGTTCCAGAGATAAATCCAAAGCTATAGGAGACGTTTGTTTAATTTTGCAGAACGGTTTTAAGTTATTATTAAGAGATGTTTTATTTGTTCCAGATTTAATTAAAAACATTATTTCTATTTCTATGCTTGATAGAGATGGTTATTCTTGCAATTTTGTGAATGGGATTTGCAATATTTACAAGAATGAATGTTTGATTGGAAATGGACAACTTGAAAACGATCTATACAACTTAAAACTAAAAGACGTTCCAATAAATTATATTGATAAACCGGCGACAACAAACAAAAGGAAAATCGATAGTCAAAACCCGGCAAACCTTTGGCACGCTAGACTAGGTCATATTTCCTCAAGGAGGATGAACAAGCTAGTGGGAGAGGGCATGTTTGATATGTCTGATATTAACTCTCTACCTACTTGTGAATCCTGCCTAAAAGGGAAAATGACTAAATCTCCTTTTAAGGGGAAACCTGAGCGTAGTCAAAATCTGTTGGATTTGATCCATACAGATGTTTGTGGACCATTTAGAGTTGGGACTCAATATGGCCACACCTACTTCATTACCTTTACTGACGATTATTCAAGGTATGGGTATTTATATTTAATGAAATATAAGTCTGAAGCATTTGAAAAGTTCAAAGAATTCAAGGCTGAAGTAGAAAACAAGCTAGGTAAAAGTATTAAAGCACTTCGATCGGATCGAGGTGGAGAATACTTAAGTACCGAGTTTTTGGACTATCTAAAAGAGAATGGGATTCTCTCTCAGTGGACTCCTCCTATGACACCACAGCTGAATGGTGTATCGGAGCGTCGTAATCGAACTTTGTTGGACATGGTTCGATCCATGATGAGCTTCACTGAGCTTCCACCTTCGTTTTGGGGCTATGCGCTTGAAACGGCGGTATTGTTGTTGAACAACGTCCACACTAAAGCAGTGGACAAAACACCATACGAGTTATGGAATGGCAAAGCTCCTAAGTATTCGTACTTGAGGATTTGGGGATGTCCTGCTTACGTGAAGCGGACAGTGGGAGATAAGTTGGATAGTCGATCCAGCTTATGTTATTTTGTAGGGTATCCGAAGAATTCAATCGGATATTATTTCTATTATCCTGCTGAAACAAAGGTGTTTGTTTCTAGGAATGCCACCTTCTTGGAGAAGGAATTCTTATTGGATAAGAAAGGCGAGATGATGGAACTCGAAGAAGTTCGAGAAGAACCCGAAATACAAAATAATGATCCTACACCTCAGGAACCATTGCTGGACACGCCTGCACCTAGAAGATCCGAAAGGACTTCTAGACCTCCAGTTCGATATGGTCTTCTTCTTGAAGGGGATCAAGATGAACCCGACATTGGATGTGATCCAAGAAACTTCAAGGAAGCAATTTCTGATGCGGATTCGAATTTATGGCTTGAAGCTATGTAGTCAGAATTGGATTCGATGCATACAAACCAAGTTTGGTCTTTGGTAGATCCTCCCGATGGAATTGTTCCAATAGGGTGTAAATGGATCTACAAAAGAAAGCTTGGGCCTGATGGTAAGGTATTGACCTACAAGGCGCGATTGGTGGCGAAAGGTTATACTCAAAGGCAAGGAGTTGACTATGATGAAACCTTTTCACCAGTTGCTATGTTCAAGTCCATAAGAATCCTTATTGCCATAGCTGCATGGTATGACTATGAGATATGGCAAATGGATGTGAAGACTGCTTTTCTTAATGGAGACATTAAGGAAGAAATCTATATGAAGCAGCCAGAGGGGTTCACATCCATGGGAAGCGAGCATAAGGTATGCAAGCTTTAGAGATCAATTTATGGTCTAAAACAAGCATCAAGAAGTTGGAACCAGAAATTTGATGAAACAATAAAAGATTTTGGTTTCATCAAGAACCCGGAGGAACCGTTTGTGTACAAGAAAGTAGTTAAGGATGCTGTGACATTCTTAGTACTTTATGTTGATGACATCCTACTCATTGGGAATGATGTAGGGATGTTGCAGTCAACAAAGATATGGTTATCAGGTAGATTTTCGATGAAGGATTTGGGAGAGGCATCCTACATTCTTGGGATACAGATCTACAGAGATAGGTCTAAGAGAATGATAGGACTCACTCAATCAACCTACATCGATACCATATTGAAACGGTTTTCAATGGATGGGTCCAAAAGAGGACATCTACCCATGTGTCATGGAGTTTCTCTATCCAAGTCTATGTGTCCCAAGACTGATGAAGAGATAGAGAATATGACACATGTACCATATGCGTCAGCTATAGGTAGTATCATGTATGGGATGATATCTACCAGACCGGATGTAGCATTTGCTCTGAGTGTCACGAGCAGATATCAGTCTAATCCTGGTCAAATGCATTGGAAAGCCGTGAAGGACATTCTTAAGTACTTGCGAAGGACTAAGAATATGTTCATGGTTTATGGAGGACGAGAACTCAAATTGGAAGGCTATACCGACTCTAGCTTCCAAAGTGACGTGGATGACTCGAAGTCAACCTCTGGATTTGTGTTCATGCTCAATGGCGGTGCTGTCTCTTGGAAGAGTTCCAAGCAGGACACCACAGCGGATTCCACCACTGAGGCTGAATACATTGCAGCATCAGCTGCTGCTAAAGAGGCCGTTTGGATGAGGAATTTCGTCCAAGAGTTGGGCGTCATTCCTGAATTTGTTGGTCCAGTCCCGGTGTACTGCGACAACACGGGTGCCATTGCTCAAGCAAAGGAACCAAGGTCTCATCAAAGATCCAAACACGTACTGAGGAAATACCACATCATCCGGGAGATTGTGGAAAGAGGAGACATCACTGTCGAACGAGTGGCCTCTGCAGACAATATCGCTGATCCGCTTACTAAGCCTTTGCCAGGACCATTGTTTGACAAACATCGCGAAGCAATGGGTCTACGTAGTATGACTAGTTGGCTATAGGGCAAGTGGGAGATTGTAAGAGTGGGTGCCCAGTGAGCCAACTGTGTGGCTATGGGCTTTGATGACTCTTTGTATAAACAATCTTTTGTTTAATATTATTTACACTTTTATGGCAATGACTTTATATTACTTCATATTGTTATATTGTGATATACTATTGTTGTTTTGATAAAGACCTTGAATATACCATAGTGTATGTAAGATGTGGTAGAACATGGAGATGTCTATCATGAAATACATCTTATAGTCACTGTATATTCTAAACTGTTCCTAGTCGATTGAGCCGTCCGATAATAAGGATAAGGATCGCTCGAGTTTGAGACTAGCATTTGCGATGCGGAGTACCACGTTTCATTGGTAGGGAACATAGAGATGTTCGAAGCATGCAAATGGATATTCATAGGATGAATAATCGAACTACCCTATCCGAACTTTCCAAGTGGTTATCACTTATCGAGTGGATAAAGTCCGCGGTTTTGGTTGTACACCATTAGTCCTTACGACTTGAAACATCATGGAGACTCTATATACTAGTGCTGTGCTTTGACTCGTTTACCGACTCTATGGGGGTCATCAGGTGTCGAGATTGGGTACAGTTACGACACATATAGGAGTCGATGCATTGTTGTCAAGGATTCACCACATACTTGCGAGTGTGGATATCCTATGCGATCTGAGGAGATATTAGTGTGACGAATCTCTGGCCAGAGTACTTGATGTGATTTAAGAAATGGTTTCTTAGTAGCACATGCGATGTCACTAATTTGATCTTCAAGATGTATTGCATAGTTATCGAATCTTGAGCGACTCTCGATATACCAATGGTTGTTGATTCGATCGGGATATATGGATGAAGGGACCGTACTGTACGCTAACCAAAATCTACTGGTTCTTGTAGGCACTATCAGTGATACCTAGGGAATCATGGGGCGATGTTGCTAGGCGCTTTACCATGATTCGTTGGGCAAGTCGGAAAGTGTTGTTCCGAGTCACAAGGAGTTGTGAGCCCACGGCTAGCTGTATCCCTGAACCATTGAGGGTCACACAGTGTAATGGAGTTTTAATCCCCGTTGAGATAGTTAAATTTAAAGAGTTAAATTTAATGAACTAAGGAGTTGGACTTCTTAAATAAGAGTAAGGGAGTAGGATTTCCTAAAATGACATAGGGATGGACATTTTTGGAAACCACTGAATTCGGATTCAGGAAAATTTATTTTGACTTTAAAACGTGCAGAAATGGTTTCTGTGCACATTGGTGAAATCGTTTCATCAATCGGAGTCACGATGAATTTTATATTAATTTCTGAACGAGCGGGCTTTGCTTGTCGGGCCCTGACTTATGACTAATGGGCCCTAAGGTGTTAGTGGCCTGCATTATAAATAAGTTATTGCAGTACAGAAATTACACACAACAGGTCATAATTTTGAGAGACAAAATTTCGAAAACCCTAGCCCCTATTTCTCTCTCAATTCGGCCGATCACCCTCCCACTCTGTCAGAGAAATTTCGGTCTGTGATTTTGAATCGCAGTCAGGAATAACGAATCAGATTCGTTTAATCTCTTCGCAGAAAACTTCTGATAGATTTTCTAGTGCAATCTATCAGAGGGATTTAAAACCTCATTCGTGGACCTGATTGAAGGAGTTCATCAGTTCCTGGGAGATACAAGAAGCGCAGAGAAATCTGTGTGGTGTCCATTAATCTCGATTCGAGATTGAAGGTAAAATTTAATTAATTGTTATTTGAATTTTACACACACAATAATTTAATCGTTAAACGGTTGATACCCACACCATGGAATTGTTCCATGATAAAATTTTTAAACTTCCGCTGCACCGGGTATCAATCGTGATTGATCTGAGAGCCGAGTTTTCCAACAGTTCAGAAATTAATATAAAATTCATCATGACTCCGATTGATAAACCGATTTCACCAATGTGCACAAAAACCATTTCTGCACCTTTTAAAGTCAAGATAAATTTTTCTGAATCCGAATTCAGTGATTTCCAAAAATGCCCATCCCTATGTCATTTTAGAAAATCTTACTCCTCTACTCTTAAATAAGAAGTCCAACTTCTTTGTTCATTAAATTTAACTCTTTAAATTTAACTATCTCAACGGGGATTAAAAATCCATTACTCTGTGTGACCCTCAATGGTTCAGGGATACAGCTAGCCGTGGGCTCACAACTCCTTGTGACTCGGAACAACAATTTCCGACTTGCCCATCGAATCATGGTAAGAGCGTCTAGCAACATCGCCCCATGATTCCCTAGGTATCACTGATAGTGCTTACAAGAACCAATAGATTTTGGTTAGCGTACAGTACGGTCCCTTCATCCATATATCCCGATCGAATCAACAACCATTGGTAAATCGAGAGTCGTTCGAGATTCGATAACTATGCAATACATCTTGAAGATCAAATAGTGACATCGCATGTGCTACTAAGAAACCATTTCTTAAAACACATCATGTACTCTGGCCAGAGATTCGTCACACTAATATCTCCTCAGATCGCATAGGATATCCACACTCGCAAGTATGTGGTGAATCCTTGACAACAAAGCATCGACTCCTATATGTGTTGTAACTGTACCCAATCCCGACACCTGATGACCCCAATAGAGTCGGTAAACGAGTCAAAACACAGTACTAGCATATAGAGTCTCAATGATGTTTCAAGTAGTAAGGACTAATGGTGTACAACCAAAACCGCGGACTTTATCCACTCGATAAGTGATAACCACTTGGAAAGTCCGGATAGGGTAGTTCGATCATTCATCGTATGAATATCCATTTGCATGCTTTGAACATCTCTATGTTCCTTACCAATGAAACGTGGTACTCGGCATCGCAAATGCTAGTCTCAATCTCGAGCGATCCTTATCCTTATTAACGGACGGCTCAATCGACTAGGAACGATTTAGAATATACAATGACTATAAGATGTGTTTCATGATAGACATCCCCATGTACTACCACATGTTGGATAACTGGCGTTCAGATCAATCACGATTGATACCCGGTGCAGCGGAAGTTTAAAAATTTTATCATGGAACAATTCCATGGTGTGGGTATCAATCATTCAACGATTAAATTATTGTGTGTGTAAAATTCAAATAACAATTAATTAAATTTTACCTTCAATCTCGAAGCGAGATTAATGGACACCACACAGATTTCTCTGCGCTTCTTGTATCTCCCAGGAACTGATGAACTCCTTCAATCAGGTCCACGAATGGGGTTTAAATCCCTCTGATAGATTGCACTAGAAAATCTATCAGAAGTTTTTCTGCGAAGAGATTAAACGAATCTGATTCGTTATTCCTGACTGCGATTCAAAATCACAGACCGAAATTTCTCGGGCAGAGAACAGGGAGGGGACGGCCGAAAACTTTTGAGAGAGAGGAGGGTTTCGATTTTCTGTCTCAAAAATTATGAGCTGTTGTGTGTAATTTCTGTACTGCAATAACTTATTTATAATGCAGGCCACTAACACCTTAGGGCCCATTAGTCATAAGCTAGGGCCCGACAAGCAAAGCCCGCACGTTCAGAAATTAATATAAAATTCATCGTGACTCCGATCGATGAACCAATTTCACCAATGTGCACAGAAACCATTTCTGCACATTTTAAAGTCAAAATAAATTTTCCTGAATTCGAATTCAGTGGTTTCCAAAAATGTCCATCCCTATGTCATTTTAGGAAATCCTACTCCCTAACTCTTATTTAAGAAGTCCAACTCCTTAGTTCATTAAATTTAACTCTTTAAATTTAACTATCTCAACGGGGATTAAAACTCCATTACACTGTGTGACCCTCAATGGTTCAGGGATACAGCTAGCCGTGGGCTCACAACTCCTTGTGACTCGGAACAACACTTTCCGACTTGCCCAACGAATCAAGGTAAAGCGCCTAGCAACATCGCCCCATGATTCCCTAGGTATCACTGATAGTGCCTACAAGAACCAGTAGATTTTGGTTAGCGTACAGTACGGTCCCTTCATCCATATATCCCGATCGAATCAACAACCATTGGTATATCGAGAGTCGCTCAAGATTCGATAACTATGCAATACATCTTGAAGATCAAATTAGTGACATCGCATGTGCTACTAAGAAACCATTTCTTAAATCACATCAAGTACTCTGGCCAGAGATTTGTCACACTAATATCTCCTCAGATCGCATAGGATATCCACACTCGCAAGTATGTGGTGAATCCTTGACAACAATGCATTGACTCCTATATGTGTCGTAACTGTACCCAATCTCGACACCTGATGACCCCCATAGAGTCGGTAAACGAGTCAAAGCACAGCACTAGCATATAGAGTCTCCATGATGTT
This sequence comes from Henckelia pumila, assembly GCF_033568475.1. Lineage (NCBI taxonomy): Eukaryota > Viridiplantae > Streptophyta > Magnoliopsida > Lamiales > Gesneriaceae > Henckelia > Henckelia pumila. The sequence continues at coordinate 125,814,271 of NC_133120.1, read as the reverse complement.
TCAAGTCGTAAGGACTAATGGTGTACAACCAAAACCGCGGACTTTATCCACTCGATAAGTGATAACCACTTGGAAAGTCCGGATAGGGTAGTTCGATTATTCATCCTATGAATATCCATTTGCATGCTTCGAACATCTCCATGTTCCCTACCAATGAAACGTGGTACTCCGCATCGCAAATGCTAGTCTCAAACTCGAGCGATCCTTATCCTTATTATCGGATGGCTCAATCGACTAGGAACGGTTTTTAGAATATACAGTGACTATAAGATGTATTTCATGATAGACATCTCCATGTTCTACCACATCTTACATACACTATAGTATATTCAAGGTCTTTATCAAAACAACAATAGTATATCACAATATAACAATATGAAGTAATATAAAGTCATTGCCATAAAAGTGTAAATAATATTAAACAAAAGATTGTTTATACAAAGAGTCATCAAAGCCCATAGCCACACAGTTGGCTCACTGGGCACCCACTCTTACAATCTCCCACTTGCCCTATAGCCAACTAGTCATACTACGTAGACCCATTGCTTCGCGATGTTTGTCAAACAATGGTCCTGGCAAGGGCTTAGTAAGCGGATCAGCGATATTGTCTGCAGAGGTCACTCGTTCGACAATGATGTCTCCTCTTTCCACAATCTCCCGGATTATGTGGTATTTCCTCAGTACGTGTTTGGATCTTTGATGAGACCTTGGTTCCTTTGCTTGAGCAACGGCACCCGTGTTGTCACAGTACACCGGGACTGGACCAACAAATTCAGGAATGACGCCCAACTCTTGGACGAACTTCCTCATCCAAACGGCCTCTTTAGCAGCAGCTGATGCTGCAATGTATTCAGCCTCAGTGGTGGAATCCGCTGTGGTGTCCTGCTTGGAACTCTTCCAAGAGACAGCACCGCCATTGAGCATAAACACAAATCCAGAGGTTGACTTCGAGTCATCCACATCACTTTGGAAGCTAGAGTCGGTATAGCCTTCCAATTTGAGTTCTCGTCCTCCATAAACCATGAACATATTCTTAGTCCTTCGTAAGTACTTAAGAATGTCCTTCACGGCTTTCCAATGCATTTGACCAGGATTAGACTGATATCTGCTCGTGACACTCAGAGCAAATGCTACATCTGGTCTGGTAGATATCATCCCATACATGATACTACCTATAGCTGACGCATATGGTACATGTGTCATATTCTCTATCTCTGCATCAGTCTTGGGACACATAGACTTGGATAGAGAAACTTCATGACACATGGGTAGATGTCCTCTTTTGGACCCATCCATTGAAAAACCGTTTCAATATGGTATCGATGTAGGTTGATTGAGTGAGTCCTATCATTCTCTTAGACCTATCTCTATAGATCTGTATCCCAAGAATGTAGGATGCCTCTCCCAAATCCTTCATCGAAAATCTACCTGATAACCATATCTTTGTTGACTGCAACATCCCTACATCATTCCCAATGAGTAGGATGTCATCAACATAAAGTACTAAGAATGTCACCGCATCCTTAACTACTTTCTTGTACACGCAAGGTTCCTCCGGGTTCTTGATGAAACCAAAATCTTTTATTGTTTCATCAAATTTCTGGTTCCAACTTCTTGATGCTTGTTTTAGACCATAAATTGATCTCTGAAGCTTGCATACCTTATGCTTGCTTCCCATGGATGTGTACCCCTCAGGCTGCTTCATATAGATTTCCTCCTTAATGTCTCCATTAAGAAAAGAAGTCTTCACATCCATTTGCCATATCTCATAGTCATACCATGCAGCTATGGCAATAAGGATTCTTATGGACTTGAACATAGCAACTGGTGAAAAGGTTTCATCATAGTCAACTCCTTGCCTTTGAGTATAACCTTTCGCCACCAATCGCGCCTTGTAGGTCAATACCTTACCATCAGGCCCAAGCTTTCTTTTGTAGATCCATTTACACCCTATCGAAACAATTCCATCGGGAGGATCTACTAAAGACCAAACTTGGTTTGTATGCATCGAATCCAATTCTGACTGCATAGCTTCAAGCCATAAATTCGAATCTGCATCAGAAATTGCTTCCTTGAAGTTTCTTGGATCACATCCAATGTCGGGTTCATCTTGACCCCCTTCAAGAAGAAGACCATATCGAACTGGAGGTCTAGAAGTCCTCTCGGATCTTCTAGATTCAGACGTGTCCAGCAATGGTTCCTGAGGTGTAGGATCGTTATTTTGTATTTCGGGTTCTTCTCGAACTTATTCGAGTTCCATCATCTCGCCTTTCTTATCCAATAAGAACTCCTTCTCCAAGAAGGTGGCATTCCTAGAAACAAACACCTTTGTTTCAGCAGGATAATAGAAATAATATCCGATTGAGTTCTTCGGATACCCCACAAAATAACATAAGCTGGATCGACTATCCAACTTGTCTCCCACTGTCTGCTTCACGTAAGCAGGACATCCCCAAATCCTCAAGTACGAATACTTAGGAGCTTTGCCATTCCATAACTCGTATGGTGTTTTGTCCACTGCTTTAGTGTGGACGTTGTTCAACAACAATACCGCCGTTTCAAGCGCATAGCCCCAAAACGAAGGTGGAAGCTCAGTGAAGCTCATCATAGATCGAACCATGTTCAACAAAGTTCGATTACGACGCTCCGATACACCATTAAGCTGTGGTGTCATAGGAGGAGTCCACTGAGAGAGAATCCCATTCTCTTTCAGATAGTCCAAAAACTCGGTACTCAAGTATTCTCCACCTCGATCCGATCGAAGTGCTTTAATACTTTTACCTAGCTTGTTTTCTACTTCAGCCTTGAATTCTTTGAACTTTTCAAATGCTTCAGACTTATATTTCATCAAATATAAATACCCATACCTTGAATAATCATCAGTAAAGGTAATGACGTAGGTGTGGCCATGTTGAGTCTCTACTCTAAATGGACCACAAACATCTATATGGATCAAATCCAACAGATTTTGTCTACGCTCAGGTTTCCCCTTAAAAGGAGATTTAGTCATTTTTCCTTTTAGACAAGATTCACAAGTAGGTAGAGAGTTAATATCAGACATATCAAACATGCCCTCTCCCACTAGCTTGTTCATCCTTCTTGAGAAAATATGACCTAGCCTAGCGTGCCATAGGTTTGCCGGGTTTTGACTATCGTTTTTCCTTTTGTTTGTTGTAGCCGGTTTATCAACATAATTCATTGGAACGTCTTTTAGTTTTAAGTTGTATAGATCGTTTTCAAATTGTCCATTTCCAATTAAACATTCATTCTTGTAAATATTGCAAATCTCATTCACAAAATTGCAAGAATAACCATCTCTATCTAGCATAGAAACAGAAATAATGTTTTAATTAAATCTGGAACAAATAAAACATCTATCAAAAGTAACTTAAAACCGTTCTGCAAAAAATAAATATTTCCCATAGCTATGGATTTAACTCTGGAACCATTCCCGAGCCTTGACTGGGTCTCACCCATCCTTATCCTATTACTTCTTGTTATCATTTGCAACTCATTGCAAATATGAGATCTACATCTGGTATCCAATACCCAAGAAGTAGTATTAAGAAAAACATTTATTTCAATGTAAAACATACCCTTTGCAGTTCGCAACTGCTTGGGGTATTCCTTGCAGTTACGTTTCCAATTACCGGGTTTCTTGCAGTGATGGCAAACTTGTTTAGACTTGTCCAATTTTGCATGTAACATTTGGCCTTGAGATCATGGTCCAACCATTTCTCTAATTCGGCCAACCTTTCGGCAGTTACATCAGCCGGGGCTGTTTTCGGAGAAGCCTTTTCTAACACTTAGAAAATCTTTTTCCGAACTTAGGACAATCTTAACTTATGGAATCATTCTGTATTGTTTGCGTCAATAAGTTTGTTTTGTTGGAGAACAGAAACATGTGGATTACTGAGATAAAACAGACAATTATCGATGATTGTTTAAATAATTTACTAAGACATAAAATTGGCGAATTTTATTTTATGAATCTCACTCCCACTATTTTAACGATTTCACCACCCTCTAGTGAAAACGGGAAACTTTTTCCTTAGTGAGAACATGGAGTCCAATTGACAAACTTATGGTCCCGAATAATATCAGCCAACCATAATTCTCAAAAGGTAGAGCCCAATTGCTTCCAAAGCAACCCCCATGTGTTTACCTCATGTCCAATAAGGGCCCAATAATATGACGCCGTTTAAAGTGACATGTCAAGATGACCCATCAATATTAAGTTGTGATGGACGGTCGCCATGTGGATCCCCCAATAATATGAGCCGATCCCATGGGAGTTCCACCCAACTTACAACATTTGTCGATCCAATGTACAGCTTTCCGACGGACGGGCCCCCCCAATAATATGAGCCGGACCGTATCCGCGGGTAGCATCACATACATTGACCGTTGATGGAAGGTGGGAACATTTAAACAAATTTAAATTTCCTTTATTTATCTTGATATAAATTTTAAATCATATTTAAAATGAGGGATTTTTAATTATAAAAATATTTGTCTCATCATATTCATTTTATTGCATGCTTGCCGGATTCACGCAATTTATGTCTAAACATGCATACAATCATAATATCAAATATTATATAGGATGATCGATTCCATTTCTAATTGACCCGTGGTTGCCAATCACGGGTCTTAGTCCAATCCTAGGTAATATGCAGTATGCAATGCAATCCTATTACATGTGCTTCCAATTTACATTTCTTCAGTCTTTATTGTCTGCTGGGCCCACCGTCTTCAAATCTTGATCTCCCACTAAATCTAATGTATTTACAATAAATAACAATGACAAGTAGGGATACATTTTTAGGGGTGGGAACGGGCTATAAACCAAGCCCACTTTTATTACATATGACATTCATATCGGGCCATAAACCAGGCCCATTAATAAAACCAACAACAATAAAAACAAAATGTAAATTCCTAACATACACCTACAAAATTGGTCATGGCAATCGATCATCCTTATCCAATAACATTTAATTCAAAATTAATTTATTGGATAACATGCAGTGGCAATTCAAATTTAAACAAGATAAAATCATATTTTATATATAAAATCTCATTTCACATATAAAATCATATTTTATCTCTATATCAAATAAAATCATATTTTATCTATAAAATCCAATTTTACAAATAAAATCATATTTTACTCAATATATCATAAGATCATATCTTATCATCAATTGTACCAAAATAATTGATTTCAAAATTCAATTTACGGATAAAACATTAAAATTTTCCAAAAATTCAAATTTATCCAAAATCAATTTTAAAATTTACGGACTCGAACAATTCGATCCGAAATCTCGTGAACCAATCAAAAACAATTTTTGACCGGACCAAAAATAAAATTTTAACATATTAAAATTAATTTTTAATAAAAATAATAATTTTTCCCGCGGGCCGCCCAGGACACTCCCGGGCCGGCCCGCACCCGGGGCGCGGGCCGGGGGCAGCCCGGCTGCCCCCTTAGGGCAGCGACTATCGCTGCCCTGGCGGCGCCTGGTGCCGCCGCTGGGCGACGCCGTGCGTCGCCCTGGGCAGCGCCGAGCGCTGCCCTGCGCAGCGCCCAGCGCTGCCCTGGGCGGCGCCGTGCGCCGCCCTGGGCGGCGACGGTCGCCGTCCTGGGCGGCGCCATGCGCCCCTTTTGGGCGGCGCCGTGCGCCGCCCGGGGCAGCAACAATTGCTGCCCCACCGGGCAGCGATCCAATCACTGCCCGGGTTTTGCCCCGGAAAAAAAAAATTTTTTATTTAAAAATATTTATTTTGTTTTCCAAAAACCGAGATTCAAAAATTTTGTACAATCGATTAATTTAATCGTTTGATCTGAGCAACCTGGCTCTGATACCACTGTTGGATAACTGGCGTTCAGATCAATCACGATTGATACCCGGTGCAGCGGAAGTTTAAAAATTTTATCATGGAACAATTCCATGGTGTGGGTATCAATCATTCAACGATTAAATTATTGTGTGTGTAAAATTCAAATAACAATTAATTAAATTTTACCTTCAATCTCGAAGCGAGATTAATGGACACCACACAGATTTCTCTGCGCTTCTTGTATCTCCCAGGAACTGATGAACTCCTTCAATCAGGTCCACGAATGGGGTTTAAATCCCTCTGATAGATTGCACTAGAAAATCTATCAGAAGTTTTTCTGCGAAGAGATTAAACGAATCTGATTCGTTATTCCTGACTGCGATTCAAAATCACAGACCGAAATTTCTCGGGCAGAGAACAGGGAGGGGACGGCCGAAAACTTTTGAGAGAGAGGAGGGTTTCGATTTTCTGTCTCAAAAATTATGAGCTGTTGTGTGTAATTTTTGTACTGCAATAACTTATTTATAATGCAGGCCACTAACACCTTAGGGCCCATTAGTCATAAGCTAGGGCCCGACAAGCAAAGCCCGCACGTTCAGAAATTAATATAAAATTCATCGTGACTCCGATCGATGAACCAATTTCACCAATGTGCACAGAAACCATTTCTGCACATTTTAAAGTCAAAATAAATTTTCCTGAATCCGAATTCAGTGGTTTCCAAAAATGTTCATCCCTATGTCATTTTAGGAAATCCTACTCCCTAACTCTTATTTAAGAAGTCCAACTCCTTAGTTCATTAAATTTAACTCTTTAAATTTAACTATCTCAACGGGGATTAAAACTCCATTACACTGTGTGACCCTCAATGGTTCAGGGATACAGCTAGCCGTGGGCTCACAACTCCTTGTGACTCGGAACAACACTTTCCGACTTGCCCAACGAATCAAGGTAAAGCGCCTAGCAACATCGCCCCATGATTCCCTAGGTATCACTGATAGTGCCTACAAGAACCAGTAGATTTTGGTTAGCGTACAGTACGGTCCCTTCATCCATATATCCCGATCGAATCAACAACCATTGGTATATCGAGAGTCGCTCAAGATTCGATAACTATGCAATACATCTTGAAGATCAAATTAGTGACATCGCATGTGCTACTAAGAAACCATTTCTTAAATCACATCAAGTACTCTGGCCAGAGATTTGTCACACTAATATCTCCTCAGATCGCATAGGATATCCACACTCGCAAGTATGTGGTGAATCCTTGACAACAATGCATTGACTCCTATATGTGTCGTAACTGTACCCAATCTCGACACCTGATGACCCCCATAGAGTCGGTAAACGAGTCAAAGCACAGCACTAGCATATAGAGTCTCCATGATGTTTCAAGTCGTAAGGACTAATGGTGTACAACCAAAACCGCGGACTTTATCCACTCGATAAGTGATAACCACTTGGAAAGTCCGGATAGGGTAGTTCGATTATTCATCCTATGAATATCCATTTGCATGCTTCGAACATCTCCATGTTCCCTACCAATGAAACGTGGTACTCCGCATCGCAAATGCTAGTCTCAAACTCGAGCGATCCTTATCCTTATTATCGGACGGCTCAATCGACTAGGAACGGTTTTTAGAATATACAGTGACTATAAGATGTATTTCATGATAGACATCTCCATGTTCTACCACATCTTACATACACTATAGTATATTCAAGGTCTTTATCAAAACAACAATAGTATATCACAATATAACAATATGAAGTAATATAAAGTCATTGCCATAAAAGTGTAAATAATATTAAACAAAAGATTGTTTATACAAAGAGTCATCAAAGCCCATAGCCACACAGTTGGCTCACTGGGCACCCACTCTTACACCACATCTTACATACACTATAGTATATTCAAGGTCTTTATCAAAACAACAATAGTATATCACAATATAACAATATGAAGAAAGATAAAGTCATTGCCATTAATGAAAGTGTAAATTATATTAAACAAAAGATTGTTTATACAAAGAGTCATCAAAGCCCTTAGCCACAAGTTGGCTCATCGGGCACCCACTCTTTTAGTGAAATGAGGGTTGAATGACGGGCTTTCAGATTTGTGGAGAATTAACTTTTTGTAAGTAAACAAGGGATAATGTTGGATTAATAAACTCATCCTAAGTTTATCAAGCCAAGTAAACGCAACCATAATAAATATATATCATATCACGTTATTATAAGGTCAGTGTCATAGACAACCTTTTATATAATAACATTAAATTATATATTAATATAGTTAGTATATATATATATATATATAATAAATATATATCATATCACGTTATTATAAGGTCAGTGTCATAGACAGCCTTTTTTATAATAACATGAAATTATATATTAATATAGTTAGTATATATATATATATATATAATAAATATATATCATATCACGTTATTATAAGAACGGTGTCATAGACAACCTTTTATATAATAACATGAAATTATATATTAATATATATACATAAAAAATATATAAACAATAAAATAAATATACTTACTTGTTGAATATTTTTGTCTTCTCTTTGTGTTTTGGAGCGTCGAAAATTATAGAAAACCTTCGAGCGATCGTGCTGATAACGTGTTGTTGAAAAGTAAAACTTTGTGGTAAAAAGTAAAAACTCCAAAACTCAAAATATATCAAACTCTGCACTTTATAATATTTTTCTCTCAACTCAATTGTGTTTTTCTACACAAATGGAGAGACCTATTTATAGATCTCATTTGGAGATGAGTCCAAATATTAATACATCATCATCTACATCATCACACACTAATTTTTCACATTTTACAACTTAATATTCAGCATTCAACATTCAACATTCAACTTTCAATAATAATAATAATAATAATAATAATAATAATAATAATAATAATAATAATAATAATAATAATAATAATAATAATAACAACAACAACATATTTTCAACAAATATAATATTACTAATCTATTATCTATTACTATTTACTTTAATAAAGCAAGAGAGTGTACAATATCCATTTTTTGGTGTTTTATGTGAAGAATTTCCAAAAATGATCATATCCAATGAATTCAAAAATTGTAATTTATCCATTTCAATTTATTTTTATACAACTTTTCCACCCAACTTTTCCATCATTTAACATTTCACATTTGACATATTTCAATTTCAAATTTTTTATAATTAATTATCACCTATGTTAATTTAAGATTGATTTCTTTTTTAAAAAAATAACAAAATTTATTTATAAATTATTTTTTAATATAATAATTTGATAAACACACATATTGTGTGTACAATATGTTAGTTAGTATAAAATCAAAGGCCTTGCACCGACCTCTCGATCAGTTTGATATATCTTTTATCATTTTTTTCTTTTCACTAATTTTTATTCTTTTGTTCCCCAAATTTTCGTATTTAATATATAGCCCCAATCATTTCATTTTATTTGACAAATTTAATTGAAAGATAAAAAAAAATAGATTGTATACACATTATGTCTGAAACAATGTGTTAGTAAAATATTAAGTTTGAGGAACTTTTGGTAAGTGGGTACAACCAATGTTTTTAAAACTGGACCGAACCAGTCGGTTTGAACGCGAACCAGTCACGGGTCCGGTCCAAAATAATCTCAAAAATCGTTATTCCACTTAAATCGCTCGGAACCGGTCAAACTCGGTCAAAACCGGTTGGACCAGCCTTGAACCGGTTCGACTGGTTCACTAATTTTTTTCAAAAAAATATTTTATTAAAAAAATAATTTGTTTTAAAAATATTAAAATTTTAAAAAATATAATTATTTATTATTTCCCATAAAAATATATTTCCTTATTTAAAATTTAAAAGTTTTATTTTTGGTTACTTATACATAGAGGTGTCAAAATGAGTTAGGCTCGTCGGGTTGGTTCGTCTCGTCATATAAAATAAAGTGAGTTGGATTAGCAATTTCTCAACCCACCAAATGGCGGACCAGACCGCCCCCGCCCTTCCTAACGGTGGGATGTTGTGGGTTGCAAGTCTGTCCATCACAATCCGTCAAATTACACGTAAGTCTGTCTGGTTGGCTCGCCCCGTCACCTAAAATAGTTGGTTGGCTTGGTATTTTCCCAACCCACCTAAAATATGGGTCATCTCGCCCCGTCTAATGGTGGATTGTGGTGGGTTGTGGGTCGTCCGTCCCGCTAACCCGTTTTGACACTGTTGGGATCGGTTGGGGGGAGTGAAACTACTTGATAAAATGATCTCTTGATATTACTGCTGCAGTTGATCTATAAAATACTTAGTTTGGTTCAATTGAGGTTAGTCAACTAAATCTTTTCCTTTTCGTGTGTCAATGTCAATTGAAAAATAAATGTATTGTGCAGAATGATGTCAACTAACAGATTAGAACTTGTGATCAAATGGAATCGTGAGTGTGTATAAGTGATAAACTGAAAAATAAGAGACACAAGGATTTTATGGATGTTCGGAGATTTCAAAAACTCCTATGTCACCCCTTATTTCACTTCGGAAGGATTCACTCTAAAAGACTTTGACTATTACAATCAACTTGCAACAGCCCACTCCAAGACTAGGACTTACATACAATCGCTTATCCCAGAACTCCTAGACACTCAAGAACTCAGCTCTCAACTAATTCTTGTTACAATGAGGTTTGCAGCAGCTCAACTTATATATTATAGATACAACACTTGTTACAACTCAACACTTGGCAACAAATGATCTTTACTGATTTGATGTACTTGAATCTTGCGCTTGTGTTCTTCGACTTCTGATATAAATATTTGAAGTGATTCTGCTCGTGTTTCTCGACTGAATAGGTAAACTGAAGGAATTCAGTTTATCTCTGATATATTGAATGTGTATGCGAGAATTCTTGATAAGTCGGATTGTAGTAGCCCGTAACCAAAATCAGAAATTAAGGAATTAATCATAATTACTTGGATAGAGTTCGGAAGCTCCGAAGGTGAGTTCGGAAGTTCCGAACAGGATTGGAAGCTCCGATGCAGGATCGGAAGCTCCGATGGTATTACGTCAGGCATGACGTGTGGCAAGATCGGAAGCTCCGATCAGGATCAAAAGCTCCGATCACCCCTATCCGAAGTCAACAAGTGATATTTTGACACGTGGCAGATCAGGATCTTTGGAAGCTTTGATGGCAGGATCGGACGTTCCGATCGAGGTTCGAACGTTCCGATCGAGGATCAGAAGCTCCGATCGTTGTCTATAAATAGAAGGCCGAGAATTCATTTTCAATTGCCAATTTCGGATTTCCTATCTACTCTAGTCGTATTCGAGTTGTTCTAGCCTTCCTAGGCTTGACCCGGGAGTCGTCGAGGTGTTCGATAGTCGTAGCAGAGTTGTGCCCAAGTTCTGGAGGCATCGACATCAAAGGGCTAACGACGGACGAAGGTATAGCTTTTTCTTCCTATAAATATTTAGGAGTATGCAATAGCTTAGTTAAGGCTTTTAGAGCACTTTAATGATAGTAGTATCATTTGGCAGTGTAGAGCAGACTATAGGCGTGGACCTAGAGTTGGTAGAGCTTGCACTGTTTTGAGGTACGAAGTACTGTTCGAGATATCCTGACTGAGTATGCATGTATTATGTGACTGCATGATTTATATGTCATTGATTTATGCTACATTCATTTGCATACTGAGCTATCTCCTTCGAGATGTCTGTTAGTAGGGTTTTTCCCTATCCTGTTAGTGGTTGGACTTCCATCGATTTGGGTCCGGCTTATCCACTTGTATTATGGTATGGGAGCCACCTCCTGAAGAGACGGCACAGCGTGCTACATACCAGGGCCCGGTCTGTCTCTGTTATCTGATCCTTGACCTCGAGTTTATAGGGAGTTCACTTTGCATGCATGTATACTCATACTCTCGTACTGAGCGTTTTATGTTCACGTCTCGTACTCTGTGTTTCTGGACACCCTATTTGTAACGCCCCGTTTTTATCTTAAATGAGTTTATTTGAGTTAATCAGAGATTACAGAGTTCTCGAGCCAGTTTGATTTTGATCAGGGTCCTTTTTGCAAATTTTGGAAATTTCAGGGACTAAAACGCAAATATGGGATTTTATATATTATCTACACTTGGATTTGATTGGAGAAGCCTTCTTCTTCTTCCTCATTGCACGCCTCCTCCATTAGAGCCGCCCCCTTCTCATTCCAAGCTTTGGGATTTCAGTCCGAGCTCGATCCGTCCGTTGGAATTTATTTCTGAAGGCAGTTTAGCGATCACTGCAGCGAGAGCTTCGTTCTATCGTAAGTTTTTCTACGATCAGTTACATTCTAGTTTTTGGATGTTGTTAGAATCGTTCGAGATTCGAGTATGTTGTTCTAGACAGAGTTCTGATCGTTTATTATCTGTCGGTTTTGAATTAGAGCGACGTTCGGATTTGTTGTGATTTTTGGAAGCCATTTTCGAAAGTTTGAGTTTTGAGATTTGTTGGGATTGCCTTGTTGTTGTTGTATTAGCATTGTTATTAGATTATATCGGTATTGAACTGCTGTCTGCATTTTCGGTTTGTTCAGTTTTTAGCCGTTATGCCGTCGGTTTGAGTTTGGGATTTCGAACCGTTTTTGAGTTGTTGAACTTGGCTTGTAAGTTGATCATGGTTTTTAATCTTTGATTTGTATCTGAACAGATTCGTTTGGAGTTTGTCAAGCCCAGGGTTAACAGCATTTGTTCGTTTCAGAGATTTGGACGAAGAACGGTATAGATAATTACCTTGAGCCTTGTTGTTGTTTAGATTGGTTAGACTTTGATACAATCTTTTGTTGTAGCTTCCCAGAAGTTGGAACTACTGCCTTGAAAGGTAAAAACAGTAATCGATAGCGGGATAGCATACTCGGGACAGTTGGTTCTCGAGTTTCCCTTAAAAGCACATACTTGCATCTACACTTGTTCTAGCATGAGGAACTTGTGTCTTGTTGAATTGCTTGAGCTTTTATTATATGGCTATGTTTTATATTCTGTTATGCATTCATCTTGAGCCAACTTTGATTTCAGCGGGCAGAATAGCCCTTTTTGTTTAGACGTTTGGGAACTATAATTGAGTGGCCTAGGTCGTAGTCATTTCGCCTAGTGCTAGCATACTCATTATAGTTGCTCAAATTCTAGAGGAGTGGAATACGTGGCACCACCTCGATTGGGAGAGTCGGTGAGTGGTTACGTGATCTCATCCTCGGGATCCTAAAAGCACAGCAGAAATCCCTCGTTTATCAGATTTGATATCCCGGTTTAAAGACATGCATTTCATTACGTTGTTATTGATTTTGTTGTTGTTTTGAAAGCATGTTTGTTGTTGTATTACTTGTATGTTGCTTTTACTGGGATTATCATTCTCACCGGTTATCCGGTTGTTGCTTTGTTTTGCATGTGTACTTGGCAACAGGTGGGGGAGGATCAAGTCAGAAGAGGCATGGTTAGCTTTGAGGGAATGATGTAGAAGTGAGACTCGGTTTAGAAGTCTTGTTAGCATGACAATCTAGTTTATGTTTTGAAGCATGTTAAGAACTTGAACTTGGATTGGAAGTGGTCTTGCTTGTGGTTAGAACTCTTGTATTCTGTATTCGGCTTGTAATAGCTAGCATCAATGCGTGGATATATATTAGTTGGATCTTGTTAAAGTTCTTTTGGTTATGTTATTGCACTTTTGGAGGCTTGTTTTGAGCCAATTCAGCAGGCCATGTGTGAGACCCCGATTCTAAACTCGAAATAATTAAACATAATCGAACACGGTAAGTCGCGGGAACAAATAAAAAAAAAATTTTTTTTTTTTTTTTTTTAAAAGACAAGCCTCGCGCCCGCGCGAGGAGAGGCTCGCGCGCGCGCGGGCAAATGTACCCGAGCCACTCCAGGTAGCTCGCGTGCGCGCGAGGACAAGCCTCGCCCGCGCGCAGGCCAAACGAACAGAAAACAGGGGAACCTGGAGAAAATCAAGCCAAACACGAATCAAAACAAATCCAAGCTCCAACATACAATACAACACGAAGTCAGAACATACCACAAGTTCTAAATCCTTCCCGCAATACAAAACAAGTTGAGTTCTAAAATCAGAGTTCCAACGACTCAACAAAACTAATACAAGTTCAAAAGACTCGACCCTACGACGCGGAGTCTCACTTCTATCCATCTCACCCCAAGCTAACCAAGACGACTTGGTCCAGCTCCTGATCCTCCTGTTTCCAAGTTACACATACAAAACAAAGACAACAGCCGGAATAATCCGGTTAGAAATATAATTTCTAAGTAAAAAAAGACAGGCATGCAATATCAAATAAACACCTCGTATCAAAATCCACAAACATCAACAACTTCAAAGAAAAGGGATGTATGCATGACTTTAAAACTCGGGACTATCAAATCAGATAATCGAAATGTCAATCGATACTCGGTTGGGATCCCGGGGCTAAGTATTCACAACAACTCACCGACACACCCATTCGGGGTGGATGTCGCTCAACTCAACCCCTAGACTTCAGAGCAACTATAAGAAGTATTCTGGTACTTAGAAAAACTCGAAATCTAAGCCCACTTCAATATAGCTCTCTAAATCGTCTAAATTCAAACGAATTGAATAATCGGCTCAATATGAATGCAAGTGTAACAAGATACTCAAACAAGTTCACACAAGCAAATAAACATGTAGTATGTGATTTTCGGGGCTCGAGAATAAATCGAACTCGAGTATTCAACCCCATTCAATTCAAAGTCATATTTTACCTTTCGAGTCCGTCGAAGATTCAAATCTGAAAATAATAACGAACTCAAATAAATAATCAATCGAATCACAAAACTTCATAACAAGGAAATTCAATCAATATACCGTCTTCAATTCTCGACACGACTCAACTTCCAAGTTCAATCCAATTCCAAGACTCCAATCCAAATCTGAAAATGAAGAATATACGGATTCGATAACAATCTACCAATTCAATCAAACTCGGAAGTCAAACCAAAACAAAACAACCAATAATCCAAACTCGATTCCGACGGCATAACGGCTATAATCGGTCAAACCAAAAATCTCCGATAAAAACCAACAATCCCAAATCATCCAAAACAACTCCTCAATCAACAAACAAATAAAAAACCATCAAAATCCAACAAAATCTCACAACCCCATTTTCGAATTTAACTCCAAAAATCATATAAAATCCAAACTTCGTTCTTTTTCCGATTCGACTTCGAATACACGATCTATCCTAGCTCAAGAACAACATACTCCAAGATTATCAAATTCTAACAACCCAACAAAAACGAAGTTCAAGAGATCGTAGCAAAACTTACGTCCAAATGAAGCTCTCGTTGCGGTGATCGTGAAACTTAACTCGGAAAAGAAATCTAACGGTCGGATCGTGCGAATCGAACGGAAAGAAAGCTTGAAGAAACGGTTTCCATGGCTTCCGGGAGAGAGAGGAATCGAGAGAGAGAGTAGGGTAGGGGAGGAAGAGAGTATGGGGGGTATGGGCTTAGTCAACTAGGAGGGATAAAATAGTATAAAAATCCACTTTTTGCGTTTTGGTCCCTGAAACTCCCAATTAAATCAACTCAGTCCCAGCTCAAATAAATATCCAAAATAAAAAAATAATCAATTTTGCTAATCCGCAATAAATAATTTCAGGGCCTTACAATTCTCCTCCTCTAAGATTCGATTTCGTTCTCGAAATCTGACAGATCAAAACTGAAACAAGTAAGAACAAACGTTGCCTCATATCGGATTCGGTCTCCCAGGTTGCTTCTTCAACTCCATGACGACTCCACTGCATCTTCACCAACGGAATTGACTTGTTTCTGAGTTGCTTCTCTTTTCTGTCAAGGATCTGAATCGGTCTCTCGAAATAACTCAGAGTCTCATCCAACTCGGCCTCATCTGGCTGAAGAACGTGGGACGGATCCGGATGATATTTACGAAGCATGGAAACATGAAACACGTCATGGATTCCAGACAAAGAAGGGGGAAGAGCCAATCTGTAGGCAAGATCTCCTAACTTCTCCAGAATCTCATAAGGACCAATAAAACGAGGCGACAACTTCCCTCGCTTCCCGAATCTGACAGTACCTCGAAAAGGAGAGATCTTCAAGAAAACTCGGTCTCCTATTTCAAAACTCAGAGGTCGACGTCGAACATTTGCATACTTGGCCTGCCGATCCTGGGCTGTCTTCATCCTCATCTGAATAATCTTCACCTGATCGGCCATGTCACGAATCATATCGGGACCTAACTCAGGTGACTCTGAAATCTCATCCCAGAACAACGGAGATCTGCACTTCTTCCCGTACAAAGCTTCAAATGGTGCCATCCCAATACTCGTCTAAAAACTGTTATTGTACGAAAACTCTACTAAAGGCAAAGAATCCTGCCATCCTGAGCCAAAATCAAGTACCACGGCTCGAAGCATATCCTCCAAAGTCTGGATCGTACGCTCGGACTGACCGTCGGTTTGAGGGTGATACGCTGTGCTCAAGTTCAAACGAGTACCCAATGCTGCCTGAAGGCTGTGCCAAAAGTGAGAAGTGAACCTCAGATCTCTGTCTGATACGATCGACTTCGGCACACCGTGCAATCTCACCACCTCTCTAACATACAACTCGGCCATCTGGTCGTGGCGGTACGTCATGCGGTATGGAATGAAGCAAGCAGACTTCGTCAACCGGTCAACCACTACCCAAACTGCATCACAACCTCTGAATGAACGTGGTAGCTTCGTGACGAAGTCCATAGTGATGTGATCCCACTTCCATTCCGGAACAGGCAAACTGTGCAATAAACCTCTGGGCTTCTTCCTCTCGGCTTTCACCTGTTGACAATTCAGACAACGGGACACAAACCTCGTGACGGCTTCCTTCAACTGCTTCCACCAAAACTGAGTCTTCAAGTCGTTATACATCTTTCGGCCTCCAGGATGAACACTGAACCGACTGCAATGCGCCTCTCGAAGAATACGTTGTCTCAACTCAGAAACATTGGGCACAACAATACGGCTATTCACAAACATAACATCATCCCTGACCTGAAACTCGGAGTGGTGGCCTGATCGAACTCTCTCTATCGAACTCTGAATACTCGGATCTGACCTCTGTGCCTCTCTGATCAACTGAAACAACTCCGGCTCGGCCTGAATCGCAAAAAATCTGATGGATCTCCTATCGGTCTCAAACTCCAACCCAGAAGTACAACAATCTTCAATCAAACGAGAGACACCAATCGTAGAAAGAGATAAAGATTAAAGCTTCCTACTAAGAGCGTCTGCAGCTGCATTCGATTTTCCAGTCAAAATCCTTCAGCAGATCCATCCATCGCCTTTGTCTCATGTTCAGCTCGGACTGGGAAAACAAGTACTTGAGGCTCTTATGGTCAGAAAATATCTCAAACGACTCGCCATACAGATAATGGCGCCAAGTCTTCAAAGCAAACACGATTGCAGCTAGCTCAAGATCGTGGATTGGATAACGAGTCTCGTGAGGCTTCAGCTGCCTTGACGCATAAGCTATGACGTGCTTCCTCTGCATCAGAATGCATCCAAGACCACGGTGAGAAGCATCGCAATACACGGAGAAACCTCCAGTACCTGATGGAATAGACAAGATCGGAGCGTTGGTCAATCTCTTCTTCAGCTCAATGAAACTGGCCTCACACTGCTCGGACCAAACAAACGGTGCATTCTTCTGGGTCAACTGGGTAATCGGCTTTGCAATGGAAGAGAAGCCCTCGATAAATAGACGGTAATACCCTGCTAAACCCATGAAACTGCGAATCTATGGCACTGATGTCGGTCTCGGCCAATTCATAACTGCCTCGATCTTGCTGGGGTCAACAGATATTCCCTCTCCTGATACAATGTGGCCTAGAAGGTGAAGTAATAGAAACAACATCAAATAAAGGCTCAGCAAATAAATCATGAATCAAGACAAACCTTTCAGAAATGAAACAGTGAGAAGCTCCCGTATCAATCAACACAAACGCAGGATAACCAAAAATCGAACAGTTACCTGTTATCACGTCATTCGGGGCTGCATTGGCTTGATCCTCTGTCAATGCAAACACTCTCGCTTGTTGTCGAGGAGGTTGGTTCTGATTCTGATTACCTCCCTGACGAGTCTGCTGCTGGGGCTGAAAGGAATGAACTGCAGAAGATGACCTCTCGGGCTGAGCGGACGGTCGAGAAGAACTATCGCTCTGAGCTCTATCGGATCCCCGCTGAGAACAGACTCTAGCAAAATGACCCGGTTGCTGGCAGATGTTGCAACTACCAAACACACCACGGCACTGATCCGATGGATGGCGTCCTCCACACTTGCTGCATGATACTCCAGAGAACCCTGAACTCTGCCCAGAACTGAACTGTCTAGAACCACTGGAACTCGAGGAACTGTTCCCAGACTTCTTAAAAGTCTTCCCCTTCGGTCGATACTGATCTCGCCGGTTTCTGCCACTGTTGCCTCCATCAACCCTCTGAGACTGATTCGGTTGCGGAGAAGGTTGGTACTGATACTGAGACTGTTGAGGCTGAAACTGAACAGGCGGATTCTGAAAATATCTCTGCTGCTGCTGAGGAGCTGCCTGATTTCCTCGTTGCATCAAAATCCCAGCTTCGGCTCCCTTCGCCTGATCCATGGCATCAGCAAAGTTGTTGGGTCTCCCGGTATTGACTAAGGTAAAGATCTCCGGGTTCAAGCCATTAATGAAATGGTCGGCTTTGGCTTCCTCGTTATTGGCGACATGAGGTGCGAACCTCGAAAGGCTGTCAAACTTGCTCACATAGTCCTCGATGCTCAAATTTCCTTGCTTCAGATTCAAAAATTCGGCACCTTTCTCCTTACGATACGAGACAGGAAAGAACCGCTTGTAGAACTCAGTCTTGAATACACCCCAAGTAATCACGGTGCCTCGGTTCTCGTTCGCCCTCTTGGTTGTAGTCCACCATTTCTTGGCAACATCCTGCAACTGATGACTGACTAACTTGATTCTGCGGTCATCGTTGTAGTCAAGAGAATCGAAGAGTTCATCCATGTCATCTAGCCAACTCTCACAGTCGATGGAGTTCTCGGTACCAGTCAAGGTAGGCAGTCGAAACGATCGGAATCTTTTCAAAAGAGTCTCCATCGGGGTTGCAGTAGCATCAAACTCATCCATTCCTGTACTGTCCTGATCATTCGGAGGAGTTATCACTGGCGGCGGATTCTCAGTCGAAGGAGGAGTCAAAGGTGGTTGGTTCCTTCTCAAAGATCGTCGAGGTGCCATCTGATACCAAAGGGTTAGGACACAAAATCTCAAACACAATCTCAAACACATAACCTCGGTGTCCAAAACTCTGCTCTGAGTACCCAAGAATCTCAACAATATTCAGAAACGGATAATAGCACAAGGACAAATATATCTCACGAAATTCATGCTTTATGACTTAAATCACAATTCATGTAATTTTGATTAATTCAAGAATCGATAAAGCATGCTCGCACGTATTTAAAATAATCATTTAAATAAATCAAACACATGCGAGAATTCAATTCATGCGGACTCGATCTACCCCGCTCACTCTAGTTTGACTCCAAGAATCTTATGGCTTTGATACCACTTAATGTGAGACCCCGATTCTAAACTCGAAATAATTAAACATAATCGAACACGGTAAGTCGCGGGAACAAATCAAAAAAAAAATTTTTATTTTTTTTTTAAAAGACAAGCTTCGCGCCCGCGCGAGGAAGGGGCTCGCGCGCGCGCGGGCAAAAGTACCCGAGCCACTCCAGGCAGCTCGCCCGCGCGCAGGCCAAACGAACAGAAAACAGGGGAACCTGGAGAAAATCAAGCCAAACACGAATAAAACAAATCCAAGCTCCAACATACAATACAACACGAAGTCAGAACATACCACAAGTTCTAAATCCTTCCCGCAATACAAAACAAGTCGAGTTCTAAAATCAGAGTTCCAACGACTCAACAAAACTAATACAAGTTCAAAAGACTCGACCCTACGACGCGGAGTCTCACTTCTATCCATCTCACCCCAAGCTAACCAAGATGACTCGGTCCAGCTCCTGATCCTCCTGTTGCCAAGTTACACATACAAAACAAAGACAACAGCCGGAATAATCCGGTTAGAAATATAATTTCTAAGTAAAAAAAGACAGGCATGCAATATCAAATAAAAACCTCATATCAAAATCCACAAACATCAACAACTTCAAAGAAAAGGGATGTATGCATGACTTTAAAACTCGGGACTATCAAATCAGATAATCGAAATGTCAATCGATACTCGGTTGGGATCCCGAGGCTAAGTATTCACAAAAACTCACCGACACACCCATTCGGGGTGGATGTCGCTCAACTCAACCCCTAGACTTCAGAGCAACTATAAGAAGTATTCTGGTACTTAGAAAAATTCGAAATCTAAGCCCACTTCAATATAGCTCTCTAAATCGTCTAAATTCAAACGAATTGAATAATCGGCTCAATATGAATGCAAGTGTAACAAGATACTCAAACAAGTTCACACAAGCAAATAAACATGTAGTATGTGATTTTCGGGGCTCGAGAATCAATCGAACTCGAGTATTCAACCCCATTCAATTCAAAGTCATCTTTTACCTTTCGAGTCCGTCGAAGATTCAAATCTGAAAATAATAACGAACTCAAATAAATAATCAATCGAATCACAAAACTTCATAACAAGGAAATTCAATCAATATACCGTCTTCAATTCTCGACACGACTCAACTTCCAAGTTCAATCCAATTCCAAGACTCCAATCCAAATCTGAAAATGAAGAATATATGGATTCGGTAACAATCTACCAATTCAATCAAACCCGGAAGTCAAACCGAAACAAAACAACCAATAATCCAAACTCGATTCCGACGGCATAACGGCTATTATCGGTCAAACCAAAAATCTCCGATAACAACCAACAATCCCAAATCATCCAAAACAACTCCTCAATCAACAAACAAATAAAAAACCATCAAAATCCAACAAAATCTCACAACCCCATTTTCGAATTTAACTCCAAAAATCATATAAAATCCAAACTTCGTTCTTTTTCCGATTCGACTTCGAATACACGATCTATGCTAGCTCAAGAACAACATACTCCAAGATTATCAAATTCTAACAACCCAACAAAAACGAAGTTCAAGAGATCGTAGCAAAACTTACGTCCAAATGAAGCTCTCATTGCGGTGATCGTGAAACTCAACTCGGAAAAGAAATCTAACGGTCGGATCATGCGAATCGAACGGAAAGAAAGCTTGAAGAAACGGTTTCCATGGCTTCCGGGAGAGAGAGGAATCGAGAGAGAGAGTAGGGTAGGGGAGGAAGAGAGTATGGGGGGTATGGGCTTAGTCAACTAGGAGGGATAAAATAGTATAAAAATCCACTTTTTGCGTTTTGGTCCCTGAAACTCCCAATTAAATCAATTCAGTCCCGGCTCAAATAAATATCCAAAATAAAAAAATAATCAATTTTGCTAATCCGCAATAAATAATTTCAGGGCCTTACACCATGCGCGCCCGCGCGTCCCGCACTTCGTTTCGGAAGTTTTGGGCAGAGCTTCAGGCGCGCCCGCGCCTCGGGTGAGATTACTCCTTTAATTGTTGTTTAGAACCGAGGTCTCACATTAAGTGGTATCAGAGCGTTAAGATTCTTGGTCGAACTAGAGTGAGCGGGTAGATCGAGTCTGCGTGTATTGGCTCCTCGCATGTATTTGAATTATTTTAACTGTGTACTTAATTCCATGCGAGCATGCTTTATTATTGAGAATTATTGAATTACATGGTTATGTGATTTAATTTATAAAGCATGATCTACTTGAGATATAACTGTTTCTGTTATCGACTGGTATTCGGTATTCCAAGCGGTTGTAAGGGCACTGATTGTAGAGATTGAGATATCTCGTGTCCTAACCTTTGATTATCAGATGGGTCCTCGTCGAGTGATAAACAGAAACACA
This sequence comes from Henckelia pumila, assembly GCF_033568475.1. Taxonomy (NCBI): domain Eukaryota; kingdom Viridiplantae; phylum Streptophyta; class Magnoliopsida; order Lamiales; family Gesneriaceae; genus Henckelia; species Henckelia pumila. The sequence goes on along the minus strand of NC_133120.1, from coordinate 125,792,420 downwards.
CCGCCAGTTATCCCTGCGACTGAGCAAGCTAGCACTGAAGTTGATCAGTTGGATGCTTCAGCAACGCCTATGGAAACCTTGTTGAAGAGGTTTCAGTCGTTCAATCCGCCATTATTGATGGGTTCAGAAAATCCAGTTGACTGCGAGAGTTGGTTGGATGATATTGATCAGCTATTCGATTCCATTGATTACACAGATGACCGCAGAATCAGGTTAGTCATTCATCAGCTACGTGGGGTTGCTAAGAGCTGGTGGATCATGACAAAGAAAGCAATAGAGAATAGAGGTACGGAAGTTACTTGGACTCTTTTTAAATCTGAATTTTATAAGCGGTTTTTCCCTATCTCGTACCGTAAGGACAAGGGAGCAGAATTTGCCAATTTGAGACAAGGGAATCTGAACATCGAAGAGTACATTGCCAAGTTTGATAATCTGTTGCGTTTTGCACCACTAATTGCCGGAGATGAAGAAGCTAAGGAAGATCACTTCATAAATGGCTTGAATCCTGACATCTTCACTTTCGTAAACACTGCTAGGCCAGACAACTTTGCGGATGCCATGAATCACGCAAAGGGAGCAGAAGCAGGCTTGTGGAGGCAAAGAGGTAATCAGGTAGCACCTCAGCAGCAGAGGCAGTATCAGAACAAACCATCTCAGTATCAAAATCAGCCACCTCAGCATCAGAACCATCAGCAGAGGTATGAGGGTGGTAACAGTGGGGGAAACAGAAAGGATCAGTACAAGGCAAGAGGTAAGCAGTTCAAGAGGCAGGGGAACAGTTCGTCCAGTTCCAGTGGTTTGAAGCAATTCGGTTCAGGACCGAGTTCTGGGTCATCATCCTTGTACTGCAGCAAGTGTGGAGGAAGACACTCACCGGATCAGTGTGTGGGAGTCTTCGGTAATTGTAACACGTGTCAGCAACCGGGACACTTCTCTAAGGTGTGCCCTCAGCGTAATAGAGATAGAGCTCAGAGTGGGAGTTCATCTAGACCTGCAACTCAGCCTGAGAGGCAGTCTTCTGCAGTGCACTCTTTCCAGCCTCAGCAGCAGAACAGACAGGGAGGTAGTACCAGTGCAAATCAGCCTCCGAGACAGCAAGCACGAGTCTTTGCTCTGACAGAGGATCAGGCTCAAGCAGCACCTGACGATGTTTTAGCAGGTAACTGTTCGATTTTCGGTTATTCTGCTCATGTCTTGATAGATACGGGTGCTTCCAATTCTTTTATCTCTGAGAAATTCGTATTATTGCATGCTTTTCCAACTGAATTGTTGCCTACAGTAGTAGCTGTTACTTCACCTTTGGGTGGAGGAATTGTTTCTGTCAGATTAGTCAGGAACTGTGAACTGTGTTTTGAAGGAAATTTGTTAGAATTCGACTGTATTGTACTTGGACTGTCAGATTTTGATTGTATTGTCGGGATAGATGCTTTAACCAAGTACAGGGCGACAGTCGATTGTTTCCAGAAAGTTTTCAGGTTCAGACCTGAAATGGCAGACGAGTGGAAATTCTTTGGTAAGGGTTCTCGATCTAGAATTCATTTGATTTCAGTGTTATCTATGACTCATTTTCTACAGAGAGGTGCAGAAGGATTTTTGGTTTATGCGGTTGATGTACTGAAATCTAGCCCAGCTTTGGTAGATTTACCGGTGGTTAGAGAATTTGCTGATGTGTTCCCGGAAGATGTTCCTGGTTTGCCACCTATTCGAGAAATCGAATTCAGCATTGACTTAGTGCCAGGTACTCAACCTATTTCAAAAGCTCCTTATCGTATGGCACTTGTTGAATTAAGAGAGTTGAAGGAGCATCTTGAGGATTTGATTGCCAAGGGATACATCAGACCTAGTGTATCTCCTTGGGGTGCTCCTGTTCTATTCGTTCGGAAGAAGGATGGTTATATGTGGCTCTGTATCGACTACCGTCAATTGAATCAGGCTATAGTTAAGAACAGGTATCCTTTATCCCGAATAGATGACTTGTTTGATCAACTACAGGGTTCTTCTGTCTACTCTAAGATTGATCTGAGGTCAGGTTATCACCAGTTGAGAGTGCGAGAGGAGGACGTTCCTAAGACCGCATTCAAAACAAGGTATGGTCATTTTGAGTTTATAGTCATGCCGTTCGGTTTGACTAACGCCCCCGCGGTTTTTATGGGTTTGATGAACCGTATCTTTCAGCGTTATTTAGATGAGTTCGTCATTATCTTTATCGATGATATTCTTATCTACTCGAAGAACCGTACTGACCATGCAGAGCACTTGAGGACCGTATTACAGATTTTGCGAGTTGAGCAGTTGTTTGCCAAGCTGTCGAAATGCAAATTTTGGTTAGATCGAGTTGTCTTTCTCGGTCATATTATTTCTGAAGATGGGATTTCTGTCGATCCCAGCAAGATTGAAGCGGTTATGAATTGGCCTAGACCTTCTTCAGTGCCGGAGATCCGAAGCTTCATGGGTTTAGCTGGTTATTACCGTCGTTTCATCGAGGGTTTCTCGCCTATTGCCAAGCCAATTACCCAGCTGACTCAGAATAATGTGCCTTTTGTTTGGACTCCAGATTGTGAGGCTAGCTTTGTTGATCTGAAGAGGAGACTGACCAGTGCTCCAATTCTTTCTATTCCGAAGGGTAATGGAGGTTTCACAGTCTATTGTGATGCTTCTAACCGAGGCTTGGGTTGTGTTCTTATGCAGCATAAGCATGTGATAGCGTATGCATCGAGGCAGCTGAAACCGCATGAGACTCGTTATCCGGTCCATGATCTTGAACTAGCTGCAATCGTCTTTGCTCTGAAGATCTGGCATCACTATCTTTATGGTGAGTCTTTCGAGATCTTTTCTGACCATAAGAGCCTTAAGTACTTGTTTTCACAGGCAGAGCTAAATATGAGACAGAGAAGATGGTTAGATCTGTTGAAGGATTTCGACTGTGAAATCAAGTACTATCCGGGGAAGTCTAATGCAGTTGCAGATGCCTTGAGCCGAAAGCTTTGTTCATTATCTTTTTCTACTATCGGTGTTTCTCAGTTGATCGATGATTTTTGCACTTCTGGTTTAGAGTTTGAAACATATAGGGAGACTATCAGAGTGTTTGCTATTCAAGCCGAGCCAGAGTTGTTTGTTGCAATCAGAGAAGCACAGAAGTCTGAGCCGAGCATCTAGATTTCAGTAGAGAAAGTCATATCGGGTCATCAGTCTGAATTCCAGGTTAGAGATGTTGTTTTGTTCGTGAATAACCGTATTGTTGTGCCTGATATTTCGGAGTTGAGACAACGTATTCTCCGAGAGGCTCATTGTAGTCGGTTTAGTATTCATCCTGGAGGTCGTAAGATGTACAACGATCTGAAGAACCAGTTCTGGTGGAAGAGAATGAAGAGCGACGTAGCGAGGTTTGTATCTCGGTGTTTGAATTGTCAACAGGTGAAAGCAGAACGGAAGCAACCGGGAGGTCTGTTGCACAGTCTATCTGTTCCTGAATGGAAGTGGGATCACATTTCCATGGATTTCTTCACGAAGCTACCACGATCCGTTCGAGGATGCGATGCCATTTGGGTAGTGATCGACCAATTGACGAAGTCTGCATGTTTTATTCCGTACAGGATGACGTATCGTCATGATCAGATGGCTAAGTTGTATGTTAGCAATGTTGTGAGATTGCATGGTGTGCCGAAGTCGATCGTTTCAGACAGAGATCCTAGATTCACTTCTCACTTCTGGCACAGTCTTTAGGGGGCACTTGGTACTCGATTGCATCTGAGTACAGCTTATCATCCTCAGGCCGATGGACAGTCAGAGCGGACTATCCAGACGTTAGAGGATATGCTGCGAGCGGTAGTGCTAGATTTTGGCACTAGTTGGCAGGATTCTTTGCCTCTTGTCGAGTTTTCTTACAACAACAGCTTCCAAGCGAGTATCGGTATGGCGCCTTTTGAGGCATTGTACGGTAAGAAATGCCGATCTCCGTTAATTTGGGATGACTTGTCCAAGTCACCAGATTTGGGACCGGATATGCTTAGAGATATGGCATAACAGGTTAAGATCATTCAGACCAGAATGAAGTCAGCTCAAGATAGACAGGCGAAGTATGCGAATGTCAGGCGTAGACCTCTGAGTTTTGATCAAGGAGACCGAGTCTTTCTGAAGATTTCTCCGTTCAGAGGCACTGTCAGATTCGGTAAGAGAGGGAAATTATCTCCGAGATTCATCGGGCCGTACGAGATTCTCGAGAAGATAGGCGATCTTGCCTACAGGCTTGCACTTCCTCCGTCTTTATCTGGTATTCATGACGTTTTTCACGTCTCTATGCTGCGAAAGTATCATCCAGATCCTTCTCATATCCTTCAGCCTGACGAAGCCGAGTTAGACGAGACTCTGAGCTACTTTGAGCGACAGATTCAGATCCTTGATCGGAAGGAGAAGAAACTCAGAACCAAGTTGATTCCGTTAGTGAAAGTGCAGTGGAGCCGTCACGGAGTCGAGGAAGCGACTTGGGAGACAGAGTCTGACATGAGACAGCGTTTTCCAGATTTATTCGGATGACGTGAGTTCTTTTTACTGTCTTTAGTTCTTTATTCTATCTTATGAGTTGTGGTTCTCGTTGATTTCGAGGATGAAATCTGTTCTTAGTGGGGGAGAATTGTAACGCCCCGTTTTTATCTTAAATGAGTTTATTTGAGTTAATCAGAGATTACAGAGTTCTCGAGCCAGTTTGATTTTGATCAGTGTCCTTTTTGCAAATTTTGGAAATTTCAGGGACTAAAACGCAAATATGGGATTTTATATATTATCTACACTTGGATTTGATTGGAGAAGCCTTCTTCTTCTTCCTCATTGCACGCCTCCTCCATCAGAGCCGCCCCCTTCTCATTCCAAGCTTTGGGATTTCAGTCCGAGCTCGATCCGTCCGTTGGAATTTATTTCTGAAGGCAGTTTAGCGATCACTGCAGCGAGAGCTTCGTTCTATCGTAAGTTTTTCTATGATCAGTTACATTCTAGTTTTTGGATGTTGTTAGAATCGTTCGAGATTCGAGTATGTTGTTCTAGACAGAGTTCTGATCGTTTATTATCTGTCGGTTTTGAATTAGAGCGACGTTCGGATTTGTTGTGATTTTTGGAAGCCATTTTCGAAAGTTTGAGTTTTGAGATTTGTTGGGATTGCCTTGTTGTTGTTGTATTAGCATTGTTATGAGATTATATCGGTATTGAACTGCTGTCTGCATTTCCGATTTGTTCAGTTTTTAGCCGTTATGCCGTCGGTTTGAGTTTGGGATTTTGAACCATTTTTGATTTGTTGAACTTGGCTTGTAAGTTGATCATGGTTATTGATCTTTGATTTGTATCTGAACAGATTCGTTTGGAGTTTGTCAAGCCCAGGGTTAACAGCATTTGTTCGTTTCAGAGATTTGGACGAAGAACGGTATAGATAATTACCTTGAGCCTTGTTGTTGTTCAGATTGGTTAGACTTTGATACAATCTTTTGTTGTAGCTTCCCAGAAGTTGGAACTACTGCCTTGAAAGGTAAAAGCAGTCATCGATAGCGGGATAGCATACTCGAGACAGTTGGTTCTCGAGTTTCCCTTAAAAGCACATACTTGCATCTACACTTGTTCTAGCATGAGGAACTTGTGTCTTGTTGAATTGCTGGAGCTTTTATTATATGGCTATGTTTTATATTCTGTTATGCATTCATCTTGAGCCAACTTTGATTTCAGCGGGCAGAATATCCCTTTTTGTTTAGACGTTTGGGAACTATAATTGAGTGGCCTAGGTCGTAGTCATTTCGCTTAGTGCTAGCATACTCATTATAGTTGCTCAAAGTCTAGAGGAGTGGGATACGTGGCACCACCTCGATTGGGAGAGTCGGTGAGTGGTTACGTGATCTCATCCTCGGGATCCCAAAAGCACAGCAAAAATCCCTCGTTTATCAGATTTGATATCCCGGTTTAAAGACATGCATTTCATTACGTTGTTATTGATTTTGTTGTTGTTTTGAAAGCATGTTTGTTGTTGTATTACTTGTATGTTGCTTTTACTGGGATTATCATTCTCACCGGTTATCAGGCTGTTGCTTTGTTTTGCATGTGTACTTGGCAACAGGTGGGGCAGGATCAAGTCAGAAGAGGCATGGTTAGCTTTGAGGGAATGATGTAGAAGTGAGACTCGGTTTAGAAGTCTTGTTAGCATGACAATCTAGTTTATGTTTTGAAGCATGTTAAGAACTTGAACTTGGATTGGAAGTGGTCTTGCTTGTGGTTAGAACTATTGTATTCTGTATTCGGCTTGTAATAGCTAGCATCGATGCGTGTTCTTCACTTTTATGTATTTAAATGCTATGTTGTTGGATATATATTAGTTGTATCTTGTTAGAGTTCTTTTGGTTATGTTATTGCACTTTTGGAGGCTTTTTTTGAGCCAATTCAGCAGGCCATGCGCGCCCGCGCCTCGGGTGGCGTGCCCGCGCGTCCCGCACTTCGTTTCGGAAGTTTTGGGCAGAGCTTCAGGCGCGCCCGCGCCTCGGGTGACGCGCCCGTACGTCCCCTTTTAAAAAATAAAAAAAATAAAAAAATGCTCTTGGCTTTTAATTACTCCTTTAATTATTGTTTAGAACCGAGGTCTCACACTATTCCATGGGGCAGGTTTGCGATTGGACGAGGCGGGTGGATTCAAGAGGGGCTAGTCAGTGGTTGACCAGCTGGAGCTTCATCTAGGTTTTATTTCTGTTGTTTTGATGTTGATACAGCTATTCGATTTGGTTGTATATTATTTGGATAAATTACAGATTCCTTTACTTGAGATTGTATAATGTTTATGGTTTCCGCAGTTTTATTCTGATATCCGTTTAATTAAGTTAATTGCATGCATAAGTTCTGTTAGTAGGTGATCTGGGTAAGGGTCACTACATTTATGGTATCAGATCATGTAAAAGTATTCTTGGGATTTAGTCTTATCATGAGGTATTTTTGTAGATGGCAGATCGTGATGACCAGAGTTCTCATGGCAGTATTGGTGGGCGTTGGGGTGATGTCGACCGAGAGCATCGTCGAGAACGGCGTCATCGTCATCATGACGACGAGCGTTTCACTGTGCATCGATTCTTAGCTATGGGTCCTAAGCCCTTAGTTGGAGGTGAGTCTCCGGAGGATGCGGAGAACTGGTTAGACCGCATGGAGATGACTTTTCAGACTTTCCAATGCACCGAGGAGCAGAAGATGGAGACCCTGGGTTATCTTCTGGAAGGACGTGCGCGCAGGTGGTGGAGGTTTACTTCTGCACCTTTTGTTGTGGCGAGAGGAGTGGCCACCTGGGCCGAGTTCCGCACAGCTTTTCAGAAGCTGTATTTTCCTCCTGCACTCCGTCAGTCGAAGGCAGGCGAGCTACTGATTCTGCGACAGGGAGCCATGTCTATCGATGAGTATCAGCAGAAGTTCTTTGATCTGCTATCCTATTGCCCCGAGATTGCCGACAGCTCTGGGATGAAGTATAATCTGTTCCTTCAGGGCCTTAACCCTGAGATCCATGACCGTGTGGCGGTTGGCGACGACATGTCCTACGAGGGTTTGGTTAGCCGTTGTCACCAGGCGGAGGACAGCATTCGGCGGAACAGGTCTTTCCCTCAGTCGAGGCCTGCTAGTTCTTTGGGTCCCCGTGCCCAAACTTTTAAGAAGTCTGGATCTACTTCTTCCTCTGGTTCTGGAGGTGTTGTCCGTTTCGGTAAGAAGGACAAGTGTGATCACTGTGGGAAGAACCATCCATCCGACAAGTGCCGCAGAGCTTCTGGAGCTTGTTTCCTTTGTGGAGAGACTGGTCATATCCGGAGGGATTGTCCACTGTCTGGGGGAGGCGGTTCTGGTTCTGGTTTAGGATCTGGTTCTCAGGCCACCGTTCAGCAGCGGTCGCAGGGACAGCCTGCTGGGAGTTCTCATTTGAGGCCACGAGCTTCTGGCCAGGTGTTTGCCTTGAGACATGATCGGGCAGTGGAGGAGAATGAGAAAGTCATCGCAGGTACATTTCTGCTTTTGGTATACCTGCTCTTGTACTTATTGACACTGGTGCATCTCATTCCTTCATTTTTGCACGTTTTGTTAAGAGGCATAAGTTACCATGCATTGCACTAGACGTAGTGATGTCTGTTTCTACTCCGATGGGCCAATCTGCTTTGGCTAAGCGTCTAGTGATGGGTTTCCCTTTAGAGTTCGAAGGGAACATTCTGTTAGCGAATCTCATGGTCCTGGCGATGGACGACTTTGATTGCATTCTGGGAATAGATATGTTGACTACCTATCGAGCTTCAGTGGACTGCTATCAGAGATTATTACGCTTTCATCCGGAGGGGAGTGAGAGCTAGTTTTTCTATGGTGAGGGAGCGCAACCCCCGATGCCTTTGGTATCAGCTTTGAGAGCCTGTCGAGCTCTAGAGTCTGGCGAGGAAGGCTACCTTATCTATGCAGTTGATTTGTCCGCTGAGAGTATTGGGATAGAGAGCATTCCTGTTGTGGATGAATTTCCAGATGTATTTCCTGATGAGATTCCGGGTTTTCCTCCTACTAGGGAAGTCGAGTTTGGCATAGAGTTGATGCCGGGTACTTCACCTATTTCTCGAGCACCGTATCATCTGGCTCCGTCAGAGATGCGTGAATTGAAGAATCAGCTACAGGATCTTTTGGACAAGGGGTACATTCGTCCTAGTGTATCTCCTTGGAGAGCTCCTGTTCTCTTTGTAAAGAAGAATGATGGGTCGATGCGGTTGTGCATTGACTATCGGCAGCTAAATCGAGTCACTGTGAAGAACAAGTATCTGTTGCCTCGTATTGATGACTTGTTTGATCAGCTGCAGGGCACGTCAGTTTACTCCAAGATTGACTTGAGATCTGGGTATCATCAGTTGAGAGTCCGTGATCAGGACGTAGCCAAGACTGCATTCCGTACTCGCTATGGGCATTACGAGTTCCTAGTGATGCCATTTGGTTTGACTAATGCGCCGGCTATATTCATGGATTTGATGAACCGTGTCTTCAGGGAGTATTTGGACAAGTTTGTCATGGTCTTCATTGACGACATCTTGTTGTATTCGCGTAATACGGAAGAGCATGTTTCTCACTTGCGATTGGTACTGCAGACTCTTCGAGATGAGCAGTTGTACGTCAAGCTGAGCAAGTGTGAGTTTTGGATGGATAGAGTGGTCTTTCTTGGCCATATCATATCCAGGGAGGGGATTTCTGTTGATCCAAGCAAGATTGAAGCAGTGCTTAATTGGTCGCGTCCGATGACAGTTGCTGAGATCCGTAGTTTTCTGGGTCTATCAGGGTATTATCGTCGCTTCATTCTGAACTTCTCTCAACTAGCTCGACCTTTGACGCAGCTTACCCGCAAGGGTGTGGATTTCGAGTGGTCCTCCGAGTGTGAGGAGAATTTCTGTGAGCTTCGACGGCGGTTGACTTCTGCGCCGGTGTTGGCATTACCGTCAGGATCTGGAGGGTATGTGGTATACACGGATGCTTCTCTTCAGGGGTTAGGTTGTGTTCTGACTCAGAATGGGCATGTGATCGCATACGCTTCTAGACAGCTGAAGTTTCATGAGGACAACTATCCAGTCCATGATTTGGAGTTAGAAGCCATTGTGTTCGCTTTGAAGATCTGGCGTCATTATCTGTATGGCGAGAAATTTGAGATCTTCACTGACCATAAGAGTCTCAAGTATTTGTTCACTCAGGCGGAGTTGAACAGGAGGCAGAGACGTTGGATGGACTTGCTTAAGGACTATGATTGCGAGATAAAGTACCATCCGGGAGCTGCTAATCTCATCGCTGATGCTTTGAGTCGCAAGGTGCGACTATCCGCACTTCAGACTTGTTCGATGTCTAGTGCGATCAGTGACTGTTGTACTTCAGGTTATACCTTCAAGCATAAGAAAGGTATGCAGAGTATCCAGATGTTTGCGATATTATCTGAGCCAGCTTTGTATTCGCGGATCCGAGATGCTCAGATGTCTGATTCGAAGACCCAGCGTTTAGTTCGTCTAGCTAACGAGGGTAACTCATCTGGATTTCATTATCAGTCAGATGGCTTTCTGTGTTTGTCTGGTAGGCTTGTGATTCCGCAGGATAAAGAGTTGCGAGAGGAGATTTTGTCTCAGGCACATCGCACTAAGTTGAGTATTCATCCTGGGAGCAACAAGATGTACAAGGATCTACGTACTCGTTTCTGGTGGAAGGGAATAAAACGCAGTGTTTATCAGTTTGTTTCGAGATGTTTGGTGTGTCAACAGGTCAAGGCAGAGCACCGACGACCTGGAGGATTGCTTCACAGTCTGCCTATTCCTGAATGGAAATGGGAGTTTATCACAATGGACTTTGTGACCCATTTGCCGGTATCCCCAAGGAACTGTGATGCTATCTGGGTTGTGGTGGACCGACTCACCAAGTCAGCGCATTTCATTGCCTATAGCCGAGAGTACTCTGTGGATCGCATGGCTCGGCTGTACATTCAGGAGATCGTTCGACTTCATGGAGTGCCTGTGAGCATTGTCAGCGATTGAGACCCCAGGTTCACTTCTAGGTTCTGGGGGAGTGTTCAGCGTGCGATGGGTACTACTCTCAGTTTGAGTACTGCCTATCATCCGAAGACAGATGGTCAGTCGGAGCGCACTATCCGTACTTTGGAGGATATTCTTAGAGCGTGCGTCATGGATTTTGGTTCAGCCTGGCAGGATCATTTGCCATTGATCGAGTTCGCGTACAACAACAGCTATCATACTAGTATTGGGATGGCACCTTTTGAGGCATTGTACGGGCGACGTTGTCGTACTCCACTCTTCTGGGAAGAAGTGGGGGAGAGACAGGCTGAGGGACCGGAGCTTATCCAGCAGGCGATAGACATTGTTGATCAGATCAAGAAACGGATTAAGACTGCACAGGATCGTCAGGCCAGCTATGCTAATATCAAGCGTAGGCCTTTGCAGTTCGATGTCGGGGAGAAAGTGTTTCTGAGAGTGTCACCTTTCCGCAAGATTCTCAGATTCGGCCTTAAGGGCAAGTTATCTCCCAGGTTTATCGGTCCGTTTGAGATCTTGGAGAGCATTGGCGATTTGGCTTATCGACTAGCTTTGCCACCGCATCTATCCGGTTTTCACGACGTGTTCCACGTATCTCTGTTGCGACGGTATGTGGCGGATGAATCTCATATTCTGCAGCGGTCTGAGGTTCAGGTGAACAAAGATTTGACCTATGTTGAGAAACCTATTCGTATCCTGGATTATAAGGATAAGGTTTTACGGAACAAAGTCATTCCTTTGGTTTTAGTTCAGTGGCAGTGCCGAGGCACTGAGGAAGCTACTTGGGAGCTTAAGGACAGGATGCGTGAAGACCATCCTGAGTTGTTTTGATTTCATTCTTAAGTTGTATTCAGTTGCAAACTCTGTAAACGTTTGATTTGAATAAAGAATGTTTCTAATTACTGTATTTCATTCAGTACTTAAGATCTGATTTCGAGGACGAAATATCTTAAGTGGGGGAGAATGTAGTAGCCCATAACCAAAATCAGAAATTAAGGAATTAATCGTAATTACTTGGATAGAGTTCGGAAGCTCCGAAGGTGAGTTCGGAAGTTTCGAACAGGATCGGAAGCTCCGATGCAGGATCGGAAGCTCCGATGGTATTACGTCAGGAATGACGTGTGGCAAGATCGGAAGCTCCGATCAGGATCGGAAGCTCCGATCACCCCTATCCGAAGTCAACAAGTGATATTTTGACACGTGGCAGATCAGGATCTTCGGAAGCTCCGATGGTAGGATCGGACGTTCCGATCGAGGTTCGGACGTTCCGATCGAGGATCGGAAGCTCCGATCATTGTCTATAAATAGAAGGCCGAGAATTCATTTTCAATTGCCAATTCCGGATTTCCTCTCTACTCTAATCGTATTCGAGTTGTTCTAGCCTTCCTAGGCTTGACCCGGGAGTCGTCGAGGCGTTCGATAGTCGTAGCAGAGTTGTGCCCAAGTTTTGGAGGCATCGACATCAAAGGGCTAACAACGGACGAAGGTATAGCTTTTGCTTCCTATAAATATTTAGGAGTATGCAATAGCTTAGTTAAGGCTTTTAGAGCACTTTAATGATAGTAGTATCATTTGGCAGTGTAGAGCAGACTATAGGCGTGGACCTAGAGTTGGTAGAGCTTGCACTGTTTTGAGGTACGAAGTACTGTTCGAGATATCCTGACTGAGTATGCATGTATTATGTGACTGCATGGTTTATATGTCATTGATTTATGCTACATTCATTTGCATACTGAGCTATCTCCTTCGAGATGTCTGTTAGTAGGGTTTTTCCCTATCCTGTTAGTGGTTGGACTTCCATCGATTTGGGTCCGGCTTATCCACTTGTATTATGGTATGGGAGCCACCTCCTGAAGCGAAGGCATAGCGTGCTACATACCAGGGCCCGGTTTGTCTCTGTTATCTGATCCTTGACCTCGAGTTTATAGGGAGTTCACTTTGCATGCATGTATACTCATACTCTCGTACTGAGCGTTTTATGCTCACGTCTCGTACTCTGTGTTTCTGGACACCCTATTCCATGGGGCAGGTTTGCGATTGGACGAGGCGGGTGGATCCAAGAGGGGCTAGTCAGTGGTTGACCAGCTGGAGCTTCGTCTAGGTTTTATTTCTGTTGTTTTGAGGTTGATATAGCTATTCGATTTGGTTGTATATTATTTGGATAAATTACAGATTCCTTTACTTGGGATTGTATAATGTTTATGGTTTCCGCAGTTTTATTCTGATATCCGTTTAATTAAGTTAATTGCATGCCTAGGTTCTGTTAGTAGGTGATCTGGGTAAGGGTCACTACACGGATGCGATTTTTGATGCCCTTGATGAGTATTTATACTCGGCGGGCAACAGCTCTTTCAAATTCAAATCAATGGTCGTTAACTTGTCTTTTCCTCGGACATTACCTGACATCATATTACACTGATATGTTCTGTAAATGCGGCGTCTGGTCTGTACGGAAAAGTCTATCCAAATGAATTGTGTTGATTCAGTCTTGCTTGCTCAGGCTCTTGGTCAGTTGCGTCGGGCATTATTTTAGCTTAAGAGAACTGATTCATTTTATATTCGTAAACTGAATGCATTTTACTTCAAATCTTCAGTTGAGCTCTTGGGTCAAAAGTCAACTCAGTTGATATCTTCAATTTAGCTTGTCCAGTCTACGTCTTTGCTTTTATTTTCTTGATGTAAGTTGAGCGAGTACAATTTAACGACTTTGACTAATCAGTTTCACAAATATCAAAACTGTGTAAAGTTCCAACAATTTCTCCCTTTCTGATATTTCAACGAAACTCTTGAACAATTTCTCCCTTTATGATGTTAACAGAACTTTCCAACAATTTCCCCTTTATGACATTTAAGAATTTTCAGTGCTCGACTGCTCTTTAGTCTGTGCCTTTGGCTGTTCTCTTTTGAGTGTAGTATTCATCTTCAATTAATGATATCTTTTAAGACTTTGGGACATCTGGAATGATGGGATTTGTTGAACTCGTTGTCCTTGTCTATGATGAATCTCAAATGATAAGATTTGTTCAGTATAAATTGATTTGGCTTTCACAACACGTCTTGGTTTCCCTTTGATTTATGAGTCTGTTGCAAGAAATGTATTGGGAGACGTGTTGTCTCTACATATTCTCATGATTTCCTGAAACATTCATGGAGAATCTTGAGCACATGAGTGATTTTTCGTATTCTTAGTATTGTCTATAAAAAAAATCTCATATATGTGTCTCAACCACAATATCAATTCATAAGACACGAAGCATATCATGGAGGTACTAACGAAGAAGTACGAAGAAGAAGTTGTAACAAAGACAGAGTCAATGAGGATCAAGATAAAGATGTTATAGAAGGTTCCAACTCCTCTTCCTTAGTGTGAGGATAAGAGATTGGAAAAGTACAAACAATGAATTGATACAATCAAGTCTAAAGATTTCTTTAGTGATGAGGGCATATCTCTACTGATGCTTATGAAGGAGCTTCAGATCTTAAAAAGGATTGTTGTCACACCAGACTACCAGGAGGCTGCAACTGATGAGTTGTTCTTTTGGATGGGTTGCTGGATGAGGCAGTAGAATGCAAAATATGTATTACAAATAAACATATATATATATATATATATATATATATATATATATATATATATATAAGTTGTTTCTATTTACTATGTTGTTTTCTTTCCAAACACACATTTATATTATTGCAAACTTATCAAGCAACATGCGAGTTAGAAAGTGTGAAATGATATCAACTAAAATCAATTAAAGCTTTCAAGAATTTAAAAGAATGTGAAGGGTTAGTCTGATGATTGATTCAGTTGAGATCTTCATGATTTGAACAGTCTCCTGCAAAAGCTTGCGCAACTGATGTTTCCTCTCACTTTAGTTTCTCTCCTAAACTGATATTTTTTTCAGTTACTTCTGCTACAGTTGAGCTAAACTGTCAGTTTAGCTCTTTGTGCTAAATTGATTCCTTGACTTCTTCCGCTCTTTATCACCTGTAAACACAAAATCAAACTAGACTATGGTACCCAAATCTAAGTGGGTCCTCTATGGATTAGTCATTTAGGGATCCAAACTTGAATCAACCTAACTGGTCTATTTTTTCATGTATCCCATAAGTTTCGCGCTTTGTATTTTGTGTGATTGCATGGTAAATAATATGCATTGTGATGTGAGTGGTGTGCATAATGAATGTTGTGCGGTAGATGATATGTTTGTGAGTATGCTTGTGAAGTAGTGTGAGCTTTCATCTTTCCTTCATCGTGAGTTTTCTGTTGCCTTTTAGTTCAAGTCTTCTATAAGATCTACGTTTGTGGTGCTCCATCCTCGAGATGTGTTTAGCTCGACTGGATTTTTAGTCTTGCTTTTAACAAGAGCTCTCAAGCACATATCCAATTCTAAAATTTCGGACATTGTTTCGAGTCTCAATAGTTTCATCAATCTTTTAGATAGGACTACTATGTTCACATCTCAAACTGGACTTGACAAAGTGAATGTACTTCCCTTTACACATATTCAGTTTAGGTTGAGTACTAACCTCAGTTGGTCTGCAGTCCTTATCACTAAACCCGAGACCAGTTTTGTATCCTAATGGATTTTGTGACTCCTGAAATTCTGTAAAAAAACTGAGGACTTATTTCAAGTTTGAATCAGTTCAGTCATCCTCAGATTTTTTGATTTCAACTATTGATTTTCAACTGGTATCTTATCATTCTACGCCTTAAGCTTGGCAATCTCTGCCTCTAGACTGGTCTTCTCAACCGAAATTTCTTAGTCAGGTTTAGTTGAACAGTCTGACAAGTCATTTTGCTTTGCTTTAAATTTTTTGAATTCTAAGCACAATATCTGGTACTCATTTGTCATGTCATACAATTCTTCTGCTAACTCCTCTCGTGTAAAATTATTTGAGTTAAAGTCAAATACTTGTCCACTCGTGGAGGGTAGCTCTGATGCTTGATCACTAACTTTCTCGCTGATGGAATTTTGATCATCATAAGCCATGAAGCCGTTTTCTTCATTTATTTTTGTGTCTTTGTCCGAGAAGCAGGGTTCTTCAATGGCCTCAATTGATGGACTCCTGCTTTCTTTAGTTTTCATCTCCTCATCGCCTAGCTCGATCAACTTCTTCCAAATATTCTTGAATGTAGAAGATTCCTCGATCGTTTTGGAAGTGCAGTTATCAACAGTTGTATACCAAAAGTTCTTAGTGATTCCTCCGAGTGCGTCCATTGTTATGAGTTCAAAAACGAGAAGGAACCTCGCTCTGATACCACTTGTTGGGATCGGTTGGGGGGGGAGTGAAACTGCTTGATAATCTGATCTCTTGATATTACTGTTGCAGTTGATCTCCAAAATACTTAGTTTGGTTTAGTTGAGGTTAGTCAACTGAATCCTTTTCTTCTCGTGTGTCAATGTCAATTGGAAAAAACTGTATTGTGCGGAATGATGTCAACTAACAAATTAGAACTTGTGATCAAATGGAATCATGAGTGGGTATGAGTGATAAACTAAAAAATGTGAAACACAAGGATTTTATTGATGTTCTAAGATTTCAAAAACTTCTATGTTACCCTTCTTCCACTTCACAAGAATTCACTCTAGAAGACTTTTGACTATTACAATCAACTTGCAACAGCCCACTCCAAGACTAGGAATTACACATAATCCTCTATCACATTACTCCTAGACACTCAAAAACTCAGCTCTCGTCTGATTCTTGTTACAACGAGGTTTGCAGCACCTCAACTGATAAATTACAGATACAACACTTGTTATAACTCAACACTTAACAACAAATGATCTTTACCGATCTGATGTACTTGAATCTTGTGCTTGTGTTCTTCAACTTGTGATAGAAATATTGAAGTGTTTCTTGCTCATTTTTCTCGACTGAATAGGTAAACCGAAGGAATTCAGTTTTACCTTTGATAGCTTGAATATGTATGCGAGAATTCTTAATAAGTCGGATGCGATTTCTGAGGCCCTTGATGAGTATTGATACTCGGCGGGCTACGGCTCTTTCACATTCAAATCAATGGTCATTAACTTGTCTTTTTCGCAGACATTCCTGACATAATAGTACACTGATATGTTCTGTAAATGCGAAATCTGGTCTGCGGAAAATTCTATCCAAATGAATTGCGTTGATTCAGTCTTGCTTGATCAGGCTCTTGGTTAGTTGAGTCGGGCATTAGTTTAGCTTAAGAGAACTGATTCAGTTTAGCTTCGTAAACTGAATGCAGTTTACTTCAAATCTTCAGTTGAGCTCTTCGGTCAAAATTCAACTCAGTTGATATCTTCAGTTTAGCATGTCCAGTCTACGTCTTTGATTTGCTTTTCTTGATATCAGTTGAGCGAGTAAAATTTAACAACTTTGACTGATCAATTTCACAAATATCAAAACAGTGTAAAGTTCCAACAGACACCTCTACATATACATGATTATTTTGTTTTAAATTTTTTAAAAATATTATTTTAGTAGTATTTGAGCTTATTTTGATTTATTTTTTGTGTATAAAATAAATAATAATTATATTTCATAATTTTGTCATGTATACGTTGTTTAGATTTTAAACTTTGGTAAGTATATATATATATATATATATATATATATATATATAGAGAGAGAGAGAGAGAGAGTTTTGCTATCCTGCTCACCCATCGTGCCCACATAATGTGCCCACCATGAGGTGGCACTCAACTATTGGATGCACAATTCATCACATCCAATAGTTGAGTGCTACCTCATGGTGGGCACATTAGGTGGGCACGGTGAGTGAAAAGGATAGCAAAATTGTATATATATATATATAAAAAAAGGTTTTAAAACTTAAAATATATCAATTAATTACTATATTATATTATTATTTTATACAATATAACAATATTTCGGTCCGACCGTCTGGTGGAACCGGTCCGATCGGTTGAACCATTTTGTAAGGGTTTACCGGCTCGATTATCGGTCCGGTTATGAAAATATTGGGTACGACCAACCTCTATTTTTTTTATCATTCGACGAATATTTATTTGCGAAAATATCACCTTTATAAAATCGATGCATATCTATTTTTTTGGCGACTATTTATTTACAAAACATCTATTTTTAAAATAAATTCATATTAACTTTTACCTCTTTTTTACCTCTATTTATATTAGTGACCGAGGCACACGCGATGCATATTCAACATAATAATTAAAAACTATGTAAATAAAAAAAAGTCGATTTCTTGTGAAACGGCCTTACGGACCCACTCATATTTACGATAAAGATTTATACTTTTGGTATAAAAAATAATACATTATCATAAGTGACCCAATTAAGATATCTGTGTCACAAAATTTATGCGTAAGACGGTCTCACAAGAGTTTTTGTGAAACATAAAAAATATAATTGATGGAAAGAAATTGATAAGTAGTTCCTTTAAATTTGAAATTGAAGATGATAATAAATTCTATCAAATAGTAGAGATAATA